>NC_090762.1:31976504-32081504 GCF_036898095.1 Palaemon carinicauda
TTAATAACCTAATTTGAAGGGAATGTTCTTCTAGACTGAAAAAAAATGGAAATTATACTAACCATACGTTCATAAAATATATGCGTCCGTATGTTTTAGTGTATGAATGTTAGCCATAATTTTCATTCTATATTTATGTATAGTTTAATCTGCATTCATTCAGACGCTGTCGTTTAACAAATGATTAATGCCGATATCACTTGCTGAATGTAATGAAATAATTTATATGCGACCTATAAAATATACTTATTAAAACCAAAGCAATAAACAAAAATAAACCTATGACAGAGGACCAGCTTCTAATATGAAACTTGAAACTATCAAAATTTATAACTATCTTCCGCCAAATATATAAATCTACATTAAATAACCATAGTAATTTACTAGAATTATATAAAATTTCCAAAAAAAAAATAAATTACTGATGATTAGTACCTTCTTCTTTATAGACATTCGAATACGTGAAATAACGGGTTTTTCTTATCAGTTACTAATAATTATCTCGTCAGTTTTATAAAATATGTATTGAATAAACGTTTGTAAACAAAATGGAATAAGTAAAGTTAAGTTCTTCACAAATCTACAGCAAGCTTGCATACCCATCTCTCCTTTGGTGTATATTGTTAAAGCAAATGTAATTGTTTGGATGTTGAAGAAAAATGTATATATCTTACCATGAGTAATGAAGTTTGTTGAAAGAAGCTGTGAATAATTGAAATACAACATTGAAAGACTACTGTATAAATGAGCCTCATTTAGAAACACAATGGAAATATTACTAAAACCATGAATTTGTTGATATAATCAGATACGATGCACATCGTCCAATGCAAACTAATATATATTTCCTTCCCAATGAAAGCCGTGCATTGATGCTAACCGCTTATCCTCTGTTACCAGGGCGACTGCTTTCTCGTGCCATATATTGTAAACTTCCCTTGGGTGAGTTGATGACATATCGCCTCGCGTGAGTAACAAGAGAGGCATGGTGACGTCACCCCTTGTGATGAATATTGTAACGATCATGTTTCACGTCACACTCTTGAACCTCTCTGTCTGTCTCCACGAGTAGTAATAATGTCACCACATTTTAGCAGCACACAGTCATCAGTCAAATCACCATTAAAAGGATTAGCCAATATGGCGACAGCAACCGTTGGATAGATGTATTAGGCACAATCTACTTATAATGCACATATCTATGCAAGTGTCAATGTTCATGTCAAAGTGTCTTGAGTGGTTTCATTGGACCTGGGCCCACAGGGAAATGACTTTTATAGGTGGAATTATCACCATCGTCTGCATGACTGTAGTATCTTGTAACAAAATAGCACAGATATATGCCTGAGTATGCATAAATTAATGTATATATTAGTTTCAATTAGCGAAATATCTAATCCATTGGGGCTATGAAAATTGACTTCCTGTATTCCGTTCCAGAATTAAGGAGAAATAGCTGTCAAACATCACACGAGAAAATACTTTAATAAAGATTCATCCTAGATGCAAATTATGAAGTTATGCCTGATATCTGAAAGACGGCATCGGAAAATTTTTATCGCAAAGTTTAAAGACACAGGCATGGGTACAGCAGTTATAGCAAATAAATCTAGTTTCATATATATATATATATATATATATATATATATATATATATATATATATATATATATATATATATATATATATATATATATAATAATAATAATAATTAAGAAATAAGGAAGTAGTGATTAAACTGCTGACTCATGGAAGCATTAAAGACTATCACTGACGACTGAAATATCGGGCGATTGATGGTCAACTGCAAATTAAATAACTTAAAAGACTTTATGTACACAACAAACAATGAAGCATAAAAGGTGGGGAATAAACCAAAAGCTACCTTCTCATACTTATGCAATATTAATTAGTTAATATACCTTACCAATTATGGATTGACCCGGACTACAATACTTTCCACGCTAAAAACAACTCTTTTAAGGGAAATTCTTCGGGAATTAATAAATATATTTTAGTACGTTTTCGTTTTTCCATTGCACTCAATAGTGTTAAGTGTTAGTTCCGTTGTTGAATTATACTTTTGTATGCAATATATTTCCCAAGGAATTTTTTCACTATCATAAATAAAGGAAAATATCGCAAAGAAGACTTGACAAGCAATTTTACAACCACTAATCAACAGAATCCAAGGGTTACTCTTTGTTGGAATCTTAAAGCATGTTAATCCTCATGATTTTGTATCACTGAAAAGAATACTAAACAGATTACTCATGATTTGCAATAATACCTTAGAATTTAAACGTTGTTCAGGAAAAGGCCCATATTATAAAAGCTGGAAAAGATGAAGTTAGTGCCACCTCAAACGCTATGAATAAAATTTCTTAAAATATACGATAGAATCTAATTACTATTCCTATATCTATCACCCTCAATATCAATATAATCATTATCATCATTAATATCATTATTATTATTAGAGGCCAATATGTAATCCTAGCTGGAAAAGCAGAAGACCACATGCCCCTGAGTTCCCATACGGGTGGATGCCCAGTAATTGGAAATACAGAAATAAGCTGGATAGAGGTCTTTTTAACCCGTAAAGGAAATTCACATAACTGCAATGCAGAGACATAAATTATTTAAGAGAGGCAATAGAATATTTGTACCCAATACGTGAAAAAAAAACTGAAGTCATTATATCACAATAATACTTTATTTATGAAATTGGTTCATGGTAGTAATATATCAAATGTTTAATAATCATAAAAGCCATAAGACTAACATTAAGGAACATTAATTTACAAATCAGTCGTTATCCACCTTCGGAGAAATACTCTGGATTTAACTCAGACATATTTGCAGTAGAAAACCACATAAAAATTATTATTATTATTCATAGTAAAGCTACAACCCTGGTTGGAGAAACAGTAAGCTACCAGCCCAAGGGTTTCAATTGGGAAAACAGTCCAGTGAGAAAATGAAATAGCAAATAAATTATATATAAGTAATGAATATAAAATATAAAATATTTTAAGATCAGTAGCAACGTTACAGTAGATCCGTCATAACATAAACTATAAAAAGAGACGCAATTGAACCTGTCCAATATAAAGGTATGTGCTGCAAGTTGAAACTAAATTGGTTTCTACAAAGTTGCGAATTATTGCAAGCAATAGCATGGTTTATTCAATTCTATTCCATTGCTAATATATTGTGAGAGAATTTAGTAAACAAATTAATGACATAAAAGAGCTTTTGTCCCCAAAAATAGAATACCTTTCCTTGACTCCCTATTGACATATAAATATAATGTACTATGCAAGCCATTGGCAATTATACATGCAATGTTAAAAATTTGCCGTACAAACTGTAAAAATCCTAGGATAAACGTTGTCAGGCATTCAGCGTTTTAAAAACGGATATATTGACTTTAAGGGGTGATATTACGGTTATCAAACCGAAAAGATAATAACAAAGTAGGGTAAAAATTGCGGTCGACTGTATTTTACTGAAACACGGCTGAGAACAGTATATTCTTACGAAGATATTCCGATTAAAATTGCGGATTTTTTTTTTTTCTTTTTTTTTGGTGCAAATATAAATCACAGAAAAATTAATTCTAATAATCAAGAGTGCTAACTCATCTTGGATTTACGAAGGAAAGTAATTATCTCCAAAATATTCGTGAGCTATTAAGCATAATGGGCAATATGAAGATGACCCAAACCAAATAGCTCCAGTTCTGTAATCCTTCCTAAATATACTTCAACTATACATAACTGAAATTGAATTATCTACGAGAAATATCTAAGACTGAACCCCTAAATCATGAAATGAAATTCGAGTTTATTTAGAAGGAAAATAATTACACTCAACTGAATTTCTGAAATTAATTTGATTTCACAACAAGACAAGGAAAACCCTTCTTTAGTTTGGTCACAGCTGGAACGAAACTTCCTGGGATTACGTGGAGCGGAACCTCACGTAAGGAGAGGAAATATTTCTATTATAAATAGCATATGTGGTATCACTGAAGTAAAGGGTATAATCTATGAGGAAATGAATATGATAGATGTTCAAAACTTCGAAGACGTTGCTAAAGATTTGCAATAAGATCAGGAATAAGTTTGAAGGATTTAAATAATTTGCCATAGAATTTAAGATGCAATTCAGCTGATGGGCACCAAACTCGTGAACCATTTTCAAAGCATGACAAAAATGTGGAATAAAATCTATCCTAGGGATAAACAGGCATTTAAAAATCTTGAGCCTTTCTCAATTTATAAATTTCCTGGGCAACTGAAATACATAAACCAGATAAAATGTTTGAAAGCAAATTTGCAGTAAATAATTACACCTGGAACTTTAAGAAAAATTGTCAATGAAAAGTCCTGGGGAAATCACTGTTTGAAAAAAAAGTAGTTAGCGTTTTGTAATGGTTTATTGAAACTTATCCCATATGACTTGCACCATGCTCTCAGTTAAGCTAAATCTCGGATAAGGTCTTCAGCTGCTATATACGTGTAATTAGATAGAATGGATGTCAATAGAGTGGCGTATTCTACAAAAGCAACAAACAATGGTGGCATTTTGTAAGCGCACTGGAGTACATAAGTACTGAAATCCATACTTCGTCATATAGCTTGCAAAGAACAAACAGAATGATTTACATGAAAAGAAAATATTAATTCAGAAAGTATTTCTATAACATTACTAAGGAAGTAATATATAAATATGGAGGAAATTTTTCAAGGAATGATATAAATAATCTGGAACCATTTGTTAAGCGCGCTTGCCTATAAAAAAAAAAATAAAGGCAAATAAATCAGTCTAAGAAGTTTATCTATGACCCAAACATACTAATTGCGACGGAGAAATGCAATTAAAGCGAGTCTGGTTACTGCAAAGGAAGATTTACCATCAAACACATGTGGCGATTAGGTATATCAAAGAGGATTCCGCCGCTTATGGAGTACCATGATGCAGCCTCGAAATTACTTGGCAGGATGTAATCAAGCGTATTTAAGAGTAGCGTTACCACTTAATACAATTCTACTTTACACAGTTAAGATTTGTACCTATGAATCTGGATCTGGAAAAGGAATGACATCACAGAATTTTCTAAGAAGTATACTTGGCACAAATTGACTACTTTTGGGACAACAAGAAAAGTAGAGTAAAGAAAATAGTAGCACAGTAAAAGAATGTCAGTATACGATAGAAACTGAAAAAAAAAAAGATTCAGTCTTACAAAAGAGGTATTAGCTTCATTTATAAATTGATTAAATCTTGTATTATATGCAGCATATTATTCATCCACAACATCCTCTATCTTTTTCTCTGGATCCAAAGCATATTTTCATCGGTATTTGCAAAATGAAATAAATCTGCACGAAGAAAAACTGGCACAGAAAATGTCTTATCATCATAGCAATTGTCAAAGACAGGCCAACTCCGAATGAACGAAAAATGTTTGAAAACTTTCTATTTGGGGGGAGGAGAAATTTGGCAATAGAGAAATTCTTTCCCTAAACTTGTTTTACGATTTAAAGCCTATAAGGCCATACAATAAGAAATCTAAAAAAAGTCTCCTTTGTGGAAATTATCCTAAAAAACAAAGATAAATCTTATACTGGCAATATATGATCCCAATTACTAAATGCATGAGGTATTGTAGATCTGACAAATTATATAATAAAAAAATAGAAAAATTTGTGATATTGGCTATACCATAATTAGAGTTCGTTATTTTAAACTAAATTCCAAATCTAATATTAGATAACAAATAAGTTTGTTTTATTATTAGACAGCAAATATTTACATATAGTAACAAGTAGGGATTAGGATAAAAATATAATTCTAAGAGATCTTTTTACTCCTTTTACCATATTCAATTGGGGATTAACAATATTTGTTCACCAATTCATGGCACGTAAACCTATTGTGGTAATCCTAGTAAATGACATTGTCAGTTATTGGTCTATCCATCACTTTTGATTGCCCGAATTAAAAGCAAAGCCGAATTAATTAGTTTTATCGATTCAAAAACAACTTTTGCACAACACGCTGAAAGGTCGAAAACATTTGGGATGATGTACTCAGGAATGGTCTTAGTTATTTTCCATAGGGGGATTAAAAAGAATTATTTTATACCTTGGCTAATTCAAAGGTGAATTATGCTAAGCTTTATTCGGTAATTCTCCTCCTTTTCTCCAAACAATGACGTTTGTACATACGGGAATTACTTATGGGAGACTGGTTCTTCCCCGAATATGAGATAACGTTAAACAAGGCAAAGTATTATTCGCCCTATATCCTGAGAAATCTTTCCGAAGATATGAAATAGAGTTATTTCTTAAAATTTCCTCAGAAACAATATTTCCTGCATTCTAAGACCCTACTACGGCGTAACTAATTAATAAAATCGCCGAATTCCTTAGGAACTTTCTTTAAAAGAAAATAGATTCCCGTAAACTTGTAATCCTTTAGGGTTGTTCATAGATACTTAGAATCATTTCCTCAAAGATGGAAATTCTTGTAATCTTATAATCAATTATGGAAACTGAAAAATTTCTTTTTTTAAGTCAAGGCAATAGAAAGGCAAATTATTGTACGATTAGATTTTATTCATCCGAAATAAAATGCCATGCCTTTTTAGAATGATCTTTTAAAGGGGAGCATTTAGACACATTTACACAGAAAACGAAATTACTGTAATTTAAGATTCATTTACCCATAAGCAAATTCCTCTATCCTTAGGTAAATCTACTCAGAAACGGAAATTCCTAAATACTTACATACATTTGTTGAGTAAAGGAAAATGTCTGTACACTTAAGATTTATTAACCAGAAATGGAAAACCTTTTGTTAGTCATTTCGTTACATTTTATAATTATTAAAGGGATGAAGGTTTACCGGCCGCATGAATAAAATTTGACTCCTACAGAGGCTCGAATAAATTTGGGAGATCAAATATATATATATCAAATCTTACTGATTAAAGATATATTAGATATTAAAACTTATAATAAATATATATTCAAATTTATTTCATTGGAAATAAATTTCCTCAAAATAAATCTTAACTAAAAATATTTTCAAATTAAAATTACTGCAGAAGTAACAAGTCTTGTAACATTGAAATATACGACGTGTGCACATAAAGGATGATCATCATTGTAAAAGCAAGAGGTAACAATTGAAGGGAAAATAGCTCTTTCCCGTTTAAGGAATAGACTAAACACATGATAAATCAGGAATGGCAAGTTTGGCATGCTCACATAAACACCTTAAAAATACGCATCTGTTGGCGACTGCAGGTAAGAAATAAGGTATGGGAATGGACGAATGTGCCAGGAAAACTCTCTTGAACAATGTCAAAGAATTCACATGAGAATAAAACAATAAAAAACATAAATCATTAGTACTTTGTACCGATAGGAATAGAACTTCATTTGCAAAAGCTGGAATAACATATAAATTGTTGTAGGTTAGAGATAATTCAATCCATCGGTTAAAATATTGAGTTCATTATGGCTGAATCTAGTTATCTCAGAAAACAAGCAACAAAACATGTAGGAATAAAGGGAAAAATTCAATTCAGAACAGATGGCTTGAGGTGAAAAATTTGAGTTATACATTTGCCAATCGTTTGCTAATAGTCAATTTGGACCACAGGGGCCTGGAAAATCATTCAGTCATTCATCAACATGGGGAAAATCCCCGTATTTAAAGTAGAAGGCAAAAATTTGAGTCCAGTAAGGAGCCGAAAGAACGCTGAAAGGACCTTCAAGTTACGAGGTGTACTTATGATATTACCCTCCTAAGGGAGATCATGTAACTTACTATTTCTGTTAATATTATCCATTTAAGTCTATGGACCCATACAGATCCAAACCAAAAAAACATATTTAATTAGAATAAATTTTAATATAATTGAACACTCAAAACAGAAAAGAGAGAAAAAGAAGAGGTAGTACACTATAGAAAAATAGGGTAATGATAACTTAGCAAAATAAAATCGATTTATTTGAGACGATCTTCTGTAAATAGGACTTCCACCAATTTCCTCTGTGAAACTTGGAATGGCCGAGCAATTATTGCGCGAGCTATTTCTAGGAATCCATTATAAAAATGCCAAGAGAAAAAAGGTGTTTTACGTCATCGTCACTTAAGTGCAATTTTACAACATTCAACAGAGCCTAGGAAACATGTGTTGCGAAATCATCCTGATGTTTGTCCTGACTTGTAAAAGAGTGTCATATTTGTATTTACTTACCACGTGATAGAATTTTCTCTATCTTGCTACCATTTTCTGTTATTCATGTTAATTCACGTAACAGTTGAAAAAAAAAAGAATAAAACCATTTCTATAAGAATTACCCTAATCCATCATCACGTTACTGATATTTCGAAACACATAAATGTCTTCGAATAAAATAATCTTCTTTGGATAGTTTAGAATTTTCATTCAGAATTTATCAATTCATAAAAATAAATTTCTATCATAAAATGTCAACAAAATTTTCAAAATGAAAGATGAAATTACATCAGTTTCCGTTATAAAAACTAGGATGAATTTGCTCTAATAACATTTTATCATGAAGAAGATCGGCTACAGTCTTCTGCTTGAAAAGGTATTGATTTTCTTAATATTTTCGTACCTATTAAACTTATGGATCATAACATTTGAACCTCTAGGACCTGATCTGGGATAGATGTGATTCCAATGGCCAAGTAAATCTCTGACAATGCTGGGAAGTTTAGTTTCTTTTTTATAAAAAAAAAGGAATATTTTACTAAGAGAAATGGTAATGCCCCAAGAGTTAAACTGAAAGAAAAAATAAATATGAAATGTTTTCTCCTCATGGATTCAAGAGAATGATATTTTGCAAGGCAGCATAGACATTAACGTGAAGGACGTAAATGCACCTGCCCGCGCGCGCGCGCACACAAAACACACACACACACACACACACACACACACACATATATATATATATATATATATATATATATATATATATATATATATATGTGTGTGTGTGTGTGTGTCTGTGTGCATATATCGCATATTCGTTCTTATAAATGTATAACAATACAGAGACCCGCACCCTAATATATACAAATTTATCACCCTCTCAGCCATGTCAGCGCAAATTTAGCGTCATAGACGACAGAATCCATTACACTTCGATCGGTATTTCATTTACACGTGGCCTAGTCCAAGGAAGCATTAGGAAAGCTGTTCAGACATTAAACTTAAACCTCAAAGGCATCTCGTTAGGAGGATAAGTCTTTCTTCCATTAACCTGAATGGGGTAAAAGCTGTTAAAAACTGTTAATGGCATATCCTTATGTTGGTCGTTTTGATGAGAAATTCATTAAAGACATAAAAGAAAAGTTGAAGACAAAACCATAAAAGAATTCTACTGATTTGTCCCCAGAGAATTTCATTGGAATCTGAAGGATGATTAGAGGTCACCATATATATATATATATATATATATATATATATATATATATATATATATATATATATATATATATATATATATATATATATGTATATATATATAAAACTATGCATATATATATATATATATATATATATATATATATATATATATATATATATATATATATATATATATCTATATATATATATATAACTACATATATATATATATATATATATATATATATATATATATATATATATATATATATATATATATATATATATATATATACATACAAAAGCACATATCTATCTATTTCAGAAAGAGTAATATAAAACCTAGAAAACAAGAGGTCGTCTGCGGCCCAACAAAACAAATGTTATTGGTGATCAACAAAAGAGCAAGCTTATCAATAGCATTCACTTCATTTCTACAAATTTTCATTGCATCCATCATTCGCTCATCAGTTAGGGAACTAGTTCAATTTCATCATATTGGAAAACGAGTGTAGGAAAAAAATCCTGCCCTCAGGAGAGCCTAACTCAGTTACGATCAATATTAATCTATTCATAAGGTCATTACGGAAAATGGGGATGGGGGGTTTAAGTAATAAAATTGATACCTTTATAGAATGAACATTATGTTCACACCAGGTTCTGCAAAACCAAGGAATTACAAGGAAAGGATGGACATTAATGATGAATATTTAAGAATTAATTTCCGTTTAACATTCACAGGAAAAGAAAGTTTTTGTAAGGTATGAATGGCGTCTCACCCATATACAAGGTAATCATTCAAAAAATAATGTGTTCAAGAAAACAGTAAGAGAAGTTGAAAAGCACGTATAACTTCCTCTCCAACAGACAATCTTTGCGAAAAAAAAATATTAGGAAATTAATTTAAATTATTTTGGCGTGGATTCCACCCCCCCCCCCCCCCGAAAAAAAATATATATTCCTCCCTCAACTCCCGATATTTGCTGAAAATTATATATACCTCTTTCTCGAAGTATGAAGATGGGTGAAGTTTAATACATAAAACTGTTTATTTTACTTATAATTATATACCATTTTCTTTTCTAATGTACCTAAGACGAAATATTAAGTCCCTATGATTCACAATCAACTGTACTCTTTTTTTTTGAAAGCACCTTTTACTAATTACTATGGCCAAAAAACAGTATATCAGTATTGCAATGAAGTTCACAGTTAAAGAAAATATACCGATCTCAGACTTTTTTCCATTGTAATGTAGGCGAATCGTTCGCATATATCCTACCATATTTTCTAATGTAAACAAACAGGCAGCAATATTTTTTTACTGTATTAGAACAGAGTGATTTACTCGAATAATAGAATATCTTATACTATGTGACTTTCCTAGGCAATATCCTTCTTACTATGTAGGGGCAGGAGATGTGGAAGGCAGTGTTATGATTATGATCTTCTTATTTCCTTCTGTTTTCAAAGATTGAATCTTAATAAAAAGGTTCGTGGTCCAGAGATGTAGCGTGGCTGCTTTCAATTAGTGTTAGTGTGCAGACGCCCCGCGCAGGCTCACTGGATCACTGTTGCTCCCCCTCCCCTCTCCCCCCCAAATTCCCCAACTTTTAATCAGTCAGGCTCTCCGCTCATGCCATTTGCACACTGAAATAATTATTGTTTTTAGCCAAGAATCATTATTATTAAAAGATTTTGTGTTCCTTCTGCAATTGCATGGCTAGATTTGTAGCTGGACAAAAAAAAAAGTTATATATGAACTCCTTCGTGTATGCTCAACACTAATCAACATATTAAAAAAAAATATATTTGATCTTTTTTTTCTCAAATGACTTACATCCATTCTCCCTTCTTGGGTACAAACATAGCATAAAAAATTTTTGGCTTCAATGAAGGATGGATGAACAGGTTAGTGTTTTCCTCACCATTTTTGAACCACGATGGATCCTTTATTTAATGAGCATCGAAGGAGATTTAAGTGTTCTCAACTTTAAAACTCTTGTCTATATATATATTTTTTCACGCACTTGCAGTGATCACATTACACCTGCATTTGTTATGATTATGATTATTATTGCTGTGGATCATTCTCTAATCACTGTTTATTTATTTTTACTAACAAGCACTATCGCCTTATTCCTTTTGCTCTCACCATTAAATCTTAACCTTAAAAATAAGCTCACTCTTTTATTTCTAGAGCAAAAAAAAATAAATAAATAAAAATAATTGGTGTTTTCTTCAAAATATTAAAATAAGGAAAATATTACAATATTACTCAAAATAATTTTTTCATACATTTTTTTTTTTTTTGCAAAGCTAACATACAATGACCTCCTTTTAGCTGTTCCCCAATTTTCAAAAAAAAAAAAAAAAAAAAAAAAAAAAAAAAAAAAAAAAAAAAAACCCAAAGACCCACCCCAATTTTTTTTCCCCAAAATTTCAAATTCACAGAAGCAAATGTGAATCAGTGTGCACATGGTTAATCCATATAATCCTTAGAATTGAGATAATCCTTAAGAATTGAGATAATCCTTAAGAATTGAGATAACCCTTAAGAATTGAGATAACCCTTAAGAATTGAGAAAAGAGAATGGCGGTTTGAATGTTTCCACCTAAAGCATTCAGTCATCACAGAAAAAAAAATAATAAACTTATCTAAAAACAACTTGTTACCTTATTCGACCTTATTTTTAGGAGGAGGAACTAATTTCAGATAAATGACGAATTCGTTTAAAAGCGTTTTTGAGATAAAAATAACTTAAATCCTTACCACCTATTTTGAATCACTGTTTCTATGATATTCATGCATATACATACACAAATGTGGATATCATTTATATGTATATGATGCATATATGAATCCTTGTATATTTGTATGTGTGTATATACGTACGTGTATGTTTATTGCTGTTTTGTGTATTTATTGACATGTTGTATAAAACATGAGTGTGTATGTTTGTGTCCATGTAAATGCGAGAATATTTCCATGTGAGTGGTAATAATATATTTCTTTCTACACGCTGTTGCTTCATATTTATATGTTTAAGTGTATATTCATAACTAAACAACAAATAACATGATACTTTTCCATAGCTGTTCAACAATGTCTGTGTTTACAGGTTCTTATTTTATTAAACAATGATTTCTTACTTTTAAAATCTTTTCTATTAACATATGTTTGCCATATTCTTAACTTTCTCACAATTTCTAGATTAATGAAGGTAACATTGTTCTCTCATTCTTTAATAAATGTAGCCTCGTTTTTCAAACTTCCGAAAAAAAAAAAAAAGCCCCAAATGAACAGTGCAGTACAATTTATTCACACACACAGACAATTCGACACGAGGAACGTGTGTTAATATGCTCTTCTTATATATCCAAACCATTTTCTCAATGACGGGTTGTTTTTCTTCACGATGGAAAACCACTTATTCGCATATATTCACTTGTACACGCACCCAAAAACTCTCTACGAAATGAAGAACTTGTTTTCAGACCGTTTTTTTTTTCCATTTGCTTTTGGCCCTGTTCGAAAATGTAGCGTCTATACACACTCTCCCTTACTCAACGTGTGTTTCTTCATAGTCCCTCTCCCACAACCCGTGAAAAATTGATGTGTTGAGCGTCGTTATTATGAGGTGTGCTTTTGTAACGTGATGTTGCCCCCCCCCCCCCCCTCCCCCAACACAACTCTCCACCACTCAAAACTCCGTATTCTTCCTAGATGGTTTGAGAGCTTCTTCTCACTAATCTCTTTAAGCCTTTAATGATCTTGGTTTTATTTATTTATTTGGTCTTACGGTCTCTTCTTCTATAGGGATTATTTCTTAAATACGTTTTCTGACTTAAGTTGTATTTAAAGGTTATATTCAAGTTTATTCAACCCTGTAAGAAGATTTAATTCATTGAATCTTGTACCTGTTGATATTCCTAATCACATATTACCTCAGCATACACGAGCACATAAATAATCAACTCTACAGAGGTGTACATATTATAACTATATTTGTAAATAATCAAGTTCTGTATTATCAGCAATTATGGAAATACTATAATTTACAATCTGGTTATATATATCTTATAATTTATCAACGATACACATTTCTAATCAGACCTGCCAACATGCCTTAGATTATTAAAATAATTTCAAATCAATAAAAAGTCTTAAAGTTTCAATATTTTCCTTATGTTATGATCTAAGTTTCTGATATGAAAATTATTTTCATCGAGGATCTGGCATAAGCAGATAGTGTCAGTAATCAGATTTCGAAAAATGATTTTCCACATCACGAACATTTGAAGTAGATTAGCCGCTTTTGATTCTTCAATAACCAAGATGGACATTAAAGAAGACGATGACAAGACCAGAATTGACAGATGATGGAATAGGGCAGAGAAGTAGGGATCTATATCTAGATGAGACTGGCATAGATTAATTCAAAAGAATGTTGTATTATAGTAGTATAGAGTAGAAGCGGTGCTTATCAAACAAGGAAAATTGGTTGCTTGTCGATATGTGGTTTACCATTTTCTTTGCAGTCATGATTCAGCCATATTTCACAGGCCGTTTATGTTAACAGGATATAGCAGTTACTTAAAACAGCTGATGAATAAGATATCGTCCCAGAAGTGAATGATGTCTTCTGGAACGTTTAGATAAATGCCAGAGTTATTTGCTTGTGAATCATATTTATTATGGACGCGCTCTTGTTGGACGCCATGAGAATTATATTTTGAAGCAGAATTTTTTTTTTTTTTTTTACCATTAGCAGATAAATTATTCATATATACTGAAATTGACAAAAAGTGCCTCAACGAAAAAGCTGCCAAACTTGAATTGACTGACCATCTGATTACAAAACTTCATTACTTATAAAATAATTGGTAAAACCTTTTTATAATATATTTCCATACTGTTTATAAATTTTATAAGTTACCAGAGATAATTTAAAGAAATTATCCAAAGAAAGTGTGGAAACATGAGACAACACTAAAATACGATGGATTTTATGAAATTCCTAAATACCATTCTTGATCGAATGATGTCAGTGTCAATACAAAAACTAGATTTTATGAATTATAGTATTAAACCATGTAGTTGCATTATTAGATGATACAGGTAAACGTTTATATATATATATATATATATATATATATATATATATATATATATATATATATATATAAAATATATATATAAATATATATATGTATATATATATATATATATATACTATATATATATACATATATGTATATACATATATATACTCATATATATACACATATAAATACACACATATATATATATATATATATATATATATATATATATATATATATATATATACACATATAAATACACACACATATATATATTATATATATACACATATAAATACACACACACATATATATATATATATATATATATATATATATATATATATATATATATATATATACATATATATTCATTTATACATTATAATATATATACACATTATATATATATATATATATATATATATATATATATATATATATATATATATATATATAAAACATAAACACCATTACCTACTAAAAGCACCTTACACAATCACCTACTTTCAAAATATTACCTATGTATATTTTTTCTGGTAAACCCTATCTTACATGACAATGATTTATCTTTTTTATTCTGTATTCCCTTTCTTCTAATTAATGATATAATAGGTAAATGGTATATATTTCGTATTCGAAATATAACTTATGTACACCACATTATGACTCATAATAATTTTTTTAATGATATCACACCTGTGTAAATAAATTTTGGTAAAACATAAGTGGGATGTAATTCAAAAATATGACCACAAGTCTCTGTTCAATAATAAAAAAAAAGCATTATTGAATCGCAAATCTCTTTGAATAAATGGAAAAAAAATGTTAGATGTAGTGGTAAGCAAAAGTCACAACAGCTGTATAAAAAGGGCCCTGCGCTGTTTAAAAGTATGTTGTTTGTAGATCTTCGTACCTAACGATCATTTCACTGTGTAAAATTCTTTCCTGTACTGATTCATCTCTTGTAATTTGTAGACATGACCCCCCTCCCCCTTATAGTGAACCTCCCTAAAATGTATACATCTCTGTTACCACTTTCCCGAAACGTAAACTGTACTGTCTTCATTTAAATACGATGTTGTAAATCTTCCTTTAATTGTATAAATCTTCCTGTTATGTTTGTACTTACTAAATCTGTTTCTTATTCTCCCTCCAGGTCTTACTTTTGACTCATTCTCTCACCATGTGGCCTCTGTGTATTATTCATTCTCCCATTTATTCCTATTGCCCCATTTTTCAGATTCTTCCCTTAATAAGTCTTTTTCCTAAGATTCACAGTCTGTAATCGTCTCTTAATCTGATTGCTAAGATAAAGGGCCTGAGTTTTGGAATGCCAGTTCTAAATCTTCAGGTTATTTGGGGGGAAAATAGCTGCTCATTTCTTTCGGTAATATTACTTTGCTGGCTCTTTATGATTTGTTCGCTTTTTCGGTTTGATTATAAATCAAATGAGTTATATGTATGTATCTATGTATGATTGTATATAAGTATGTACTTACGGACGGATGGTTAAGGATTCAGTTGTCCCTTTCCTAAACAATTATTAATGTAATTTTTGTTTTTAATAATAAGTTTACGAGTCCTCGCATTTGCGTTGTGAGCGCTTGTGAATTTGGTATGCCTGTGTGTGCGCTATCTGTATGACACAGTGAAATTGAAGTTGTAGTAAACATCGCCGTATTGACCATTATTGCCTTGTACTGTATATAGGAAGAGGATAAGCTATATCCGAGAATTGTTCTGTATCTAGGCTTTCATATTTTCAGGTCCAAATATGAGTCTTTCGGGCTAAGAAGATTATATTTTCATATGATTCTCATTTCTGGTTCGTGCATTTTCTCGTTTGTTCTCAATCAACATCGCGAGCATTTGACTTCCAATTTGTTAATCATTCCGAGAAAAAGGCTATGAATTAAATTCTTTCATGTGAAAAGTTGAAATTATGATAAGAAAAGGAAATTGCTCGTAGAATCAAAAACCGAAAAACTCGCAATTACTGAACAATTTAGACTAGGAAATAAAATCATTCCTTAGTTACAACTGTTTATTTATATATATGCTCGTCAAGCACAAATTGAGAAACACGTAGAGCTAATATTCAAGGTAAACTTAAAGCACAAAAAAGAATATTCCTATTCTATGGAATTTGTAAAATATTAGATATCCTTTTATTACAAAGTATTACGTTAAAAAGTCTATTGCATAATGATAAATTCCTTTTATTCCTTAATTTGTTCATATACTTAAACGAGACAATTCCGAGATACATAGGGTTACACATCACCCAAATATCTATATAATGGAAGAAATTTTGGTTATTAATTAACCTTGAATACAAAAATTTCTCAGAGATATCCTACAAGGATACACCAGGAATTCAAATTTAGATATTTTGATCTAGGCTAAATTCATAAGTATAGTTTATTATAAAGTATGTAATAATTACCAGTTGTAAAACTTTAATTTTTAAGAAGATAAATATCGAAGCTAGTTCACGAAATGTTTTCTATTACAGTAACTGGTAAGATAATTACTAGATATTTCAATGAGTAATTTTTTTAAACTGCCGAAGAGATATGCAAATCATTATAGTTAGTAAAATAACCTAAAGTTATTGATATTCGAGACAAATAACTATTGTTGAATATTCATCAAATACATTGCAATCATTTCGTTACTTTCAGTGGAATCAGATATGAAATAGGAACTATGCCTAGAATTCGATTTTTTTTAATTATTCTTATTTTAGAAATTTCAAAACGCTTTTTTTTTATCATTTTTATTTTAGAAATTTCAGAACTCTTTTTTTCTATCATTCTTATTTTAGAAATGTCAATTTTTTTTTTTTTTTTTTTTTTTTTTCATTTCAGAAATGACAATATTTTCGCAAATTCATTTCATCATCAGTTGTTAATTCTTCAGCTCTTCAACTCTGACCGGCTAAAACAAGCAAGAATAATTATTCACTTATTCATGATTTACAAATCATATTACCTTTTTTTCAATACAAATCTATGGAATATTAAATTGATTAGTAAATCTTCCATATGCCAGATTTAATATTTTTTTTTTTAATTGAAAATAATTTTTTCCCCAATTGTCGTTTTAAACTGACCCAAAAACATTCGTGCAATTTTCCCTTCCATTAGCCATTCCAGCTGATATAATCAGCGTTCTATTTTTATGCTTTATTTTATTCACAATTCTTCTATGATATACTTTCCTCATAATAATGTCTTAACGTCACTCTAAAAAGGCATATTCATGGAAGATGAAAGTCGTAGTGAAAACCAATATTCTACCAATAAAAAAAAAAGATTATGCATAAAAAAAAATTTGCTACCGTTGGATAATTTTTTGGGACCCAATGTCGCCGTTCGTGTCCGAATTGGACCATATGCGAAATGGATACGATTCCAGACCAAATGAAAAATTTTGCATTCCTAGGGATAAAAAGTGCAACGCTCAGAATATTTCACTCTTTGTGGAAACCGAAGCTTTCTCTCGATTTCGACTGGATAACATATTTTTGCTCTTTTTTTTTATCCTTTTTGCTATACTCCTCCATACGCTATCCATTTCATCTACAAATCCGTGTCCCATTTCATATTTATCTAAAACGAAAGTTTTTGAGTTTTAATTTTTTTTTAAACTCAGAGTGAGACATCGCCTTAATCTTTGCTGATGAAATATGAAAAGACGTCGCCATGATTTGCCTTGTTGGTTCATTTCTGCTTTGTTATGGAAATGATGACAAGGAAGGAGAACAAAAGAGTAGAATGTTGTGAGTGCCAAATCAGCAGAATTGAACGCAACCGCCTACGAGCGAAGCCCTGAAAGAATGGAAGAATCTCTCAGTAGAAAACTATTAATCACGAGAAAGGAATTAATCAACCTAAACAAGAAAGAGAGAAAATAATCCTTCTTTGTGGCCAGAGGTATTGGGCCTCCCTTAGCAGATCGAGAACATTCTTAAGAATTGGTTTTCCGATGACATAAATCACACCGTTTAGTGGCACAAGAAACCTATATTTGTCAGTGATTTCGTTAAATGGAGCTGAAGTTTTTGTCGGGATAAGTACCTCCAGAATTCTTCCCTATAATGCGATCAGAATTTCCTCACAGTTGTGGACGCGAAGTCCTTTTATCGTATTCTTCTTTTATGTAGAAGAAGGAGCTCAGCGATATCGATGATGTGGGCGGACCTTTATCAAAGATGAATCGTACTTTCCGTCGGAAGGGATCACAATTCAACCAGATGTTTTTTCGGGTTTGATCGACTTTCCGTGAAAGGATTATTCTTGAAAGTCGCGACTGAATTCCTCTAGTCTTCTTTATTGTCCATTTGATTAATATCAAGGGCATTAGCAAGCTATTAATTAGCCTCTATAAGATAAAAGTAACTGATGCTTAAAGATATAACAATGAGAATAAAGGCAAATGATCTTTATTAACCACTGCTAGCACACGGGTGGCTTACATCTCTTTTCAAAGAGTGATTTGATACTAAATACCCTTAGAATTTATACCTTATATAACTTCATTAAGAAAATGAGTTTAGCCATGTATTTTTTTATCAATAGTGGCTTGAAGTGATAAATATGTACATTGCAAACGATATCCTGGGCATTATCTTACAGACAAGGCGTTAGTCAGCTATGGAAGGCAAGGTAACGCGTTGAAATAAATCATTCGCCTTCGCTCTTTGTGGTATCAGCATATCAACCGTAGCATAAAATTTAAGAAATGAGTATCTTTTGTACAGCCTGGAATTTACAAACGCCGGCATCGGTTTTTGGTGTCAAACTCGTCACAATTTCTTTGATATTGGCAACTTATTTCATTTCACAAAATGAGAACATTGGATTATTAAAAAAAACTAGCTAAAGATTAGCTAGTCCCATATAATTAATTAAAAGGGAAGGAAATTAAAGAGAAAGCAATAAAAAAACATTGCAAGTGGCAATGTAAGTTCGCGTTTCTACTCCCACTTTTATTGGAGACTATCTAAAATAATGTTTTACATCAGTTTGAAACTAAAAAATACGGTTAGTTATATTATATTTCTTTGAGGCAAAGGATGTTGATAATTGTGGGGAAAGGTCATTTTTAGCATCTATTTCTTGAGGCTAAGCAATGCTGGTAATTTACACCGTGTCTTGTTTGTTGTTAAGGAAGTTGATAATTTACACAATCATTTGTTTGTGGTTTACGACAACTGATGATAAAATATCATATCTTTTTGGCTAAGGAATCCTGGTAATTCACACAATCTTACGTGTCTGCAGAGTGACTGTAAATTACATCATCTCTGGTTTTTAGCGAAGGAAGTAGGTAATTTACACCATCTCCTTTTCGTGACTACTAGATTTTACAATTTACACTACGTTGTTTGTGTTACGGGAGGTGGCAATTTATACCTTTACTACTTTGAGGCTAAGAAACATAATGGCTTAAAAAAATCATTTACTCATATAAGGAGAGCTGGTGATTTCCATCACTCCTTGTATGTGAAAAAAAAATGCTTAAGATAAAGGTGAGGAGCTACACCATCTTGTTTGTGGCTAATGAAAGCCTAAGATCTACATAACTCTTATTTGTGGCTCAAATAAGTCTGTGATCTACACCATATCATGTTTGTGGATAAGAAAACCTTGTGTTCTAGACCACTGTTGTTTGTGTCTAAGGACAACTTGTGATCTACACTACTCTTGTTTGTGGGTAAGGAAAGCCTGTGATCTACAGCATCCCTTGTTTGTGGCTAAGGAAATCCTGATATCTACACCATCTCTTGTATGTGGCAAAGGACAGCTTGTGATCTACACCATCTCTAGTTTGTGGCTAAGGAAAGCCCGTGATCTACACCATCCCTTGTATGTGGCTAAGGAAAGCCTGATATCTACACCATCTCTTTTTTTTTTTTTTTTTTTTTTTTTTTGTGGCCAAGGACAGCTTGTGATCTACACCATCTCTTGTTTGTGGCTAAGGAAAGCTTGTGATCTACACCATCTCTTGTTTGTGGCTAAGGAAAGCTTGTGATCTACACTATCTCTTGTTTGTGGCTAAGGAAAGCAAGCTTGTGAACTACCCCATTTATAGTTTGTAGCTAAGGAAAGCCTATGATCTACACCATCTCTTGTTTGTGGCCAAGGAGAGCTTGTGATCTACACCATCTCATGTTTGTGGCTATGGAAAGCTTGTGATCTACACCATCTCTTGTTTTTGGCTAAGGAAAGCCTGATATCTACACCATCTCTTGTTTGTGGCCAAGAAAAGCTTGTGATCTACACCATCTCTTGTTTGTGGCAAAGGAAAGCTTGTGATCTACACCATCTCTTGTTTGTGGCTAAGGAAAGCTTGTGATCTACACCATCTCTTGTTTTTTGGCTAAGGAAAGCTTGTGATCTACACCATCTCTTCTTTATGGCCAAGGAAAGCCTGTCATCTCTACCATCTCTTGTTTGTGTCTAAGGAAAGCCCGTGATCTACACCAACTCTTATTTGTGGCTAAGGAAATCTTGTGATCTACATCATTTCTTGTTTGTGGCTAAGGAAAGCTTGTGATCTACACCATCTTTTGTTTGTGACTAAGGAAAGCCTGAGTTCTAAACTATCTTTCGTCAGTCGATAAGAAAGCTGGTGATTTAGACCAGCTTAAATAAACGCTGCTATGAAATCTGGCAATCGAGAGCATCTGTTGTGTCACTGCAATGACGAATGAATCGATAGGTCGCCGGCGCCTTCCATTTGAAAATCGTCAATGTCATAGAAGCAGAATTCAGTATGCCTTTCAACCAAATAGAACGCGCCCATTACTTCATTGCGATAGAATTAGAGACATAATGGCTGCGAAATATTAGATTACATGATGATTTACCCTGCCATTTATTTCTAAACTGATTAAAAATGGACATTTTACGATAGGAGGGGTTATGGATGTAATACCACTCTCTCTCTCTCTCTCTCTCTCTCTCTCTCTCTCTCTCTCTCTCTCTCTCTCTCTCTCTCTCTCTCTCTCTCTCTCTCTCTCTCTTATGCACTACGTCTAATTGCTTTCAGTCTATTATCTTCTATTATGATGAAAGTGATAGTAATCCTCTACACACCAGACAAATGATTTTATTCGATCATAAATCAGGAGCAACAAAAGGGCCCAAAACCTATCAGTTCACGAGATTGATACTAAATCCCAACATTTATGTATATCCTCTCATCACTGACCCTGGTACTCTTCATCACATTTGCCCCTTAGATGTAACAAATGGTTTAATTCTGCTCTATTTTGGAAAAGAATCCAGTAAGTGCAAAAATAGGAAGCAACACGGAAGGGCTAATTGATACAGATTTATCCAGGCAGTCCATCAGGTATTGTACCGGTATCGATATGACGGTCGTTATGTGAGGATCTATTTAGAACCAAGAGACATATGACACGGTAGTGAAAAACGACGCTTTTTTTTTTTTGGAGGGGGATACTTTGATGATGGAATTAAATTTGATTAAGCTGTTGCAGGATAATCTCATTTATATTTGTAATAGATACTATCATTAAATCTCGAGATTTTAGGTAAAAGTGATGAGTAACTACACGTAATTCTCAAATGCAATTTTTGAATGAATCTCTTTCGTCATCATCTTTTAGCTAAGTGTACAAAACGTGTCTAGCTATTTGAAAGCAATGTTTAACGTTTTCTATAGACATTTAGCATCTTTATATGTTCTGTACGCAATTCCTTCTAAAAAGCATTAGCATTTTACGGACCAAAAAATATTTCTCTTGTTTATGAGATGTTGTTTCAAGTGGCTGACCTGCCGACCCCTTGACCCACTTTATCCTTGACCCACGATGACCCCTTTTAACCTTTTCAAGATCATCTCATTTCCCTCTTATGAACCACCTTTTATCCCCATTGCTTGGCTTTCATCAGTGGATTTATCAATGTCTGAATGTGTCTTCAAACCTTAAACATTTAGCCCGACCCTTTCCCATCTGACACCTGGCCATATCGGACAAATCTATCTCGGCCATCAAGCCCCAACTAAAATATCTCCAGTAATTTTGGTGTTTTTGCTGCCTCTGTTTAACCTTCCCATTATCATTATTATTTGTATTATGATTATTGGTGTTTTTTTCCTGAGCATGTAAGGGAAGTTGCAGTAGTTGAAACTGTAAGATGCCTGTAATATATCGTTGGTGTCTTAATCCCTTATTCAAAATCAAATTAAAACTATATCGCTTAAATGATACAGATAACGGCGTAGTTACATCAAAATGAACAGCTTCGTTCGTTATCGTTAATAAATGACCATGAAATTTAATATTTTTTTCCGTTTTTTTTAAATCACACCATCATGAAACTCTTTTGCTGTCATAAGTATTTTAGAGCTGAATAGAAGAAATAAAAATCATCATACAACTTCCTACATCAATTAAAAACTTTACTTCAACCTTATTTTTTCTCAACTAGTAAGATTTTCTTTTTGTCATTAAGAGAAAGTTATCCATAATTAATTCCGGTAAGTTTATATTTAATATTGTCACAAATAGGACAATGGAAACACCTGTATGTGATGGCACCTTTGAACGCCTAAATACAAAATGACGCAAATTCGAGTTCGCCTCTGATTTTTTTTCTTTTACAAATTTCATTTATCTGGAGTGCCGATTAACAATTGGTCCAATTAAGACCTTACAAAGAGCCATTTCATTACATATTTTCATTCTATTATCACAATCTAAATTGACTAAGAATATTTACATCTTTTCCTTTTTTACCTTTTATGTTATTTAGATGGATTTAGATACTACAGTTACTAAAAAAACCATGACTTTATGACAGTCATATATAACGACTAATTTAAAATGTTTAACAAATAGAGAGAGAGCTATAGATTGCCTTAAACTAACTAAAAGCTTAGCTTTGACCTAGATATGACAAACAACATGTGGAAATGTCTTATTTCTTTGTCGTTAGAGAGGAACTGAGCCACGGAGTTAAGGGCTTCTAGTTCAGTAGTAGACAATAAAAGATGTTTCTTAGAGCAATGATTTATGCTGATAAAACTGATTATGCATTTTTTTTTTTCATTTCTTACCATTCTTCATTTCCATAGGTACCAAGTGGTGATTCCATATACATAGATCAGTAGGTTATGAATTTCCTGATATAATTAAAAATGTTACCTAACTTTAAGGAAACTGACTCGTGTCCAGTACATAAGTTCATCTCTTAAAGTATTTTGTTAAATGACTCATTCCTCTTTAGAGGATACACTCTATGACTCTTACCTCTTAAGAGGATGCGCTCAATGACTCTTACCTCTTAAAAGGATACGCTCAATGACTCTTACCTCTTAAAAGGATACGCTCAATGACTCTTACCTCATAAGAGGATGCGCTCAATGACTCTTACCTCTTAAGAGGATGCGCTCAAAGCCTTTTCTCTTAAGAGGATGCGCTCAAAGACTTTTCTCTTAAGAGGATGTGCTCTGATCAGATGACACGAATTTCATCCGTTTGAAAACCATCAATCCAAAGCTCTTTTAACCGGCTAAAAAACATCTGATATTTTTCCAAATTTTCTCTTACCTTTTTCTCTGTCATAAATAAGTTTAGGAAATTAAAATATATATCATTCACAGGCGGTTTATTTTACACTGTTGGACGTTTAAATATGTACTTGCTATGTACATGATGAAATACGCTTATATATATATATATATATATATATATATATATATATATATATATATATATATATATATATATATATATATATATATATATATATACACACACATATATGCATACATATATATATACATATATATGAATATAAGTATATGTATATATATATATATATGTAATATACATATATATATATGTAATATACATATATATATGTATATATATATACATATATATATATATATATATATATATATATATATATATATATATATATATATATATGTTTGTGATTGTGTCACTATGTACATACTAGCGTGAGTTTGCGTATACCCATTGGCATAGATCTAATTGTTAACAGTCATAATAACTGCCGTTTTAAACCTAATAATAATTACTTTTTCAAATATTATTATTTCTAATCATCACGGCACCGAATGATGTTGACCAGGGTTATTGAAAATGATGTCAATATGGCACTCCATTGAATAAAGAAAATTACCCCATAAATAATCATAATTTTTTATATATATGAGCTTATGATTTGCTGAGTAAACAAAAAAAAATCCAAAAATGCTTTTGATTCTTTCCCCCCGCTAACTTTTTCTTAAAATCTTTTTTCAATTTTCTCTTTTGCAGTTTCCTTGATTTTGGATGGTAAGCTGAGAGATCTTTGTTGTGTTTTCTCGTGTAAATTAAATATCTAACTGATATGTCATTCCTAGAAGCCTTTTTTTTCGAGTCACTGCCATTCATTAAAAAGAAAATCAGGTCCTATCAGAGTCAGACCTGTGACTCTGGTGATGGTATAAACAGAAATTTCAATAAAAAAAAAAAAACTCCAAACCATATATAAAAAATCATGTTTAGAAGTGGTGTGTGTGTGTGCTTGTGTGTGCGTGTTTGTATTTGCATGCCAGTGGTAATCTTTTGTCTTTAATACTTGTCCCTCGCTGATAAACAGCAATAGTGTCTGTTACTAACATTATCTGTTGTACCGATACAGATTTCTGTTATGGCCTGTCTATGTAAGTGGTGCTATGAAGAAAAACATAGTAGTCTTTCTGTTGTCCTTAGATGAATAGACTTTTTCTCCCTCTTGTGTTCTTCTGTCATCTACTTTAATTTTGGGGCTGGTGTAAATAGAAGACGCCAATCTCCCGTGGATTCCAAAATGGAAGGTAAATGGTTTTTAAGAAGATATTCTAACTCTCTTAATCTCATCACTATCATGCCTAAGGGTCTATGTACCATTTTCTATCATGATTTCATCTTTTATTTCTATTACTGACTATCTCTAATAACATAAATTTTGAATTAGTTAGTCTTGAATTGTGTAATGTCCTGATAAATTGTTTGATTCTAGATATTTCAGAAAGCTGCCGCACCTGTCAGTACTTTACTGGGAGAGAGATATTAATATTTTCCCCTTCATACTAATACTGTTTCATCAGCTATTCGTGCTTAAACTCAACCAGTAAGAAGCGCTATGTACTGCGTTCAGAAATAGCGACTTGCATGACACCGGGTTTTCCACAATGCATCTTTGCTTCAATTCCAATTAAGCAAAAACCAATGATCATTTTAAAATGCTTTTGAGAATTCAAAGCATTTTCTTAGAACCGGTATCAGATCCATTCAAATCGGTAAAATTGAAGTTTAAAACAAATGGACGCCTCCCCCCCCCCAAAAAAAAAAAAAAAAATATCGCACGGGTCCTTGTTAGCGAAGAAGTTCCCAATTTTTCTAAAGGTAACGCTGAGAGTGCTTGTTGTTGTCTGTGTGATGAAACAGGTATTAAGGTGACATTTGAACCGTTGGCATATAGCCCTAGAAAAATCCTCAGAAATTGGGGAAGTCTGCAGCAAAGCTGCTCGTCTAGTACAAGTGGACCTTATCATTCAATGTATACGTAAGTATATCATCGTAGCAAGCTTTTAGATACTATGAATGCTCTCAATTATCGACATGACTTCAGTTTCCTTATCCATGAGAAGAGTTAAGATAAAAGATGCTGGGAGATGATTGGACTTGTTTACATGGTCACTGTATATATGGGCTACTGTATGACAGCAGTATGATAATACCCACATTACTGAATTTACATCGGGACATTTTATTAGCAAATTAAATAGTATTCAAGGCATTCTCCTAGTCAATAAGTTTCCTTTAATGGATTTAAATTTTAAAATAGCAGATAAAGAGAAATTTTACTGCAATGCCAAAAGTATCTACATCATAAAAGACTTCGACCACCGGGTAAAGACTGCCATATGAAAAAGATTAAAAGATGGACACTGGAAAATTAAGTCAGATAACAACTGCATCCAATACGGTAATAATTACTCTTCTGCCGTTTCTTTCATAGACGTTTTACGCTTTTAGTGTGGCAAGTACCTAGAATATAGTGTATTAGTAATACAAACGAACGCACACAGATACTCTCATATTTATATACATTTCTGTAAACAAATACACATAAATTACTCAAATTATATATATACATATATATATATATATATATATATATATATATATATATATATATATATATATATATATATATATATATATATATAAATACATATATTCAAAGTTACACAAGTTATAAATAAAGGGAGAATCCCAGTATATATATATATATATATATATATATATATATATATATATATATATATATATATATATATATATATATATATATATATATATGTATATATATATACATATACTGTACACTATTTTGAGTTGAGATCCTAATGCATATACGCTTCACAGGTATATCAGCCAACACATTTGATTACGTATGACAACAAACCAAATCAAATTTTTACGGGCTGAAAATACACCAGCTTCTGATTTCCTTTTAATTTCGGAATATACGAAAAAAAAAAAAAAAAATAAATAAACACACACACACACACAATTTATTAAATTTAGAAATATACAGTAGATCTAATACCCACGCAATGATCATAGGCTTATAAAAAGGAAAATTACATATAAAAATTTTAATTTCTCTTTCCGGCATTGGTACCAACTAATCTTACTAATACAACTAGATTTCTAATTTTTCTTGGGACAATGATTTATCTAGTTGCTAGTTTCCTATTCCACACAAAAATCCTCGCAATCCTCTGCCTAGAAATTTGCCTATCTAGGAACATTCAATTTAGTGATATGCAAATTTAGCTTTTATTTCCTCACTGCTTCGTGGAGCTATCGCCCCGAAGTGAAGTCGTTTGTTTGGCCTCTCCCAGACTTCCGTCCATAATTCCCGATTCGCAATTTTTCTTCGTAATGCTTATCTTCGCATCCAAAACCCCAAGGGAGCGAGGTCAGGGCAGCCAATGCACTGTGTATGCAAAATATCTACTTCGAAGTGCCAGCCATCTTCGGGAACTGTCTAGTCTCGACTGGCTTAGAGCACAGAACTGTTCCGTTGCAATTCCTCACACACACATACACACATACATCACGAATATAAATAAATAAATATAAACATATATATATATATATATATATATAAATATATATATATATATATATATATATATATATATATATATATATATATATATATGTTATATATATATATATATATATATATATATATATATATATATATATATCTTTCCAGTTACGCCCCGCTCTTCCCGGCTCTGAGATAGGGAAGAAAGGAAGTAGTCATAATCTGGTGAGAGGATGCTGCGTGTTCGTGCATATCTAAATATTTAGCCATCATTGTTCACGTGTTGCGGACACTAATGAGTATATATATATATATATATATATATATATATATATATATATATATATATATATATATATATATATACATAATAATGTGTGTAGTGGGGGGTTAACGTAGACACCTCAACGCTCACCTTGAAATAGTGTAATCAACTAGGTGGCACAGTGCCAATGGTAAGATCTAGGCTCCCGTTTGCTAGCCAATGGATAGCTAGTCGGCCTACCACCTGACTTGTCCAACTAGCTGTTGATGGTTATCAACGTAAGCTGAGATGAAAATAAAAATGGCACTCAATCGCATACGAATATACTTCCTGGGAAGCTGTGGGGTTTACCATTTTTGACACTAGCTTCTCCGCACCAAAAGAAGGTACCTGATGTAAACATTTTACATACAAACACACACACTCCCTATGACGCACGTCTAAATAAAATCTTATCCTATATTAATCTATTAATCCTGGACCTAAAAATCAGGAACCGAACTAAATTGAACGCGGTTTGCATATCAGACGAATCCCGATCAAGAGCGGTAAATTATATGGCAACAGAATACAGAAAGAGTGAATTAGGATAACAAAACTACCGAAAACAAAATAGCCACATATCAGTAGATTAAAGTTAATTAACGAAGTCATAAGTAAGGAGACATAAGATATAAACATGAAAGCAAACCGAAGTAATTTAAATCCCAATTAAATTAAATAATTTCGCTTTCAAAGACAAACTGCGAGGATCTAATGCAGTGCCTACTGTTGCCAAGTACATGCATCCCAGATCCGAGTTTAAATGTTCCTTTAAACTTGGTGAATATTAAAGTTGTTTCCAGACTTGCAGGCCTCCAGAATTACCAACGACTGAATTGATGTCTAGCTCAGCCTAACAGTATCTTGCAGGAGTCACTGGCCTTTATCGTTATTAACAGCCAAATTAATATATCCGATATGTTAATAAATTTGAATCATATTTTGATATTCAAAATTAATAATATACATACAATACAGTAATAAGTGATATTGAAAGCTTCTTAACACGTTTACTATAAACAAATCGTTTCGAGTTTGGTATTAGATAACTTCTACGAAATATAACCCCATTTTTTTTTTATTTCTTCTGCAGCATTTAATGGCCGTACGATTTTTTTTATCTAAAATCAAAACATAAAGAATATATATATATATATATATATATATATATATATATATATATATATATATATATATATATATATATATATATATATATATATGAGAGTGTCCGTGTGGTGTGCTGTATGCAAAATAAATGGGTTGAACTGTAGTATTGGCTGTTTGAGAAATGTTGTAATAGCAAGATCATTCTAAGGTGGTTCGCTCAAGTGGAAAGAATAAACGAAACTAGGTTTGTAAAAGGGTGTACAATTCAGAGATTTTAAAAACTAAGAGCAGAGGAAGGCGTCGAAAGGGTTGGGTACGTGATGAGATGGACGAATTGGACTAAGAGGGGAACATTTCGAGGAGGAATTACGTGAATGGCTTAATGCGTTTTGTAGGAGTTAGACGTCCTATTAGATTTATGAAACAATTAATGCTATGTTCGTTTTCCTGTATATAAGTTCATCTATAATTCCGCATTCAAAGGATAAATATTGCGGTGATATTAAGGGTAACGACTTGATCTTGAAATAATTCATACCTACAGTACACACATATATAATATATATATGTGTGTGTATATATATATATATATATATATATATATATATATATATATATATTTATATATGTGTGTGTGTGTGTGTGTGTGTGTGTGTGTGTAGGCAGAGACAAAGAAAGAGCTGTGGATAAGAGTCGCATTTATAATCTCAGTGTTGCGATCCGGTCTTTACAGGTCAGTAGTTTACTATGAATTAAATGAAAATCAAATTCAGTGAGGCTAAAAGAAATGAAATAATGGGTTAGAAATCTCATTTTCAATAACTGGGCGAGAGCTTGAAGATTCCACCTTATTGTTGGGACACTTCAATTAGCTCGAGAAGGGAAAAAGGCGAGTAAAGGAGATATAAATATATACATATATATATATATATATATATATATATATATATATATATATATATATATATATATATATATGTGTGTGTGTGTGTGTGTGTGTGTGTGTGTATACATATATGTATATATATGTATATATATACATATATATGTATATATATATATATATATATATATATATATATATATATATATATATACACACACACATAATTGTCCATATATCGCATAATGCATTACACTATATAGATTTTTTTTTCCTTTCTCACTCTTCAAATTTCAATTCGTATGTGGACTGTGGTTTGGCACTCTGTCCTTTTAAAGTTTTGCCCAAGCAAATTGCTTCTTTTTTGCTCGGGAATAAACAATTGGTTGATGCGTACTACCATTCCTATACCAAGCTTTTTTTCTTTTCATAAAACACATATTTAATATTGGGTTACACGATCACTGACTTCTAATTTGTATAAAAGTAATTTGAAGACATTTTCAATCGAAGATTGTATCTCCTATTCTTCCTACACTTTCAAGATATTTGTTAATGATTTTTCTCTCTTTTTTAACACAGACAAACAATTGAATAGGAATACCATAAAAATCCTAGTTAAAAAAAAAACGTTCTCCGTAAAAGGTAGCTAGAACGTGACGTGCCTGCCTTTGTGCCGGCTCTCCATTTACGTTCGCCTATTCAGAAACGCTGCCATAAAAGTTATTGTTTTACTGGATTTGTACTCTTCTTTTTTTAACCATACGACGGCCTCTTTTGTGTGTTTCCTCTCCTATGTTTTCATATACAGACTGCATTTTTTGCTTTGAATTGTTCCCCTTTTACTCGCCTCCTTAGTGCTTTAATGACATTTGGGAAGCTACGTTAAGTCAACAATAAAAGGTAAACTATTGCTCTTGAATAGAGAATAAGATTTCATCTCAAATTTTCTCACATTGGAGAAGTTTCATTTGCTTTCAATGTTTTGTTTGCTTAATGTCGTGAGTGTATATGTGAGAGAGAGAGAGAGAGAGAGAGAGAGAGAGAGAGAGAGAGAGAGAGAGAGAGAGAGAGAGAGAGAGAGAGATGGAAATTTTAAAGCCATCATCCTATAATTTATACAGACCACAAAACGCTTTAATCGGAAGAAAATGCATCAATCCAGTAATAACCTTTAAGATATGTCGACTTTCTCATATGATCACAATTGATTGAAATACCCCTATAAAACTATAACTGGGACTCCCTCCAATACCACCATGAAAAAAGACTAGTTATCTGTACCTATAAAAGCTATAAATTGAAAGGCCTCAGGATGGAAATAACAGCACAGTCCATAACGCTATACTGGTAAAAGTAATACTACGCAGTTCAGTTTTTCCCCTTTTATATACTTACGTACAAAGTTTTGGGAACAATAATAAACATGTACGGTGGTAAACAATGGAAAGAAATGAACCGAAGAGAAAACTTATGTCTAATTAAAAGTCTCCTTATATCCAGTTAAAAGTCTCATTATACAGCATTATAGATTGGAAAAGTTTCATTTTACAGCATTGTAGATTGGAAAAGTCTCATTATTTAATACTGGAGATTGGAGAAGTCACATTATACAGTATTGTAGCTTGGAAAATGTATACACTTGTAATTCATAAGTAACTGATAGGGTTTTCGTTATCAGATATCGCAACAACATGATTATTTTTAGGAAGGTTTGTTGTCGTAAGGTAATTAATTTTTCCTATTTTTCTTTTCAAATAATACTTCTTCATTTTTTCAATTCGATGATAACGACGCTTCTGAGAAAATAGCTGCATGTGTATATTTTCGAATGAAGTAATCAATAACCTACATTGTCGAACAAATCTCTCTAAAAAACGACTTTCTTTTTGTTAGATAGTTTGTACCAAGTGCTGACAGGGAGTCTTGTCTTCAAAACCCCAGAAATTCAGTTCTTTTCTTACGCGACAGTAATTCGTTTTAAGAAAAATCGTCACAAAACAATGCAGTTCTGACGATATATCAGGGTATCAATTTTTTTGCTAAATCACAGTGTCTTGGGGTTACTGTCACATAAATTGAAAACTTCAATCACTTTTTTTTTATGGAAAAATAGACCTCCTTTGTACATTTAAAGGTTATTTCTCAAAAGGAACACAGTAATACGAAACAAAACATGAAATCGCTTTCGAATCTAATTTATATGCTTCGCTTCACTTGTGGCCCATAAGATTTTTTTTTTTATCCAAACCTGTGATCCCACACTCCAACTCTTCAAAAATAGCGTTCTATTCCACCTCTATAAGTTCTTCAAACTTATAAAAGAAAAAAAAAAATAAGATTCGGATCTAAAAATAAAAATATTTAATATGTTGGGTTCTGCTTCGAACAAAACTGTTCCACCTTACTTCATCGTCTATTTATCTTTTATGAGTTTAACTGCAAAGGGTGATTTCATGAAATCTTTTAATCAGTTTCGTATGGAATACATTTATATTTACCATAGCGTTTAATATGTACACTACGTGTCTCATTCGCTGGCAAAAAAACTGAATAGTTCTTAGGGAATGTTCATTTATCTCACTTTCAGAAAAACAAAGACCTAAAGAGCGATGCTGTTAATGAATAGGATGATGAGATCCCGTCTCAAAATTTCCATGATAAACTTAGTGACAATAATTAACAAGCCAGGGGGTTGTATCATTAAATATCAAATCGAATATATCTACGAATATTTGTATATATTAGTTGAACAGATTTGGATTTAAAGATAAAAGCGTAGCACAAATAACGAATGCAAGACACCACCGGTGTAACCTGTTCAAATGACACCCCGTTTCAAAAGACAACCCCCCCCCCTTCCCGGTCATTTGAAACTAGTTTCAGACGACTCCATGCTAACTTGAAATGACTCCTCAGTCAAATGAACCTCGTTAGAAATTACTCAACCGCCGAACGCAGTTAAGTTGATTGCAGTGATGTTCAAAAAAGAAATAAAGGAAGTGAAATAGTTTCTGTTGGCAAATACGTACCTTAAACATTTAAGAAACAAGGGAAAAAAACAAATTTCTGAAGAAAGCGTACGTCTTTCGTAATCCAAGAAAACTGCAACAACTCTGGTAAACGCAGGAAATTTAAAAATTCAGATCTATCCGAAAAAAAGAATAATTTCAGGAACTGCTTTCAGTTAAGGACACCAAAGGACGCGAAAACTGTCTCTTTCCTACATTGGCATATGTTATCACCGGAGAAGAGGACCAACACGTCATTAGGAGTTTAATGTGCGATCATCCTAGCATCAACGAAAAGACTATGTGTTTCAATGCGTCAGGATAAAGTCTGGGGGACTACAACGGAGATATTAGCGGCACTTGATCTGTCAACCTGTTTGATGTGAATGTGTTTGTGGGGGCCAAGTTCGATCCAGCTTACGCATGGCACACAAATAAACCAAAAGAAAGTACAGTTAACGAGATTGTCTATCTTGAGAACAAGTCAGAGTTTCATTTCAATATCTATTTTGTATAATGATGAAATTTTGTAATAAAGATGTATTGTTCATATTTTGAGTATTCAAAAATGGAAGTCATTTCAATCTGATGGGAAGTGTTGGGAGAATAGCTTCAAGTCACATTTAGAGGGAGTCATCTCGAACGTACGTCCACATCGGCATACATCCCATATTTGAGTTTTGATAGAGATGGAAAAACTTCCCCCATTTAAAACTTTCGACTAGAACGACGTAATTCTTTATATATATATATATATATATATATATATATATATATATATATATATATATATATATATATATATATATATATATATATATGTATATATATATATACATATATATATATATATATATATATATATATATATATATATATATATATATATATATATATATATATATATACAGGTTTTTATATACAATAATATTAATCAACTTATGTAGATACAAATAAAGGCTTCTATGTTAGCACGCATTAATTCATTCATTATACATAAATATATATATATATATATATATATATATATATATATATATATATATATATATATATGTATGTATATATATACATATATATATGTGTGTATATATGTATATGTATAATACATATACATACATACATATATATATATATATATATATATATATATATATATATATATATATATATATATATATATATATATATATATATCTGGTTTGAAGAAGTCTCGCGTATTGGATGCAGAGCGCAATTACATTCAAATATTTATATAGTGATATTTTTCACTTCTATATTAAGTATAACCTTATAAAATTTTTTTAATCTAGGTTGGCTAAAGAAATGTGATAAAGCTAACTGTATAATGGCAAGTGATGATGAATTGGTTGGTAAAGGATGAATGAAAGAGCGCTAAAAGAAATAGTATGATTTCGTACGAGAATGTTTACATAATAAAGGTAAATAGTTTATATCCGCGTATTTGTAAATATACCGAGACACCTCTAACAGCCAGTTAATATCGTGTCCATTGAACACTGGATCTAATTCTAATTAATGAAAGAGCTATTGATTCATTTAAAAAAAAAAACGATAGAAGATAAAAAGTGAATCTTTTAATCATCTGCCTCTCCTTCTCCTCCTCCTGCTGCTGTCGCTGTCTTTTTTAACAGTTTGATTTGATTACCCCTTAAGGCATACTAGATAGCTGTTAACGTGGAGCATAGAAGCTTCCTGAAAATAATTGCTTTTAACCTTAAGTTTCTCTATGTTCATAGAAATCAGATTAATTCAGAAAGTGCAGAATCACTCACTCGGTTAAGCTTCTATGCTCCTACATTCCCTTAGCCACTTATATGTTCCCCCATGGTGAGCCCCAAAGCCCCCAATCACCCCACAAAATCTTTACTCAGGCTGTTCACAGTTTCTAGTGAAAGTACAGAAGAAGTGGAAGAAGAGAATGAACTGGCGGAAGCTTTCAAGGCAGCTTTCCTTCAATAGAAAGATACCTGGTTTTTGAACAAGTGTGGCAGGACCACACGAATGATGTCATCTTCTCCTCCAGTTCATTTTCCATCCTCTTTTAGTTAGATCCAAATCGACACGCTGATATAAAAGTGTCTTTTTGATTTTTTTTTTCACTTTTAAGATCTCTCACACTACTTTTTTCAACTGTATCTCATCTCTATTGTAGGCTGTAGACCCTAAATTGGTCCAGTCCCCATAAAGACCCTCACAAGGCGTCGAAAAATGATGGTAATAATCAAGTGTCCTTCAAGCAGTTCTAATCTTATCTTTCTGTCTCTGTCTATCTCTTTCCCTTTCTATTTCTCTATCCATCTTTTCTCTTTTTTTCCTGGCTAGTTGCTGCATGTCCTGTGAATGCGCTTTTAATAATCGACACTTAGTGCTCTCTCTCTCTCTCTCTCTCTCTCTCTCTCTCTCTCTCTCTCTCTCTCTCTCTCTCTCTCTCTCTCTTGTTTTCTGCCTATATCCTATGCATATGTAACTTTCATCAGTGCCCTGATATATATATATATATATATATATATATATATATATATATATATATATATATATATATATATATATATATAAAGTTACTCGAATGTATACATTTACATAACATACTGAACATACATATATATATATATATATATATATATATATATATATATATATATATATATATATATATATAATGTTAATCGAATGTATACATTTAAACAAATATATACATATATACATGTGTGTATGCATAACATCTCTCTCTCTCTCTCTCTCTCTCTCTCTCTCTCTCTCTCTCTCTCTCTCTCTCTCTCTCTCTCTCTCTCACTTTTTCCTTTTAAAATGCTTAGAGTAGTAAAGTATAGTTGTTCGTAGTACAGATGCTAAACGTCATGAGACTTAGTTTTGAATCTTGTAGAGTATGTATTGTATTTTGATATATATATCCTAGACTTACTTTGATTCCTCGTTATTTTTACTTAAATCATTTTCATTATTATCTCACATTACATGTATGATTTTCCTGATGAGATATATCGAACCTGGATTTTATTTTATTTCATTTTCTATCACGTTCGGTTTTTTCAGTAGATAAAATAGTGTATATATTTTGAGTCTTTTTTTTTTCTCATTCTGTTTTTGTAATAAAAAGGTATTTTCACCAGACACACCTCACTTAGTTATCACTTTTGAATTTTGTTATTCTATAATGTCTAATGAATCCACAGAAGAGTGGTGTCAAGTCAACCAGAGATATATAATTCTTGCGATCAGGTAAGAGGTTGGTTTGTTAATGCACGCCATCGGTTTAATATTTATGACAATCGCATTCCGAAAATCATCTTTTTTTTTTTATCAATTTCAAGGTTTAATTGTTTTCAGGTATAAGGATTTTTTTTCTCTCAACAATATGAAGACCCACTGCAGGTGTTTTGTACATAAATGATCATGCATTTTATTCGGCTTGTATCAACATAAAGATAATATAAAATAGGCGAGGGAAGAAGTTATACTTCATTGAGATTCTTCCCCTAAAAAAAAAAGAAAAAAAAAATCTATCAATCCCATATTATACACATAAAACTTTACGAACATTCATTTATACAATGTAGCTTTGCTTTTATGAATGTATGTAGGTACATATACTATTTTAAACATAACGACACATGCGCTTACATTATGAAACATACAAAGGCACATTTATTACAGTATGTGTGTGTATAAATGCATAATATAATTATATGACCCCTTAAAGAGTTAAAATGATAGATGAGGCATTCGTGAAGCTATATCCTACACTTGTTGAGATCGTCAAAGAGAAATTTATCGAATAATAACTATAAAATCACCCTAACAGAATCCTTGAATATCATTTGTCAAAACTAATCTTCGTAAAATGCATGTCATTTTAACTGTTAAATCTCAAGACTCCGAGCGCTTCTTTTTAGTCTAAGTTGACAAGACGAGTTTGTGATTGCGTTCTTGTCCATATTGCGTTTGATAAGACAACAAGGAATATGAAGAAAATAAATCGTTACCTTCTATCTTGTAATAATTCTTGAATTCAATGTTGAAATCAAGAAATCTTTCGTCAAGCGTAGTTCAATATAGAATTATATGCATATTATTTTATCAATCTTGAAATTGAGAGATAAGATGGAATTAATTACGATAAATCAGTGAGATTTAAATCAAAACTAACTTTAAATAAACAGCTGAAAACGAAAAATTATTGAAGTTACTTTTAACCTTACGTCGGAATTAAATCGAAAACCTCTCGTGCGAGGAAATGGGCCTCTATCAACTTATTCACAGAAGTCATAAAGGGAAAATTAACAAAATCTAAAAGGTTACTTGTCTATCAGATTGCATAAAAGTGACTATAATCAAATGGTGGTGTCATATAAGTAGGCATTAGTATCACTGTGATACTTGTTAGACTGCAAATTTCTTTTGGAGCTAAGGTTCCAATTATATTTATGACTTAAGTGAAATGGTTGTTAAAAGAGAGAGAGAGAGAGAGAGAGAGAGAGAGAGAGAGAGAGAGAGAGAGAGAGAGAGAGAGAGAGAGAGAGAGAGAGAGAGAGAGCCAATGATACATATAGAATCAATACAATTTTGTATGCAACACTTGTCTGGAGCTATTTAAAATATATCGAGTATAGGAATACAATAATTAATTAGCGTACACATAATTACCCTATCAGAGGTGTATCTATTAATTATGAGCATTTTATCCCATTGAAAAAAAGTTTAATAAACCCATTAAGTTCGTGGAGTCTATGGTACCACTTTTTATGTAACCTTAATATTATCTAAATACGGATATTAGATTGCTTAAAAAGGTACGAGATATCTATTTCATTGCAAAGAATATCTATCATTCATTTATGAAAAGTAAAATTAAAAGTGTTTCCAATTATGCTTTCATACATATATAACAGCTTACTACATTCTTGAAAGTTTATACTCTATTCTTGAACTTTGTCTTTTTCTAAATATAAACTTTTATATAAAGAATAGCGTCAAACCAAGTAAACATTCAGTCGAAAATGTCCATATCAGGAATATATTTACATCCATTAACTGGAGAAATAAAGAGCTGTAAATAGATCTTTTAAAGTTAATGTTAAAGCAAGAAACGTGGAGTACAGAGACGAAAAATATTCCCAGCTGTCAGCAATAGTCTGAAGACGACTATTTCATCTTTATCCATATATCATCACTTCCACTATTTCGCATGATAAGTGATAACCTTCGATAATGATAACACTCATTAAATAAAAAGTACCATAAATAAGATTTTACAGAAAGAAATATCTAAAATCTATGCGTATATCTAAAGAGATAAACGGTTTATTTAAATTTATTAAATAGCGTGTTGATTCCTATTAACCAGAAAAACGAAAATTTTTCCCTTTTTTTTTTCTCCAGAACGGACCTTCTAAAAATGGGCTGTAATACACGTCAAGATGATGATTTAGGTATTATTATATAATTAGGACATTTAAAGATAGAACTTTGTTAGCACAATGTTTTTTAAGAAATTCATCCCAGCACTGACGGAAGGTTGAAATATATATATATATATATATATATATATATATATATATATATATATATATATATATATATATATATATATATATATATGTATATATATATATATATATATATATATATATATATATATATATATATATATATATACATGTACTTATATATACATATATATACATATATATATATATACATATATATATATATATATATATATATATATATATATATATATATATATATATATATCTTCTGTCAACTTAATAGTTGCTTTCAGAAACAAAAACTCACGTAAGTGATCTACATATTTATTCCCTCTTTCGAAAAATAGCTTTTATTTTCTAGTCTTGTACTTAGCTCTTGTACATCTATTTTTTCCAGTTCTTGAAAAACATTTGAGCTTACGATTTCTACTAACATTTTCGGGTTAATTTTTTCTCTTTTCTGTATACGTTCATGTTTGTTTAAATATATATATATATATATATATATATATATATATATATATATATATATATATATATATATATATATATATATATATATACATATACATACATATATATATATATATATATATATATATATATATATATATATATATATATATATATATATATATATATATATATATATATATATATATATATATATATATATATATATATATACATACATATATATATATATATATAAATTCATGTAATTATATATTTACTTATTTTTACTTAGAATACCTATAAAGGGCTTTCAATATATATTTGGTTTGCTCAGTTTTATGTTTTCTTTATAAATATCAATACATTTTAGTAGTCGTCTCGTTCTTCAACTTCTAATACTCTTATTTTTCCCTAATTATTTTTACATAATAGGCTTTAGCCGCCTCGTTCCTACTATTACATAGTCTTTTACACTGTGATATGAGGCACGAAAAAAAAAGCTCGCATTCTGAGATAATGGTAGTGTTCTTTTTTTTCCCTTCTTTACCGAGGCTGGATATAATTTCTCTTAAAATGTAGATAAAAGACACACTTGCTTCAGTCACATCTTGAGGAATATCATGTGTATTTTGAATACCTTTTTTGATTTTTATTTTTAATATTTTTTCGCTATCTTTCTCAACCCCTCTTTCAAGCATTTTCGTTTCAAGATTTTAGAGGTATTCATAGAAGTTATTGCATTTTTCGACGAAGCATGCCAAAGCTATATGGTACTTATTATTCATCTGGCAACAAAGCATTTCCAACTATACAAGCAGGAGGCTTTGACATTCTTCACCCGATTATTATATTATTGCTTGTGCATGGTCTTGTTCTTTTTTTTTTTAGATATAATATTCATGATTTTTTAATTTAATGAAAAGATGTCTCTTTTATTCAACACCATTTATTTTATTATGAAAAGTAAAGTAATGTACGCATTGTATGTCTTTAAATAAAATTGATTTTAATTGCAGTGCATAAGACAAGTAAAGGTGTTCCTAACAAAAAATGACTCTTTTGATTTTTTAATTGTCAAAAAAAAAAAAAAAAAAAAATGTCAAATGATCAAAATTCCATTTCATTTCACTACTGAATATTTTCTCTTTAATTTTTGATGTCGGAATGCCTTTAATTTTCTTTATCTTTCTGTGTAACGGATCGTTCACGTCACAAACTAACGGACATTCTCTGTGTGTTTTCCAGTGTAAAGGCGGCGCCGACGGCACCGGCTCAGAACGCGGCCGATATGACGAGGAACTGAACGAGATCCACGTCCGAGACAAGACCTTCCTCAACATGACCAAGGACAAGAGTACCAGCGGTTGGGGCGCCTCTCTGCAGCAGCAGCAGCAGCAGCAGACGAACCAACAGCAGTCGGGATCGCCGCCGCATCCCACCTTCTTAGCCACCTCCAACGCCAACACGACGACGGCGGCTAACACCACCTCCTGCTCCTCCTCCGGAGGCGCGGGTCTAGGGGCCGCGCAGCCCAGTGTCGTGGCTGTCAGTAAGCCCAACTCGACCACGACAGTGACCACGGCCATTATCAATTTGCCCACTCCATCGCCGAATGGCGACAGTGACTTTCCGGCGCCAAGTTTAGGCGTCTCGTCCCCATCCTCCAATCAGGGGGTGTTGAGAATATCCTCACTTTAATCCGCATAATTAAGAGACAATTTCTTAGTAACGAAAATGAAAGCGCGAGAGAGAATAATAATTCGTGCGAAAAACATATGTTATGCCGGGAGAAACGAGAGAAAATAAACAAATATCATGAATAATGAAAACAAAAAAGACCTAATGCCATTGCCCTCGGCTGAGCTCTAATGAGAAAATATTCAAGTGGGAGAACTTTTTTGGCCTTAGTCCATGTGTTAGTCATTAATAAGAATTGTGTAGTGGAATTATAAAAAGTATATAAATACATAAATATATATATATACATATACATATATCACCTTCATCAATTGGTTATATAAGAACTGCGCGAAGTCTGTCATTTCCAGATGATTTCCCCAATTTTATTTGATCAAAGGTATTGACAGAACAGTTGAATTAGAAGTATTTTATACAGCTTCCAATCATTTCCTCATCTTTATGTATCATGCACATTTTGAACTACTGCGTAACAAACATGAAACCTGCTCATCACTGTTGTTTACCATGATTTCTTTATCTTGTTTATAGATAGTGAAGTTTACCGACAAAAAGATATTGAATTATTTATGATTAAGAATAAGGATGAACCAAATCCAAATATTTTTTATTAGAAGTAATTTTGTCGACCCACGAATTACCTCATTTTCGTCTTGCCATAGATATATCAACGCAATTTGCTACCCTACATGCATCCATTCGTATATTCTTACATACATAATACATACAAAAAATATGTATACTGTATATACTGTATATGTATAGGCATGTATGCATGCCTACATACATATGAATGTATGCATGAGTACATGTATATATATGCATGTATACGTATGTATATAAATACATTCTTCAATTCAAAATAAATCTTCATCGAGAAAGAAAATGTATGGATTTTCTAAGGTGAAATAATATCTTGCTATCTTATTTGCCTTCATGACTCTAAAGAGATAAGAACACTAATATATAAACATATATACGTACTAAATATATACGCATGTATATATGTGTATATATGTATATATATGAATAGATTCATTTTGTTACCATTTGTTTACATTCATTTTCCAAGAGATTCTTATCGTTTTTCAAGGAAGAGATTCCCTTTGATATCTTTGTATTTGAAAACATGTAATATGCATAATGGAAGACAGAGTGCCAGATCCTACTATTATCATTGAATATAGTTATGATTATTATTGATAAGTATGCGCGCGCGAGAGAGAGAGAAAAAAAAGAGAGAGAGAGAGGGAGAGTGCGTTCAAGCTCATCTCTTTTCTGTTTTTTGGTGATTTGTTGCAATGCACATTACATGTGCATTTACGTGCATCGCTGAGTGCGAAGCAGACTATTCGTGTGTGTACATAAGTACTTGTCCTTTGTGTACGGCTTCCAGGCACTGATGGATTAAAAAAAAAAATAACTGAATTTTTCTGATGTGATGTTAATACTGTTGTGAATTTTTTATTCTTCAAGCTTAGTGTTAAGAATATTCAGCACATTTTGGACTATCAAATGTATATGTTTACGTCACGATCTCACACTTGAAATATAGCCCGCATGATTAACAGGACTCTTTACCCCAGATGCTTTTTTTTTCATCATTTATATGCATAAACAATATATCTATATGATATCTGATACGAAGTAATTTGAATCGAACGTTGATTACAAATTCATAATAATTACTATTTTTGGGTGGAGAGGATTCATCAATACGTTTAAGAGGGGTTATTGTGATTTTGTTTACTCATAATATATAAAATAGCGTATTGGGTTACAATGAAAAAAAAATACTATATATTGGTAAAATAACGTTACGAGGGGTCAAATTTTTCATTTGAATTTTTTTGAAGACGTCTTCCCCAAAGCTCTTCATTATAATATAACATGAACCAACTACCTTTTAAAGAATGAAAATAAAAACTAAAATGGCAAAGCTTGACTGCAGCAATGCACACACACATACAAAATCCGAATTTAAAATTTTGTATTTTGATTTCGATCATAATTCCATGACATTGAAGATTTTTATTGTCGGTTTAAAAAACTTCAAAGAATGAAGACAAAAAAAAAGCTACAATATTTCTATAAGAATTTTTTTCATTACTTTAAAAGAAAAAAATCAAATGATTGGAAAAATACTGGAATAGATTATATAAAATCCACCTGATTGCATTCATATTTTCAAGGCCAACGTGTGAATGAAGTAATAATGGCAATTGCAATGTCAAAGTGCCTCCCAATTTTACGCAAGATCTGTCTTACGGATTTCAACAAAAACCTGAAAATTTTTTCAAGCTATATTAACGTGTGAAACGCTTTGGTTCTTTTCAGAAACTAATTAGTAAAAATAACATACGAGGAATGTTTCTGATATTTAACAAAGAAATAATTTCTAAAATTTAGTATTTAAGAAAGAAAAAAAACGAGGCGGTGCATTTCCTTTGAAAATCAACAAAAGGCTGGGTATTTGGGTACAATGATGAGTAACAAGAAGGTAGTTTCAGTTCCAATATACTCCCTTTCAAGTAGGTAAATAGAAAAATATATACAAATAATCAAAACAAAAGATAATCTTTAGCATCACACCTAGGTTAAACATATTTCGACGTAGAGATTTCTTTTTTTGGTTTGCTGAAATAAGCCAATTCTTCCCAAAGCATAAGCCAACTTAAAATTTAATTCTTAATTATCTACCTAATTTATACGAAATACCTGAGAAGCAGAGATAAGGACTCAAAAAAGATTTGGGCTTAATCATGGTGAATATATATTACTTTTGTCCTATATATATTTTTTCATACTCCATATCCCACAGCTACTTTTGAAGCACTTTCATAGTGTTAGGAAATATTAGAATGTGCAGGGTCTGATAACAGTTGTGTCATTTTACATACATATGTACATACATATGTATATATATATATATGTATATGCATACAATGTATATATACAGCTTCTTATTTCACTTAAGGTTATTATACAAACACCAAAGTTTATACACGTATTTATAAATTCTATTAATTCATCAGTACAATATTATGTAAATGGATAAATTAACTCAATATTATTATATATATGTACACAAGCGTGTGCGCCAAAATATTACTCCTCGTGTCTACTTAGAAACGTTTCCTGAAGGCTCTACGAAATTTCAATTAGATTGCACAAGTCATTTTTTCATGCTGCATACCATGATTGCGTAAGACTACCTCCTACTCCATACTTGGTGTGCTAAACTTGGATATTGTTGTATTTAAAGAAAGTTTTAAAGCTATGCAATGATTTGTTAACTATACGATACCTCCATATATAAGGCAGATCCCACCTACCGCTCTTCTGGCAAAGATCTCGTTACGGGATGATAATACAGTAAGCATTCTCCTCCCATTACAGTGCGACCCTTCACTGAAGAAGGGAAGTATCTCTCTCACTCGTATTTAAAAAAAAAAAAAAAAAACGTTCAAGTCGCTCCTACTAAAATATAAGAAGAACGTTCAAGCTGTGTTCTACAGGCACAGCATGTGGACATGGTGTCTCTACACTTGATCCAGACACTCATACATTCACTGCTTTGTTTGTACACTATTTCCAAGTAGGTTATTGATGAGGAAGGTTTATATTCTCCTCAGGAATATTTCCACTTATGAGAACAAGTCTTAAGGAGAAACCCACTTCGGAATTTAGGGAACTGGAAATGAACTAGTTATGTGCCAAAAACTAAAAGTAATAGTGACACACTGACAAACACATACTCAATTACGTTCGTCCTACAATTTTTACAAAAAACGAGGTTTATGTCGTTTAAATAATATGTTTATTTTTAACACTGACCTCTATAAAACGCTTTTTCTCGTAACGAATGTATAAGGGTGATTTGTAAATGACGTGTTGAAGTCCCCACCTAACTGCGTAATTGTCATCTTCGGTTTTTGTCATTTTATCAGCGTTGTACATTTTCTTAGAATAATATATTGTAGTTCATATTTCAGTCACTCCAAAAATCAAACTTATTCACATAAACGTAGATTTAGCGCCAAAATTCTTTCCTTACAAATAAAAAAAAAAATAAGATAAAGATTTCATAGATAAAGCTTTCAGTTCTCCGCGTATATCTGTTCACTCTAAACCGTTGTAATCATCTTTCCGAATGTCTTTTGTAAGAAAACTAGCAGACTATTGTTTGCATTCCAAACATTACACTAATTTCGCATTCATGTATAAAATTCAGAATGGATAATGGATTCGTCTAAAGGAAATAGACAGCATACGTATCTTTTCTATAATTTAAGACAATTATTCGACTACAAGAACAACTTCACCATAGGTTGCAATGTAAAACTTGTATCATTACACTACTATTAAGGCAAGGCTCCTAATTTCCAATATTACTCTTTACTATGATGTTCAAAAGGAGGTTAAAGTTTCAAAGATGATAAAATATTACGGTTTATGAATGATTGTTATCAAATTGTCCTAGAAATTAACAATATTACAATAGGTATTTCAAATTAAAGGAAAGTTCTTTATTTTATCATAAAACTATCACCATTTAAAATAAGATTACCGAATTGCCAATTTTACTAGCGATACAACCTTTCTTAACCTTCCTGGAGCAAAAATCTTTATATCCTACAAATTAATTTCAAAAATACTATTACGATTTTCTTTGTATGAAAGCCATTACTATTGCTATACGAAATCCTACATTCAACCTCGGTCTAACTGCGGTGGAAAACAAAATGTTGAAAATATTAATTGTTCTACAATATTGCCAAAAATGATAAAAACCCAGTTTGTTTTCAATTGCATGACACTTCTAATCGGATATTCTCAAATACATATACTGTAACAAAGATATTCGAAATTGTTAAGCCTTTTCTCTTAGGAAAAAATAAGCTACCTAGAATATATGTTAAACACCGATTGCTAAATGTAATCTGTAACTGAGAATTTTAATTCAGAAAGTAATGAATGACTGCTGTCCGGGGATATAATAATAATATTTCCTCCCACAAAAGGTTTTGTGAGCATATCGCAAAACTTTCAGCCCAAGGTCTTGAATTAGAATAATTATATTATAAATTGTATAGAGCTAGAATAAACAAAGACAGGTTACTTTCTGCCTCTTTTTATACTATACAAACCAGAAGGAATTCTTAAAATTCTTTTTAATTTCCAAAATTCCAAGGGGGTTGTACTGATAGCTCTTGCCACATTTAGTATGTCCAATTTCAACCTGCCTTGATCTCTATTCAGGAATAAAATTAACTGTTCAACTTGTTAGCCCATCTGCACTTGCCTTATGGGAGACCTTCTTCAAATACACCTAATACGCCTGATATTATTTCTAAACAATTTTTCTGCATCGTCATTGTTATGAGATGTAAATGTATGCTATAGTCCATTTCTTTTAGCGATGCATATTTGCACCGACTCGCAGCGGTGCCCTTTTAGCTCGGAAAAGTTTCCGGATCGCTGATTGGTTGAAAAAGATAATTCTAACCAACCAGCGACCAGGAAACTTTTCCGAGCTAAAAGGGCACCGCCCCGAGTCGGTGCAAATATGCATCGCTAAAAGAAATGGACTATAGTTCCAACGGGAATTCCTTGTAATTCTATGAATCTATATCATAGTTACAATTAACTGCCTTTGTTGATATAAGTATTTCATGTTTACCACTTGTTTTAAAACCAGGGAAATTAGGATTTCCGTAATACCAAATGAGACAACGTCATTAACGTCTCCTCTCCACGAGTTTTTCATATTTCTAAATTGAGGTTATAAAGGTTTTTGTTTGGTAGCTCTTGTGCCGAATAAGATGTGACATAATTGTACTTCTCTTTATTTTCCCCTACTGTTCTTTCACATCCAAACGAAGGACACCAAGATTTCTATTTGGTACTGATCCTGTCACCTGGGATTCCAGAGCAAAGATAATGATAACCCTTCTCTTCGTTTCGAAAGAGAAACTTGCCAAGTTTCTGTGGCCTTCAATCAGCAATATTATCCTCGTATGATTTAGCGACATTGTAAAGTATCGCTCTGTCTTTCACTCCTCTTCGTAAAGGGTTTTCCTCTCTGACATGCTGCCAATAAATTCCTTATCAGCGCTCTAAGGATAAGATGATTTTCATCAAGTAGCGACGGCAGAGACTGCGTTCCTTAGTATGCTATTTCCACTTTTTTTTTAATTTTTATTTTTATTTTCGTGGTGGCTAAAACTTGATCATTTTCTTAGATTTTAATGGCGTTTTTAAATAGATAAGTCACGATACGCTGCTAATTGTCGTTCATTCTCGAAGGCGCTCCGGTAGTTCCTCACTAAGATGGATATCTTCGTTAAGTTACCGATGGCGAGTGTGTATACAGTAGTCCTTCGGAGGCTTTTAAGCTTTTACGCGCCATTAGAAAAAAGAAAGCCTAAAATGATTTAATATTTGTTACACCTAACGGGTCTATTCCGGGGCATTAGTTAAGCTAATGGTAGATTGATGGAATGCTCTACTTATAAATAAACAACCATCGGTTTTAAGATCATTATCACTATGCCCATCATCTTCATCGTCACTCGTCATCATTTCCATCATCATCATCGTAGTCCTACGCCAAGCGTCCTTTTTCAGATGTTGTTGTTGATATAAATGTGTTATGTTTTACGTTGTTGATATTTTAGTCAGAGGTTTATCACGTGACAGTTCTTGTATACTGACATAATATAAAGAGAAATTATGATTATCATACCATTCGTTGTACAAGATGGATGCGAGCAAGACGTCGTCGTATACTCGAAAGTTCTCGTTTAAAATGGATGACTAACATCCGTATTCCACCTTCCTTCTTCTACTGTAAAATGTCTTTTTGAAAGGCCTCTTCAATTCTTGATACCCCAACCCCCCATCGCCTCAACCCCCTTTCCTTCACTTCATTCCAAGAACATTCTCTTCGAGACTTTCACCGCCAAAAACTATATACATAAATCGATAAGGAAAAAAATTTGTGTCAGAAACCAATAATCATAATTATTTGAAATCGGAAACGGTGAAGAAATTACAGCACAAAGAGAAGGAGAAGTAGTTGTTTCCTTTTCTTATACGTTCACGCAATCTAAAATAATTAACAGCAACCATTTTATCTCACTTCCTTCCGTGATCAATACGACAAAGGCTTCCGGCGTTATCCTTAGTGATACATCCAGATAAATTAGATGTCTTTGTCGAAAGTGACCTCTATTTTCTAGGACATTAGAGAAAGCCCTAAAGTTATTATTTTATCTTATCAAAATGAAATATATTTCCACACTTTCAGAGAAAAAAAAACATTAAAGTAGATGAGTGTCACTGCAGGATTAGCAAATCGTCATAGTTATTTTCAGATACCTCTCACAGTATTTTGGAATTTTCACTCTTTTTCCAAGTATTTAAGATTTGAATAAAGCTGTAATACTGCTGCTGAATATTGGTCCATGTCCAGTGTATTGCCTAGGGAATCTCTTCGGCTGTCTCTCTGGTGTCAATGAACTAGTTCCTCCTGATATCAAAGAAAAATGACAAAAGTTCACATGGATTTCGGGTTTATTCTAAATTGGGGAGATTTGAAAATAATATAAATATATTTTTTCAGCTCATAATAAACTATAAATTCAGGCCAGATCTGACCTGATCGGATTCTTCATGATCGATAGATATCTTTAGGATATTTCTCTCCTCTTTTCACGTCTTTATTTGGTATCATTTAAATCGTGGTATTATTGATACACCAACAGAGGACTATTTTCCAAAGAAAATGGATAGAACTGGAGACAAATCCCCGGTTTCTTTGATAAACTTCTTTCCGGATAAGTTCTCAAACATCCTTCGAAAGGAACCAGACTCGTAATTAGCCCTATGTGACCTTACTATCCTATACTGTACCTATTCATGGCTGTTCATAACTCTACTTTTAGACTGTATGGCATAACATGATATAGTCTCCTCAATCATTTCCCAATACTGAAGGTAAGAGGCTGAGAAAAGAGTGCAAAAACTAAAGCCAAGTCTGATATTTATACATACACTTGAACTGGCAGTGGGATTATGCATCTGTATATAAATATATTCGTATAGTTAGGGTAAATACTTTCGTCATGCTTTTCATTTTCATTTTCACTTTTTTCGTCTTTTCAAGAATCAATAACGTATTTCAAGCCACTCAAATCAGTTTTTCCAAATGGTCAGTTTTTTGAGTGTTTGATGTGTATCCATGCCTAACAGAATCAAATGTTTCTCTCACGAAAAAAAAAAAGTAAAAGAAAAAACGAAATGAAGCAAGTTCCGGTCAATATGAATTTATTTCAAACTTTTTTTATTTTATTTTTTTTTTTTTTTACTTTCAGCCTTTTTTGGGGGTCCCGTCGGTTCCAAGTCGAAACCGGTTACACGGTCTCTTTGTGTAGAAAGCTGTCAAAAAATAGTCGCATGCAGTAGATGATGAGTAGATGTAACATAGTCGCTGCCTTGTCTCCACAGGAACGGATAAGGTGATGGCTAGGTCTTGGGGGTGAACCGTAGATCACACTCTGATTTTAAAGCTGAACTCTCAGAGCGCGTGATTATTCCCGCCCCTCTTTTGTACGTCTGAACGCCAACTTGTTCACCTGATGTTTGTTCATTTCTCATGTAAATATATAACAGAGAGGTTTAGTAGAATTTTGGATGTTCAGGTATCACCATTATTTTAGGAATATTAGTACTATGTCCTGCTGGGATCTGATGATGCTATCATCAATTTAGATTAGTATCGCGTTTTTTCTTTTCTTTTTTTATTTACAAGTCTATTTTTGCTTTGCCCTTAGAGCTAAAGAAAACGTTCAATTTGGAACTGGTTTTATTTGCCACATCAACTCTTCTTCTTTTTTCGTCCTCTGAAATCTGTATAAGTAACATCATCCTGTTGCCTTGGTGGTACCAATATTAATGACCTCAGCCCTAAATATGAATGTTTTTTTTTAGATCTCGTCTAGTGAAACAGTTTCCTAGTTAGATCTGATAAACATTAATCATTATTTTTCGAAGTAAATATACAGGAATTAATCAATCGACCTAGTTTAGATTAACAAAATAGGATACCATTCGATTTACATCTGAAACACGGAAATCAGTTCAGCAGAATTCGATTTTCGTATAAATGGCCGTCAAAAATGAGCTGGAGTTTTTTTTTTTTATTTACATATTCATTAATATATTTCAAAATGTTGCAAAGGTCTATAGGAATTTGGTATTGCAAACAACGAATACCGTATTTTGAGATCCATGTAAAACAATGTTGTTTTAATAAAATACACCACGCACTACTTCAGCAGATGAGCGATGTTCCATGGTTCGGAGATGAGGGAAAGTAATGCTACAGTGATTTCTCTATATGGAATTTTCTTATTGTTTTCAAAATTCGAACCGGCCGTGAAAATATATATCGAACCCATTTGTTTTGAATTACTATTACATTGGGCTTCATTGCAAATATTACTATAAATACAACTCAATTGATTAAACATATTATCTGTCATTTTTCTGTGAGAAATATGCATTATAACATAGCTTTATTACTAATATAGATACTGAAGGTGCTTATCAAGCTCCAAATTATATAAAAAAAGAATCTTTATTAGATTATTGGTGGATTAATACATTGGGGACTAGACATCTTCCACCTTTAAAACAAGCTAATATTTACATATTAGGGAGTTTGTAATAATCTGTTGGGTAATTGTTGCCAAAAGGGGTTAAAAAGATTAATATTCTCTCCATTATAATGTTTTCAACTTCCCAAGACCGGAAGATCAGAATGAATTAAAAATGACCTGGACTATTCCATTAGATTTCTTGTCCCCATGAGCTTTAAAATCCCCCAAATTTTGTTACTTAAAACTTTCATAATCGGCGGAAGTGTTAACCGCTTTATTCCCTTCGGTTACTTGATAAGTAAACAGCTCAACTCAGTGAGAACTCTGCAGCTGAGTAGAGAGTGAAATCCACTCAAAAGTAGAGAATAATATAACTCAAGTGTATAAAAAAACAAACTTTACTATTACAGTAACTCTACGGAATAGATCACTCATCGTATCCAATATATAATTTCCCTGTTATTATCTGTGAGTGGGGCATTAAGACTGGTGCCACGGGTCATGACCCTCCATATGGGCGTCTCCTACAGTGTTGTTGACATTTATTCCAAACGTTGTATGTTTGGGTGTTCTGCATTGCCTATCATATAGGCCAATGAATTTCTATTTGTCCGTAAACCGTTGTTCAGTTGTTAAGGGCCACTTCTTCCTTTTCTTCAAGTGGAAGGTTTCTGATAGTGATAATAGCGACTTTTGAAATGTCCTTTTATTGTGACGGTGTTCGGTGTTCTCGTTTTATTGAAAAGTCTTGGTCTTTAAGCCTTCCTATCTTCGTCTTTTTTTTTAAATATAAGACAATGAATCCTTAACATGAAGCTAACTGAATTTGCATACTTAACTTCTTATTTCACAAGGCATGTATACTGCATTTTATGTGGGATTTACTTTTTTATCTTTAAACTACACATTTGTTAATGCACAAGAAGTTTGTCATTTCGAGATGAAGGCACTTCGCATAAAGCTTGTTTTTATTTCCTTTCCTCATATCTACTTCTGCATATCTGTTGATATCTGATAAAAAAAGGTATTCAAAGTAATCCATTTCGTTAAGTAACCCGCCGTCTCGTGAATGAAGTCACCAAAGCCGGTGATCTAACCTTTATTTTATTCTTTTTCGTTCACTTTCATTGTTAGCTTCGTGTATGTGTTTCGTCCGTTTGAATGTCCGTTCATCGCATTTCAGATCTCTTACATATCTCTTGCCTTTTGTATTGTGATGTCCGCTTGTCTCCTTTGTACGATCAGCCGGGTCCCGAACTGATTTCTCTTATGGTTACTCTCTTAACTAAGTATGATTAGTGATGATTATCTTAGGATAGGGATATTTTGCAGCGGTGTTTTATTTACTGAGATTAAGACAGCAGCATCCGTAAGTCGTCTCTTCAATTGCTTGCGATTTACAAGGTTAAACGGATCTGCCCAAAAAAATAATAAAAAAAAAATACTGAGCGATAGATACATTCCAGTTGAAATGATATATAGGCATAGCTTGTTGGTTGATGATAATTTTTAGGCGTGTTGGGTGTGAGTTCTGTAATATTATTGCTTTTTGCACCTGCCAGTTTATGTTCCTACTCCTTTCACTGGTCGAGGACAAACAAAAATGACGTAACTAGGTATTTACGTCGTGAATTTCGATCACTTCTAGGTGGTAAAACATTCGTTGCTTAGAGGACTCGGTATTCCCAAGTGGTAATTCATGCTGTAGTTGACTCCAAATACTCATTACAAGAAAAAGCTTCCTTTGATAGAGCATGTTAAGTGTGTCAATTTTTGCTATATCTCCCAGCTTTATTTCCTGGGGCCCCGCCACAAGAGCATCTGATATAATAGAACTTGAAGCACTTCCTTTCATTTTGCCAATACCATTTTGTCACCCCCAAAGAAACCAGACATGAACAGCGGATTGCCGAAGTGCTCTTTAGCGCGAGCGTACAGAGTAAGCGTGGTTTGACCCACACACCCCTCTCAGCAAAGTGCAAGACAGAAGACAAGACAAAAATATCCTTTTAAATAAACATATTGTACTAATAAGTTAGTATAAAAACTACTGCAGCTTAGAGGCAGGAGGAAGGCAGTAATTAAAAGGTAAAAACGTTGACTAATGGGGAAAAAATATAATCATTTGTCGTCTTTCACTTTTAGTTTTAAGTTCTTCGACTCTCATCTCATTAAATCCATATTGTCTTCAAACTTTTTTACCTGCGTGTAAATGTCTCCCCCATAATGTTGTTGCGCTGATTTTCTTAAATCTCAGCAGAAGGTGACTGACCAAACCACGTCTGTGGAACATCACTCTCCCATGTGGATATAGTACTACCCTCTGCAAAAATGAAACCATCACTCTCCCATGTGGATATAGTACCACCCCCCAAATCACTTGCAATCTCTTTTTTGGAATGTTATTTTCAGACGGCAATGATGATGTCTGCCGACCTTTAGCTACGATTTCATGTTGACAGTAACTTGTTATTGTAAATATTTTGATTCTGTATGTCTATACACAATAAACACATTCAAAATGATCTTTGGAATGATTAAATCACCAACTGCATCTTGTGTCAGGTGGAAGATGGAGTAGATTTCACTGTGGCTAAGATTAAGAGTTGTGAAACTAATTTTGAAGACAGTGATTATTTTCTCGGTAACCGTAAATTATTTTTGGGATTAATTCCCATAAAATAACCAATACTGCTAAGTCCCACATTGCAAAATCTTCCACTGGCTTCTCGTTGTGCGAATGATGATAATGCAGCCATATATGGGTATTTCAATTCCCATTTGGCGAATTTGTGTTCATAATGGGGACTTTGGAATTTGGGGAATCTTATTTTTGAGAACAAATTATATATGGAATATCCTTCACCATTCGTAGGAATTTCCGAAAAATACTGATTTCTATATATAAAGATGAAAGTGACTTTCTGAGTAGGAGTTGCATCTAAATTGCCATAAAAATGAAAGTAATGCATAGGCCTATATACATATACGAGATATTGTGAACTGACTATAATAAATTGAAGCCGTAGAATGATTGGGGAAAATCAGATCTTTACACCATTGCTCAAATATTTGGCAGGGATCACATCGAACTCCACATGTGAATTATATTGAAGGAAGTGGAAACACGCATGAGCAATTTGGTCGAGTGCCCAATCTCTCGCAAGAGGAAAAGGGGATGAATAGTGGAAAGTATGATTCATGGTCATGAAATGGGATGACCTATGAAACCTTTTCATTTATTTAGTTTATAAAATAGAAAAAAAGGAGTAGAAAAACATTCTCTGCTTTTCTTGCTGAAACAGTATCATAAATTAATTGTAAACTATGACACTCATAGCTATCATAATTATATAAAAAAAAAAACTGAAATAATAACATTAAAAACATTGCAGTTAGGCAGAAACATCTTACCAAACGAAAAAAAAAAAATCATTAATACTATGGGTATGTTCCAATATAATACGAACATTGAAATAAACGTATATTTATAAATATATATATATATATATATATATATATATATATATATATATATATACACACACATATATATAATATATATACTATATATATATATATATATATATATATATATATATATATATATATATATATATATATATGCACATAAATAAACCCATATCATATCAAAGAATTGTCCTTTGTGCAAACTAGCATGCAATACTCAATTATATCCTTGAAAGTGATATAATATACTAAAGTTCAAAAATCTCTTAATAAATTTCCTCTACATCCTCTAGACATTGAGTATATCGTAATATGCTCTTCGGAAAAAAATCAAAGATGCAATACAACAACGTATTCGCTGGTAAGCACATATAGATGGATATTTATCCTTAGGTAATTTGATAGTATTTTCATTTACACTTATATACACCCACAGACATATATACATACATATACACATACATATTTAGACCAATATATAAATAAGTAAATTTATATATACACAATAATATATGTATATACACACACTCACACAAACATACACACACACACACAAATATATATATATATATATATATATATATATATATATATATATATATATATATATACAGATATATATATATATATATATATATATATATATATATATATATATATATATACATATACATATATATATATATATATATATATATATATATATATATATATATATATATATATATATATATATATACAGTATATATATAAATATACATGTATATACAAACACACACACACACACACCCACATATATATATATATATATATATATATATATATATATATATATATATATATATATATATATATATATATAAGAATAACATTTCGTTCGCTTTGTTGCAATATATAGTTAACAAAAGTGAAATCGACAATATCAAAATTCTATCTATTTATCTATTTTGCCGACAAGTTCCATTTTAAGATGTCTTCTGCTATTGGTTTACTAGTACTAATGTGTGCAAAAATGTTCCAGTGTGTTGACAGTAACGTAATATACGTACAGCTGGACACCGGAATACCTGGCACACCTCGCTCTGAAAAAGTGCATCCTTTCCCCAGTACCAAACAGATCGTGTAGGGAGAGATGGCATTAGTTGTCGGTGGCGCTACACACAGGAACTCTCCACGAAGCATTGGTGTGACAAGGTGGACTTTCTCAAAGCGAAGTGTACTAGGAATCCCCGTGTTCAACTATAAATAGCCAAATGAATATGAAATATGTAGACGTCAGTATTCTGTCCAATTCTGCCATAGAACACAACGCTTTTAGACGCCACTCAGGAGAACCTTTGAGGCTCGACCTTCTGTAAACTTAAACGGCATTGACTAATGAACCCTAATTTAGCTCCAACATTTTCTCCTTTCAAGTTCAAGTTTTGGGCGTCAAACCTGCATCACATTCCTCATTTGGCCAACGACCAAACCTATTGGACATGTCTCAAAAAAGTCACTAACCATTGTTGAAAACATTACTCAGCATAGAAACTTTACTAAAATTCCTAACAGAATCTGTGGTCACTATTCTGGTAATAATCAGCATTAGACTTCATGTTAAAAAGGACACTCTCATGGACTAAACTAGTAATATTCAGGTAACTATAAGTTGCTAATTGCCTAATCTCTACGGCGTTTGGCCATAGGTACAGACGATCTTTAATATTAAATTCAATTTACATTGAGAGAAATTGACTATAGTCCCAAACGGGTCTTCAATAAGATATATACAACAACACAGACCAAGATGAGAGCCTATTCCTTTGGATTTAGATACAGAAATAACAGTAAACTTGTCTATTCGGCTAGTATGAGGAATATCCACAGATCTCCAAAATATTGAACATACACCTACTGAATTCCAAGAATTATACTTAAAATTTAAATAACCAATCTCCAACATGAAAGCCGATTGCTATTTTTGCTAAGTTGGTAACATTTGTAATTGCTTTGCTTTCAAAGCTTAAGAACCAAATACCTTTTAGTAGCGAATATACTCTATCTAAGGAATAAATTATTTCTAAAAGAGAATTATTCCTAATAATGGTATCTAACCCGGCTATGATTCAAGCCTATGGAAATTGTCTTGAAGTGTCAATTGACTTATCCATTCGGCTACCAAGTAAAATATAAGTTAATGTCCATTTTAAGCACATCCTGAATTCTACAGGAATACGTACAGTTGGACACAGCAATTCATAGTACACTCCAATCTGATGAAACTCACCCTGTCACAGCGTAACTGAGCGGCGAATTCCTGTGTGTATTCCCACCCACCACCTCTGCAATCTCTCTCTAGAGTAGCTGTTTGGTTACTCTCCTCGCAGTAAGGGTGTGACAGGGTGCACTTCCTCAGAGCGAGGTGTGCCCAGAATTCCTGTGTCCAACTGTACTTGGCAACTTCCAGTCTTTCTAATAACAATAGTTGCTATTCTCTCTGCTACTGTTTCTTCCTAACACAGATCGGTAAGGTAGTGGAAAAGACCAAGGTTTTTATAGGGTCAGTTTCGATCAAAGGATGTTCTTCATGGTGAAATTTGAGAGTCCTCCGTTATCACAATGCTGTCAGAAAATTCCTAATAATAAATCATGGAACAGATTTCTTTCAAAAAACATAAAAAATTCCTCATTAAAATATAATAACACTAATGCCTAGCTTCAACACAAATGCTGCCACCATTCAAAAATGGATCTCCAATATTGTATTATAAAATATCAGTAGGCCTAAAGCTAGATTATGATATCCAAGATTTTTTTTTATAAAAAATATATTTATCATATATGAAAAAGACAAAACAGCACAATCCAAGTCATTTTGGTAAAGAAAGAAAATATGTTCGTTAAAAGATAATTATGATGTAACCATATAATAGCAAAGATAAAATTATATACAAATGGTATAAGCTCTTATACAGTTTATTTCTTGGTACTCTTGTTTACATTTTCTGGATGAAGGATTAGTATAACCGAAAAAATAATGGTTCCTTCCCGTAAAAAAAAATAAAAAGAAAAACGTCAATATACATCAATTCGCCAGGCACTAAAAAATACCCATTGCTTGATAAAAAATAATAAATTGGGACTAATGTTTAAAAAACCCATTTTCTTATAAAAGGCATGCCTTTCTTCACATATTTCTCCTGAAGTATATCATTCAATGAAATGATATCAAGTTGATAATCATATAAGAGCAATATTTAAAATAGAAAACGGTTGCATCCAAGAAACCCACTGAGAGAAAATGATCTTTCAATACAAAAACAAAACAAGAAATATTAATGCGGTTCTCCTACAAGAAATAAATTCAAGATTATTTAGTACTAAATAATCTAGGCGAATAAACATCAACATTTGCACGAAACAATATAGAGAAAACAACTGTTTTTTTTTTTTTCGTTTGTCTTCAAAAATCCTACAAAACATAAATCATTTTAATGGAGAGGAATATGAGTATTTTGCAAATAATAAAAAAAAAAATATATATATAAAAATAAATAAGGTAAGCACATGCCAGTCTAAAATGGTCGGGAAAAATATAGCAAACGATAATGGCCCACGAAATAAGGGATTAGTGGAGAAAACGTAACGCAATAACATTATTGTAATTTCAAAACTACGTTACGTAAAAGGCCTATCCAAAAGTTTTAATTAGATGAATATAACCGCGTGCGGTGGAACATTACGAATTTAAATGGTACGAAAACAGATTGCAGTTTAAAGATGTTCTTCACGTGCTAATTTGAAACATCTGAACAAATACCTTCAAGGAAGCTTACATTAAAAAACGACATACATTACTAGGCGTGGAGGACCATTACATTAACTTTAAGAGCCAAGATACTATTTACAATAGCCACGTTCGGAGAGAGAGAGAGAGAGAGAGAGAGAGAGAGAGAGAGAGAGAGAGAGAGAGAGAGAGAGAGAGAGAGAGAGAGAGAGAAACAGGAGGGGGTGTTTGCTCTGATGCAGGTTCTTATGCATAAATGGGATATTATCAACATCACTACTTTCTACATCTCAAGAGTAAAAGAGGAAATTATAATGGCTGCTCTGGAAATTTCTATATTTCTATCTCCTTTGGATCAGGTATAGTATGAACACGTATATATACATATATACAAGCATACATACTTACATACATAAATACTTATACACACACATACATTTATATATATATACATATATATAAAAACATAAATATATATATATATATATATATATATATATATATATATATATATATATATATATATATATATATATATATATATATATACATATATACATATATATATACATATATATATATATATATATATATATATATATATATATATATATATATATATATATATATATATATATCCAAATAAGCCATATATTTTTCATACATTAATGTCTGGATTCTCTTAACGACCTCGGGATCAGAGTCCCAGGCGAAATCACACAAAGACAAGAGCTTGTGACCGGCCGGGGATCGAACCCTGGCCGGCCACAAGCTCTAGTCTTTGTGTGATTTCGCATGGGGCTCTGATCCCGAGGTCATTGAGAGAATCCAGACATTAAAGTATAAAAATTATATGGCTTATTTGAATAAGAAAAACATGTCTAAATGTGCAAAATTATCATATATATACATATATATAAATCATACACATATATATATATATATATATATATATATATATATATATATATATATACAAATATACATTCACTTTTATCCGCCATTAAACACTCTTTCATTCCAGGTTCGCCTTTATGGATGCTAAGCATGGATATTGCATCTAATTGAAAGATAGAGGCTACATTATATATATATGTGTATTTATACATAAATTTTATATCTATTTATGTACACCCCTGTGTGTGTATATATATACATATATGTGTCTATATACATATATATATATATATATATATATATATATATATATATATATATATATATATATATATATATATATATATATATATATATACACACACACACACACACATATATATATATATATATATATATATATATATATATATATGTGTGTGTGTGTGTGTGTGTGTGTGTGTGTGTGTATATATAAATATATACACCAACGAGAAACTCAGAATTAAATTTCCGAGGAAGGCGGAGTTATTAAAGCAGGTCCCGTTAAACCTACGATGCTAAAAAGCATAAAATAAATACCACCTCTTCGAGCAAATCTTTGGAAAGTGAAAATGCGTACTCCAAGAATATGCCAGTAAGAAAAAAAAAATACCTTAACGATAAATTCAAATCCATTATTGTCATATTAGTCTCGATTTTCACGTGTTAACGCTACACTACACTGAAAACGAACGAGCAGTTTCTGTAGTGGCGATATATTTTGAAATCTTTCACTATTCAATGGATGTAATAAATGGGAGGAATGGTTTTGGAAATGTGTAAAACTCCTACCTGATGTAATCTACGTAGCAAGTACCACCATAACTTTGCCTCATACAAAAATAAGCAGTGCGTAAACATTTCAGGTGGCCCAGGGCGTAAAAAATCTACAACTTTGAGCAAAATTTCGAAGGTATTTGATTCCCCTAAAACTTGCCAAGAATTTGATTGGAACATTTGGAATAATAAACATTTCATGAGATGAAAAATAAATAAAATAATGGAATTTTCAGGCCTAACATTTCACTGTGGGCAAAGGGCAGTAAAAAAAAATGAGTTTTTATACCTTGGCGACGAATCCATATAGAGAAGAACTACACATGAATCCAGGAACTACAGTAGACTTAATTGAGTTTTAAATTTTATGATAGTGTACACTACCAGTCAAACATAACGGCTAAATATTTAGATAGATATGCACTCACACACACGCCCCTCTCCCCAGAGTATGACTGCTCCCTCTCCCCTACCCAAGGGAAGGGAAGAGCTCAACGTGACTCCGGAATATATATATATATATATATATATATATATATATATATATATATATATATATATATATATATATATATATACCCAGACACTTACTCTTTATAATATAAATGATATTCTATCGCTTTCTTGGCATCTCATCCCATTTTTTGGATTAATATTGCATTTTGATATATGAATTAGGTTCAAAATTTCCGGCGCTGGGGTCTGAGAGGACATTCAATGCCCAAGTATAACTAGAGCAAAACCCCGTCATTGCACTAGAATTCTAAAAGAGGCTGAAGAGCTGATGGAAGGAGTGAAACCGTAACTTACTAAGCATGTTTTTAATTGGACACGTCTGATATAGTTTAGATTTTCTTAATCTCTTCATTGAAAATATAAGTAAATCAAGACGAAATTTTATTTTTGATTATGAGATGTAAAAAAAAAATGTTTTCAATGTTCTATCTATTGACAAAAAAATCAATAAAAACAAATGAGCGAAGAAATCTTTAGAAAAGGACAGACTAATATAAAACAGAAAACAGAAAAATGAAATCCCTGGAATTCATCAGTATAAAAAAAGGTTTAAAAACATCAAGATAAGAGTATTAGCGTACCGGAAATAATCAACAACATCGGAAGAAGGAGGAGGAAAAAAAGGTAAGACAACAAAGAGGGATAAATGCCAAAATAGAGTTTATATAAAAGATAGAATAACCTTTTGTTTAATTCTTTTCTCTGCATTCAACCAATTGCTAAATCACCCTTGTAGAATTATCCTTAGTTTCCAAGCAGGGTACACGTAATATCACCCAACAACAAGAGAATTCAAAAATAAGATTTTTCATATATATATATATATTTTTGAAAATATTTAAAAAACAATCTAAACCAATTGAAACCCATCCCCCACAAAAACTAGAGATTTCAAAAATTCCGTGTATCACTTTTATAGTCTCAAAATATGTATCCAGTCGCATCTCGCTAAAATCGACGATGCTCTGTTTTTTTTTTCTCTCTCTCTCTCTCTCTCTTTCCTCTTTTTCATGAATAACGATATCGCCAAGTGTGAAAGCGAACAGCTGCTAATGGAGGCTTCTGACGCATCGTTGATGTTTATATGCACATCGCTGAGGCCGGAGAACAGGTAAATTGCCGTATTACTCATCAAACCTTGCGATATGAAATGTTGTGTATATCCACAAGAATTTTTCAAAACGAATGAAGCTGAAGACTTAAAGGAACGATTTCTCTTTGTAATTGCTCTAGACTTGCATTATTCATTGGGATTATCGAATCAGAAATAAGATTAAAGAAAAATTACATACTTCAGAATAATGATATTTCATCCGTAAATGTTCGTTGCAGTATATTGATGGCACAGAGATTTGACGTATATGAAGTGTTATGGCTATATAAATCAAATGTGATAGAACAGATGGAAATAATATTAGGGAAAATCTCTCAGTTCCAGTCAAAAGAAGAATGAAAAAAGTTCCCAAATAGCTCCAGTATTATTTTGAGAGTATAATTGGACAGGTAGTCATAAACATTCAATCAAGATATTTAATACTGATCCTTCAGCAAATTCATTAACCTACATTACCCCCAAAGTTTAAACGTCTGAAATTCGAACGTTTCGACTATCAATTTAGGTAGATAATTCCATAACTAGCCACATTCGCAACAAAACTAACAAAATAATGCGTAATATTGAGTCTTGTGAAATAAAAGACAAAACTATTAGAATTAACTCAATAGCTATGGTAAGCAGCTCTTCTAGGAGAAGGACACGATAAAATCAAACCATTGTTCTCTAGTCTTGGGTAGTGACATAACCTCTGTACCATGGTCTTCCACTGTCTTGGGTTAGAGTTCTCTTGCTTAAGGGTACACTCGGGCACAATATTCTATATTATTTCTCTTCCTTTTGTTTTGTTAAAGTTATTATGGTTTATATAGGAAATATTCATTTTGATATAGTTACTGTTCTTAAAATATTTTATCTTGCTTCCTCTCCTCAATGTGCTACTTTCCCTGTTGGAGCCCCTGGGCTTATATCATCCTGCTTTTCCAACTAGGATTGTAACTTGGCGTATAATAATAATAATAATAATAATAATAATAATAATAATAATAATAATAATAATAATAATAATAATAATAATAATAAGCAGTAGTAGTAGTAGTAGATGTCATAGTCATTGAAGATTTGAACACGAAGGATTTTCAGAATCCTGAAATACTTTATACATTATGTGCAAAGAGCTCATTGGATCACAATGCCAGAAATAAATATTCAGATTAGGTACACACAAACACTCATGTATTATGTCTGCACACACACACGCATATATATATATATATATATATATATATATATATATATATATATATATATATATATATATATATACACACACACATAAAGTAGAGGAAGGGAGAGAAGACGATGGATTGACGAAATAAGAAAAATTTGCAGGTGTGGACTGGTACAGAAAGACCATAAACAGACACAAGTGAAGGACATATCTGAGGCCTTTGTTCTTCACGGCTGATGATTATATATATATATATATATATATATATATATATATATATATATATATATATATATATATATATATATATATATATACATATATACTATATATATATATATATATATATATATATATATATATATATATATATATATATATATATATATATATATATATATATATATATATATATATATATATATATATACATTAGTCTGCGCGGTCTGTCAAAAATAATGGTTAAATATTTAGATAAATATGCATAAAAACGCACACCCATTTCACCAGTGTATGACTACTAACCTCCCCACTACTCAAGGGACGGGGAGAGCTGAGCGTAACCGAATATATATATATATATATATATATATATATATATATATATATATATATATATATATATATATATATATATATATGTATATATATATGTGTGTGTGTATGTGTGTGTGTAAAAGCCCTTTGTTCTTTATAATAAGGAGGAGACACATACTGAAAAATCGGAAAGTTATCATCCTCTGGTGCCATCATCGAGAAGAGAATGGTAGCTAATATGTATGAATATATATAAAGAATGAATAAGTTTAACTGTATTAGGGCATGGTACAAAACAGAAAAAATCAATAAAAAAAAAACATATTATCAATAAATTTTCGTTATTCTAATAAATAGGTTTCACAAATTTCTTTTGTGGGTATTTTAAAAACCCTGACATAATAGTGTTTGTAGCTTTAACATTTATCGTTATCTATTGGTATTTCGGCTTTTTCATCTCTTTTCTATCCGATATTCATTAAATTGTTCTTATTATAATCCAATAACACTAGTAACTACTAGACTGATACCTTTCCAATTATTTATTCATTCGTATCACTTAAAAGGTGAAATTCCTGTATCTAAATTTATTCTTAAACTCTTCTCCGAAGTCAACAGAATTTTTTGTTTAAAAATTCGATATAAAAATGCATTCTTTCCCCAAAAGCTTTATTTAGTTTCCCAATAGAAGTATGTAGGCAAGTATAAGGGAGGGGAGGGCCAAAAGGTTGCCTGGTGAGTATTTCTGGTTATGGAGATTACAAATTAAAACTCAAGTCAAGTTTTAATTGGTGTGAAAGTTTCACCAAGTTTTCCCTTGGCTTTTTATTAATATACCAAATATCTTTCGTTTCGTTTATGGCCATCTTTGCAGAGTAATATTAGAGTGAGATTTTGCTTCTCACTCATATTAAACCATAATTGTGGGATTTCATCTTTTGTTATAGGTTTCTATTATCAGTTAAGAGACCCTGGTGATAAAGACCAACGCTGTATTTATATCTCGCTCGAGGCAGAATTACTTGATAGTGGGTGTTGAAGGCAGCTGTTGCTTCTTTACAATTTTTTTTTCAGGTATAATTATTGTTATTCTTACTAGCTAAGCTAGAACCTTAGTTGGAAAAGCAGGATGCTATAAGCCCAAGGGCTCCTACAAGGAAAATAGTCCTGTGAGGATAGGAGATAAGGAAGCAAATACATTACAATAAGTAATGAATTAAATATTTTTAAGAACAGTAAATACATTAAAATAATCTTTTATATATAAGCTATAAAGAGAGCCTTGTGTCAGCCTATTCAACATGAAAACATTCACTTCAAGTTTCAACTTCTGAAGTTTCAACAATTCAACTGCCGTATTAGGAAAGATCATTCCACAAATTGCTCAGGGCTGCAATAAAACGTCTAGAATACTGTGGAGCATTGAGTCTCATAATGGAGATGGCTAGAGTGTCAGAAATTACTGCACACCTATTATAAAAATAAATGCATGTATTATATAAATATATAAACATATATATATATATATATATATATATATATATATATATATATATATTCACATACACACACACATATATATATACATATACATATACATATATATATATATATATATATATACATATTACAAGCAGGATGGTAAGCCATGAATCTACAAGTGTTAACGTTCTCTTGATGAATGGTTTCCCAAGTTCGGGACCACGGGATGAGATTAACCTTCTAGATGCGAATATTTGGTCGAAATCACTTTTAAGTTTCTGAAATAATAGCTAACAAAATACGATCAGTAGTAGTAAGAGGTATTCATTTTAAATTCGGATCTATTGACGAAACAAGTTTGTTTACTAATATTTCTGATACTGTTCTAATTTGGACATTGAACAGTCAAATGAGAGAGAGAGAGAGAGAGAGAGAGAGAGAGAGAGAGAGAGAGAGAGAGGTTACAAGAAATACTGGCGACTTTCCCCCAAATAAAAGTGCGGAAAGGGAGAGGGGTGATATTGGAACTTCTGTCGTTCCGTTGGTCCCATCTAAGCTAGAAAAAGTATCTAAGGCCAAACATCGGCTTTTAGAGGCCAAGAACTGGGGTCACGATCAATATACCACAGAGGATGGTTCGAGAATTCAAATAATGAAATTCTCAAACATGTAACACAAAACGTAAAGTTAAGTACATAGCACCGTACGACAAACGGCCAATTATTTCATAATTCTTTGTTTTTAAATGGAGGAATAAAATTTTTTGGAGGTCTTTCACGTTTACTTTTAAAAGTATTATAACACGTCGCTAAATCAAAGCTATAAAGAAAAAAATAATAAAATATCATGGGTGACGTTTCAACAGTATACAGGAAAATCTTTCATCAATAATTTCTTAAAGTGGTTTCCCCCTTACGGGATTGGATATTAAAAAATCCTCTTCACTCTTTTTGTTTATCTTGTAGTTGAACACATCTCTGCAGAATAAAAATCACTGGCCCAGGTATACTTATCAGTAATTAAAAAACTCAACATTCATCCTTTCTATACATAAAATCTGTTAATATACTCTAAATGAGTTAAAAAGAAAGATCTAGAGTAGGCAGAAAATTTGATGGCTAGTAAAGTGAATGATAACAAAGAGAAAAGAGGTTTATTGGAAGAGGATGTGTTTGATATAAGGCATTGGAGAAGGCACATCAGGCAACCAACCCCTTGATGTAGATAAGACCATATTGAAGGAATAAGGTTACCCTTTTCATATAAAACTTGTCTCTTGATGAAAACGTATGTAGGCAAATGGTAGGATATATAGATCTATTCTTTTAGAAAACCATGTGCATGGGGAATAGACTCGTTCGAGAGATAATTTCAAAGAAGGTATATACTAGACTACTTATATAAAGTTACTCTAGTCTGTACTAGTTGGCTGTAAAGAAAACTCATGCCAACTAGAGAGAGAGAGAGAGAGAGAGAGAGAGAGAGAGAGAGAGAGAGAGAGAATATCACAGGATGTGTATGTGAAAAAACTTAACCACATTACAAACTAAGAGAGAGAGAGAGAGAAAGAGAGAGAGAGAGACATAACAGGATGTGTATTTGAAAAAAACTTATCCACAGTACAAGACAAGAGAGAGAGAGAGAGAGAGAGAGAGAGAGAGAGAGAGAGAGAGATCTAAGGATGTATAATATAGAACAAATCATATAATAAAAAAGTTAACTAAACAAATCTAGCTTTATTCCTCTTACACACGCAAAATGGTGACGAAAGAAAAAAAAATGAAAGGTAAATCGGTAGTTCGCAAGCAAAGCGCCAAATCAGTCCCACCAACGAGGCTTCAGCCCGACAGAAAAACACACACTTTCGTCGAAACTTTCCCTAATCCGATTATGCGATGGATGTGCGTCACAACTGCTGAAATCGCTATAGGCGAGGGTAAATTTAAATGGAATTTTGCTTTCCGTAGCGCACCCCCCCCCCACCCCCACCCCGGCGTATAAACAACCACAGGGCAGGCACATTCCTGAAGGATATGTGGCACATAGCCTAAATATAATCTCGTTTCATCAGTATTCGTATTTCTCTACAGTGACAAGTTGCGCAAGTGCACTGGACTCCTTGAGAGAGAGAGAGAGAGAGAGAGAGAGAGAGAGAGAGAGAGAGAGAGGTTGGGTGGCAGCGGTATTTGTAAGAATGCAGCGATATTGTTTAACAAACCTATTTTCTTTTTTATTCACGTCTCTTTTACTCTGCTTACAAATGAAATCTTGCAATTTAAATCTTAAGAGTATTAACGTGTAATATATATATATATATATATATATGTATATATATATATATATATGTATATATATATATATATATATGTGTGTGTGTGTGTGTGTGTGTGTGTGTGTACGTGATGCTCAGATGCAAAAGACCAATAAGGAAAATGAAAATATAAGAACGAATGCTGTCTAGTTTCAAGCCAGTATTGTCCTTCATAAAACCCTAACTACAAATGATATAAAGAAAACAGTATGACAGGGCAATCGTCAATGCGCTGGCCATTATTTAAGTGCTAAATGAAAGATAAAACAGCGAACTAGCTTAAGCCACCTATTACAGACCACGTAAAACAAATCAAAAACCGTTTTTTCATGGAACCCTTATAAACTAAAGAGACCGTGCTAATATAAGTCTACAATAATCTAACTAAAAAGGAAGAAGCAACAGGATTATTCGAACGTCGAAACATATAATACAGAAAAAAAGAATGCCGAGGTAATATACATTCTGTTAAATGAACCACATTTGAGAAATCAGATCTTTTCAAATATATTCGTGTTAACACGGCTTTAATACAGAACACATTTCAATACACCCTATTAAAAAAATCGTCTTGCATAGTAGAAAACTTTTGGAATTTCTACCTGAATAAGAAAAAAAATAAGACGGTTTCTTTAAAATTAAGAAAAAAATAATTCATATAGAAAACAACTGAGAACAGGATTTTAAAGCATTTGCTTCTACAGCGATAAAAAGGCGTTAAACCCATTTATAGAACGGTATATTCTACCTCAAATTTCTACACATATGATGGTGACTAAATAGGTACTTATGTATTTCAAAAATTTACTTTTATATGGCTAAAAGTAAGTTTTTGAAATGCATATTATTTAAGTATCTATTTCAAGTAGCTATTGCATTCAAAGGGAACGTATATTTCTGTTTATGAGAAAAAAAAGAATATATATATATATATATATATATATACATACATACACACACACACACACACATATATATATATATATATATATATACACAATTTTAAAAATGTATAATTCAAAAAGAAATATCATACAACATTTTAGGCAGTTTCCCTTCCAGTAACTAAAATTAGACCACCAAACAAACCATTTGAAACATGAGTTATAAATATGAGTATTTTGAATTCAATAAAGCAAATCAACGAAATTCGACCATTTTTAAAATCTGCATTCCAACCTAAAAGCAATTTCATTTTCCAAAGCGATATAAAAATGAAGAACGGTGAATTTGTAAGGGCATCCGACGTGTAACTATCGATCCAGTTGGTGCTGCTGTGCTGCAGCCTTGGAAATCTTTCCTTTCGGACAAAAAAGAAAAAAAATCTTCATACGCTATTCAACAGGCGATTACCTTAATTACGGCTTCATTTATAAATCCCCCCTCCCCCTGCCAGCCCCTTTTTTTCACGCGGACGCCAAAAGAAGTGGTGCATTGCTGGGTGGAACTCTTGGCAAGTAACACCGGAGTGTGTGCTTAGGGGAGGGGGAGGGGGAGGGGGAGGGGGAGGGGAGGGGGGTTATGATGAGGGGCGTTATTCGTCAGCGATGAATCGCTGAAATCCCTATTAATGATGAATCCCTGAACGAACTCATACAAAGAGAGAGAGAGAGAGAGAGAGAGAGAGAGAGAGAGAGAGAGAGAGAGAGAGAGGTTCTGACGTCACTAGAGGGTAACTTGAATACCTCACTCCTTGCTCAGTAAAGTACTTAATACTGAGTAGGATGCTGCGCCATACAGGAATCATTACACGACAGAGAGAGAGAGAGAGAGAGAGAGAGAGAGAGAGAGAGAGAGATCCTTACGTCATCAAGTACATTAAATCCCTCGGTTCCTGCACAACAACTTCAACTAAGCAGGATACAGGGGGCAACATTGCCATTAAAGTCCGTAAAGGATTTAAGTACTTCAATTTCCTCTACAGTCGGAAGAGACTTTGGGGAATTATCTATCCGATTACGTAAGGTGTTTATAATATTATAACTAGCTCGGCTACAATCCTAGTTGTATAAGAAGGATGCTATAAGCCCAGGGGCTCTAACGGGGAAAAATATCCCAGTGAGGAAAGGAAATAAGGAAATATAACAATTACAAGAAAAGTGATAAACTGTTAATATATATTATTTTAAAAACAGTAACAACATTAAAATGGATATGAATACATAAACCACGAAGACAGAATCATGACAGCGTGTTCAACATAAAAAACAAAAACATTTACTGCTAGCTCGAAAATCTGAAGTTGCACCGATTCAACTGCCTGATTAGGAAGATCATTCCACAATTTGGCCATAGCTGGATTAAAACTTCTAGAATACTATGTAGTACTGAGCCTCATGATGGAGAGGGCAGGACATTTAGAATCAACTGCATACCCAGTATTACGAGCACGATGGTATTATCTGGGAGGATCCTAATGCAAAAGGTCAGAATTACGAAATATCATATATAAAAAACATAAAGAACTAACTAACGACGGTGCCAGAGATTAATATCTAGATCAGGAACAAGAAATTTAATAGACCGTAATTCCTTGTCCAACAAATTAAGATGAGATTTAGCAGCTGAAGACTACTCAGCAAATTAAGATGAGATTCAGCAGCTGAAGACAAAACAAGAGAACAATACTCAAAACAGGGCAGAATGAAAGATCAAAACATTTCATCACAAAAGACTGATAACCAAAAATCTTAAAAGACTTTCTCAATGGTCCATTTTTTAATATTACTTAAAATGTTAACATGTAAGTAAAACAGCTTAAAAGAACATGAACATGTGAAAGAAAGCTGGTCAGAAACATCGACCCCATATAAAAATGGGAAAAGATGCAGACGAAGAAGAAGAAGAACATGTGAAGCAATCTCCAATAGAATATGACATCCGGAATTGGAGATAACGAATGGAAATAGCAGTGACCAACATGTAAAAAAAAATTATAATTACGATCGCTTAAGAAAATGCAAAAGCATACTATTAAACTAAACGCATATAACTCTGATAAGGAAAAAGAAAAGAAGAAAAAACAAAACAGAGGGGGAGATTGCATTTCCTTTCACGAAAAGACAATTACAAACATTTAGATAACCAAAGTTTTTTTCAAGTTTATATATGAAATATTTATCTTAACGTTATATCTTATCTCGGACCTCTTGTAGTTTTCCCTCATTTCCTTTCCTCACAAGGTTATTTTCCCTGTTGAAGCCCTTGGGCTTATAACATCCCGCCTTTCCAACTAGGGTTGTAACTTGGCAAGAAGTAATAAGAATAATATACAAACACGCGCAGATAGAGGTTTGAGTACTGGTAATATTTCATCAGAAGTACAAAACTCTTTTTTCAAAGACCGCCTAAGAATAAAAAAAAAAAAACATTTGATATGAAACTAGAATTGTTTAGGTGGAGGATTATGGTCAGCCAATTAGATTTTAACGCCCCCCCCCAAAAAAAAAAATAAATCAACGATTAAGAATTTTATACGGAGGTTGGTATTGCATATAAACGCTGTAACGAGAAATATTTAAAGTTGGGCTTTGTAGAAGAATCATAACAGCAAGTTATGGGAGAATGTGATATTAAGAGATATAAAAAGAGAAATAAAAAATTAATTACTAAAGGTTTTATGTGGTAATTGTGCGAGAAAGTCTAAGAAGTATAACAAATGTTGACGATAATAAGAAAAGCAAGTCGCTATGGAGATTCTTTTTTAATATACTTTGCAAGTGATACCGGAAATTTTCTAATGGCGTAAAGACATTAAGAGAAGGAGAGAGAGAGAGAGAGAGAGAGAGAGAGAGAGAGAGAGAGAGAGTTAACCTCCATCATTGGCGATGTCCGTAAGTTCCTAAAGCCCTTCCATTTTAGGGAAGGTAAAATGTTTGACTTTTATTTACTGGATTATTTCTAATATGAAAAATACATCATAAACTTCTAAAACCTCCTAATGTTAGTTCCTTGTATTTGAGTTTGTCCCCGTCAGTTGGTGTGGGCTTTTTTATAGCGTAAGTTACACTGGCTTTTTATATTAAATATCTAATTCACGAAATTAAATTAACAATAGTTTACGCATTTTAAAATATCGATTTTTTTGGATATATAGCAATATCATAAAAATTAAACGACAGTAATAATAATTTTCCAAGTTTCCTCTGTGATGCTCTATGAAAGAAAATGGTTATGCATTTGGAAGGAAAATGACCGAGATTAGAAAACGTGTTCTCTCTTGGGAGACTAAATAAAAGTAGAACTTGAATAAAAGTTGATTTGATTATGGCCTCGTTGCAGAATGTTCTTTTAGCTTCAATGTATAACAAACATGGAATTGTATTCTATAAAAACCGAATTACACCAATGATGGTGAAAGAAGACAGTTTTTAACAATCAAATCACAACTTTGAATAATAGAAGATTTTTCATGTTTTAGTCATTCACTAATCTACAACGACAATCGAAATAGTATTCAGCAAAATGCCGATCTTTAATATTAAAAATACATCATATTGAAATTTTTAAAGCATACAGAACCAGACACAAACGAAAGAGATGGAGGCACTACTTATCGTTGAATCTATTCCAGAACGCTAAATAGGATTGCCACAACTGCAAAATTTGAACAAAAGAACATCGTTCTGCATATATTTTTATCATTTATGTGCAGCAAGGAAGCAATAACTCTCACCACACTCCCAACGGTTATGGTGTACTGACGTTCAATAAAGAGCTTGAAGCTTTTTTCATATTTTATTTTCATTTTATAACAGGAAAGAACTCACATATTAGCATACTTAATATCTGTTTTTTACTAGAATAAATTTTTCAGATTTCATACATGTATACATACACACACACACACACACACACACACATATATATATATATATATATATGTGTGTGTGTGTGTGTGTGTGTGCGTGTGCGTGTAATGTTCATAAAAATTATAACAGAACGATCATGAAAAAATATATGCTAGCAATATGTAGAATAAAAAAGAAAGGTATCCTAATGCTGGAAATAAGTGAATAAAAGTGTGTGTGCGTGTGTGTATATATATATATATATATACATATATATATATATATATATATATTATATATATACATATATATATATATATATATATAAATACATACATATATTATATATATATACACACACACACACACACATATATATATATATATATATGTGTGTGTGTGTGTGTGTGTGCGTGTAATGTTTATAAAAATTATGATAGAATCATCATAAAAAAAATACATTCTAGCAATATGTAAAATAAAAAAAAAGGAAGGTATCCCAATACTGGAAGAAGGTGAATAAAAGTTTGTGTGTGTGTATGTGTGTGTGTGTGCGTGTGTGTGTGTGTGCGTGTAATGTTTATAAAAATTATAATAGAATGATTATGAAATAAATATATGCTAGAAATATGTAGAATCAAAAATAGGAAGGTATCCCAATACTAGAAGACGGCAAATAAAAAGTGAGAGAGAGAGAGAGAGAGAGAGAGAGAGAGAGAGAGAGAGAGAGAGAAAGCAAATAAATGCACCCAACCTACTATAAATACTTAGGCGTTGTTTTGTTGGCACAATCTTTTATAGAAGATATTATTCAATCTATCTCCTATTTATATCTTTATCTGTGCTGCTTCCTGTCAGGAGAAACTGAAAATTTATATTTATATGATAACTATGATAAAAGTACCATGCAGAAATTGGAAGTTATAACATATCTGTAGAGACATTTTTAAAGTGTTTGACTAAGAAGGAAAGCTATCGACAGTATGTACCAGGAATTAAGACTCGACGAAGAAGCAACATTTGTTTATCAAATTAAAGGAAAATATGCAAAAAAAAAATATAAAATGTTAATGCATACAAAACTGAGATTAAGGTGGGCGTAAAGAAATTAAACAAGTTGAAAAACCGGGATGCTATAAGCCCAGTACTCAACAGGGTAAAATAGCAAAGTGAGGAAAGGAAATAAGGAAACAGATAGAATAATGTACCCGAGTGTATCCTTAAGCAAGAGAACTCTGACCAAAGACAGTAGAAGACCATGGTATTGAGGCTATCGCACTACGCAAGACAACAGAAAATGGTATGATTTTAGAGTGCCCTTCTCTTACGAGAGCTGCTTGCCATAGTTAAAGAGTCTCTTCTACCCTTAATAAGTGGAAAGTAGCCAATGAACATTATTTGGGTGAAGAAGAATTTTTCAGTTATCCTAGTGTTGTCAGGTGTATGAGGAAAGAAGAGTATTCGGTGTATGTGTAGGCAAAGGAAAATAAGAGCTGCAACTAGAGAGGGCTCCAATGTAGCACTATCCGGCCAGTTAAAGGACCCAATAACTCTTTAGCAGTAGTATCTCAACGAATGGCTGATGCCTTGGCCAACCTATACCTGCCATGCTACAGTATTTCTCGTAAGCATCATGTTTGCACATAAATTACAGAGGCGCTCTCCTAGAAAGGAAGCTCTTAAGAAGAGGGATTCCTAAAAACTGAAATTCACTTTTTCGATTCCACTAGGTCACTAGGAAGATCGTGTTATAAATGATGGACGTAATGTTGAATCTGAAAAATACATAGCGATGTTCTGGGAACGTGGTAGATACGGTATTGGCAAGTAGATCATTGAAATAGATCATAAGATCGTGAAGAATAGTATACCGAGATCCGGGAGAAGACATGATGGAGAATTTTATGGAAAATGAAATCGTTTAAATTATATATTGAAAACCTATCATAAAATCTTAATGGTATATATATATATATATAATATATACATATATATAAATAGTATACATACATAAATGTATATATATATATATATATATACTGTATATATATATATATATACTGTATAGTATATATATATATAAATATATATATATATATATATGTATATATATACAGTATATATGAATAGATTAAAACCTTTCTATCCGTTTATCTCTCACCATGGCAACTACCTCTAAACACACACAAACGAATACACACACGCACACACACACGCATATATATACATATATATATATATATATATATATGTATATATATATATACAGTATACATATATATACATTAAACACATACATGCTCTCTCTCTCTCTCTCTCTCTCTCTCTCTCTCTCTCTCTCCATGGCAACTACCTCAATATCCTGAACCTAAAGCTTACCTAACATACTTGTCTACCTATGTCAGTTAACATGTAAAGGAAATTTGTAGTTGATCTGCCCCATTTAACCTATAAGCAAATACAAGCATAGATACGAGTATAGTTTCCTTATGATGAAAATTGCAATTAAGAAAAAATAAAGCTAAAGACATTATTTAATAAATAACACAGAATAGAATATTATTACACATCGTTCACATAAATGTCCCAATCATTGTCGGAGTAATTCCAAGCAAGATATAATTATGCCTTCAAACGTAATTCATTTCTGAACTGTATATTTGATAATCAAGAAAAAATATTTGATAAAAATTGATCTGATCCACTATCGGCTCAAGTGAGATACTTGTTTGGGAAATGAGATGAAATAATGCCTCAGTAGGCTATGAATAATCTTTTATATATAAAATTGGAAAATATAAAACATATATCAATAACTTTTTAATAACAATCGGATGAATTGATTAAAAAAGCTTAGAAATAATAAGACAACAGCAAGCTAGTGTAATATAAAAATATAAAATAAAGATGGTGAACGGGAAAATCAAATAATGAATTACTCTAAGAGAGAGAGAGAGAGAGAGAGAGAGAGAGAGAGAGAGAGAGAAAGAGAGAGAGAGAGAGAGAGAGAGCTCTTACACACATCTACAAAGTTATTTTCAACTTCGAGACAATTATTGGCCAACTTTTTCTATTGATAAAATAATACAACGTAAATATTTTACTAAAATGAACAAAACACTAATAACCACACTAACGGGCCATAAGTTTCTCGACAATATACAGACTATCTTTTAATAAATAATAAGGAATAAAATAAACTAGCTATTTGTTGAGAAAAAACGGAACCACTGACTCTCATATCTAAGCCCATAATTTTTTTCCTAAAGCTCGAGGGAATTATGAATCATCTTTAATATCATGATAGATTGTCGGAACAGCTGTAATAAATTTCAATGAGTTTATTGCGCCCAGTATTTTATCGGCCCCTTTGTATGCAGATACCGTTATCTTACCAAAAATAATCGCTTTTCCATTTTAAATATAAAAGAAAAAAAACAGAAATGATTATTTGATATTCCTTTATTGCCTTTCCTCACAGGGCTACTTTTTATGTTGTCTAATAATAATAATAATAATAATAATAATAATAATATAATAATAATAATAATAGGAAGAAGAAGAAGAAGAAGAAGAAGAAGAAGAAGAAGAAGAAAAAGAAGAAGAATTATATAAAAATAATAATAATAATAATAATAATGTTGATGATAATAACAGGAGCAATAAGAGATTTCTGACCTCTGCCAAAGGTTAATAGAGTCGCCCATGGCCTAAGATCTATTTGTGGGTGAAATTTCGTTAAAATCCCTTAAATAGTTTTAACGATATCTTTAAAATGGTGAAAAACGCATATCCGGATCTAGAATTGATATCCGGATCACTTCAAAATTTATTAGGGTCGCCCATGACCTAAGATCTATCTGTGGGTGAAAATTTCGTCAAAATCTGTCAAGTAGTTTGACGTTATCTTTAAAATGGTGAAAATGCAAATCTAGATCTAAGATCCGGAGCCAGATCATAAAAAATTTAATAGGGTCGTCCATCGCCTGTGATCTATCTGTGGTGAAAATTTTGTCAAAATCCGTCAAGTAGTTTTGAAGTTATCTTTAAAATTGCGAAAAATATTAAACCGGATTCAGATCAGCTCCATACTTTAATGTAGTTATTCATGACTAAAGATCTATCTGTGGTGAAAATTTCGTCAAAATCCATCGAGTAGTTTTGACGTAATCCTGTTCACAGACCACACGAAAAATGAAAATCCGGGTCTAGAATCCAGATCCGGGTTTGAATCAGCTCCAAAATTTAATGGTGTCGTCCATGTCTAAAGGTCTATCTTCAATAGAAATTTCATCAAAATCCGTCGAGTAGTTTTGACGTAATCCTGTCCACAGGCATTAATACACCGACTCGATCGCCATACCTCCTTGGCGGAGGTAATAATGTCATCGACGAAACAGAATTTAGAATGATAAACCACTTTACATTCCACCATTTATAAATTCTTCAAATAATTTTCTTCAACCAGACAATATTTATACATAAATAAACTTCACATAAACTTATATCTGCCTTTTGAAATACGCATTACAACATAAGAGACCAGATTTCCTCATGTGTTTTTTTTTTTTTTTTTTTTTTTTTTACATTATCTATATATCTTACAAAAATTGATGTGATAATTATTAATTCAAACTTCTCATTTCCAATTTTTTTTGCAAATATTTCCGATTTTTCGTTCGATTCATTAAAATAAATTCATACTACATAATACTATTCTACTCACTATACCCTAAAACAGCATATTGCGACATACTACATATTAAGTTATGAAAAGCCGATGTTTATTTTCTTTCGGGAGAAATTGTGCAATTCCTGAAAATTGCGAATAAGAAAAAGCTTGGTTAAAAATCTAACGACAGTTTTGGGTAGAAAATTCCCAAGGGTCATAAATAAAAGCTTTCCTCGAGCAATTCGGAGTAAACTTGTTTGTGAAAACCGGTGCCAATGGGATGGTAAAAAACATTTTGAAATATACAGCGACCTAGTTTTTAAAATACAATTTATACAATAGAAATGAGTAAATTCTACTTTGCGTTAAAAGGGGTGTTGCGTAGAAATGTGTCATACTGCAATACAAAATGGAGAGAGAGGTGCGAGTGGAACTGATCGAAATAGAGAATTTAAAGAGCAAAATTCCCATATAACTTCAAAATGTTAAAATAACGAAATTACTAAATCAAAAACTCGCTCATTTTGAACGCATATAAGATAGGAAAATATACACTGCAATATTAACTTCCAAAATAGCTGCTAACATCCCTGACAGCTTTAATCACCCAAAATTAATTCAGCAAAGTTTACTACAAGGATACACCCTAACTTTTGATCCCGATTTAATAAAAAGTTTTACGGTAGAGGTACGGTATATTGAATTTAACATAATTCGATAGACTTTTTTTTTGGAGGGGGGAGGCAAAGGGGTTACCTTTTCTTGAACAACTTTGTTTTCTTTGCTTTACAAGTATTTCATTCCTTTTCGTATTAGTAAAGCTGTACACACGTAAAGTGCTATTTACCAATTAAATTCTGACCCCGCGAGCTGAACTGGCAGGAAGATTTTTACTAAATACATGTTATATCTTTATCTAGTAGGCAACGTAATCTTACTTCAGGAGAAAAATATTCTTGGTCAATGTGATCCTTTTGCAACAATATAAATAATAAAACAATAAAAGACGGCAAACACTTGCTACAAAATCATGTTCTACAATAATAAAGCATAAAAAATACTAACAGATAGAATAGAAGTTCTAACACAAACATTATTGCAACAATAATAAAGAAAAAAAAAACAATTCATAACAAAAAACACCTAATTTACACAACTCCTAATGGAGCAAGGACATTATTTACGCTTCGGCATTTTTCTAATTATCAAACCAAAATACCTAAAGTCTTTAATATTATCGGGAAAACCTCCTTGCCCTAGTAAAAAACAAATATGGATGTTCCTAAAACTAATCAGACTTTTTGTTCCTACGACTGGAAAGTATACAGCTACTGAAAAAATAAGGGTTACTGAATAAATAGTATAGCTACTTAAAACAGAAAGGTTATTAATAAATAATATAAAACTTAGGACTTTACCTGTGCCAAGCTACAGCCAATGCCCGTGAGTAATTTCAATCTTACCTGGAACATGAAAAAAAACAACTTTATTTATTTCGCATTGATGAAAAATAAGTGGTTACATAATTAATATGGATTCATATCAAAAGTACATTTTTAACGAACAGACCAATTCAAGCAGCTTACACAGAGAGATTCCATGTAAAATGAATAACCTAAATAAAGAAAAATTTTCATTAAAAGTAAAACTATAAAATAATCGGCATATTTCATAATGAAAAGTCAATAGAAAAGGCGACAAAATTACAAGCTCATAAGAAAATGGAAGAATTTATGTGGGTCAGGAAATGCAAAGGTAATGAGAGAAGTCCAAATCTTTACAGTCACTGGAGACATTGAACCATGTATTCTGCGTATCACAGATTTTCATGTAGTAAATGTAGGAAGAGATGGCATGGCAGATCTTATAAGGTTTAATAAAGAATAGAGGTATGACCGAAGAAATAAAAAATGATACAACACCGTAATTTTCTCAATGTAGGTATAGCTAATTAAACAGTGTTATCTCTGCATACATATACATATATGTGTATTTATATATATATATATATATATATACATATATATATATATATATATGTATGTATTTATATATATATATATATATATACAGATTCATGTAATAACATATAGGTATATAACCATATATATACACATTGTATGCATATATATACTATATATATATGTGTGTGTGTGTATATATATATATATATATATACATATATATTATATATATATAAACACATACACAAACATGGCAATCACCGCTTGGTGATCCACACCTCACGAAGATAAGTACGTGGTTGAGTGATACAATAATTTTAGTAGGCAATGGGTAGCTTCCGTTTTATGTTTACCAGATCACTCAGCTGTAAATAAGTATCAGCTGTGACTATAAAAGGAAAAAAAAAGACAAGTGGCTTGTAACATGACACCTAAAGGCTTCTTGAGAAATTGGGATGCTGCCTCTGTGTGTAGATGTATGTGTGTGTGTGTGTGTGTGTGTGTGTATATATATATATATATATATACATACATATATATATACACACATATATACATATATGTGCATGTACACATTTATACACACGCATATATATATATATATATATATTTATATAATATATATATTATAGATATATATATATATATATATATATATTTATATATATATAATTTACATAATATATATAATGTATATATATAAATATATATAAATATATAAATATATATATATATAATAATATATATTATATAATGTATATATAATAGATATAAATATATATATATATACATGTATATATATATATATATATATATGGGAATGCTTGATGGTCGTTTAACCAAGTTATCACTAATCATTTCTTACATTTCTAGATGGTTTGATAATAAAAAAAAAAATCAAGATAAGACACCTACAAAAGCTTGTCAAACCTTTTCTAGAATCAAGTTCTATATTATAATATGGTCATTTTAAATAGAAAATGTCTTTTTACTTACAGATTATCAAAGTAAAATGCGCACATTCATTACTGTTTCAGGGACACGCTCAAACATTTCTGCAACATCTATTAATTTCAAAATATTGAAGTGTGTGGAAATTCCTATCGTATGAACTTTTCAACAAATTTCCAGTCTTAACTCGGAAAAAGTTTTATAACATTGCGAACATTTTTGCATGGAGACTCGGGTCGTAAACTTACGGAAAAAAGCTTTCATGGTTTTATTATTCGTTTTATGATTAAATCTTAACAGCGTTACCTAATTTCAAATTTAATTTAATTTGAAAAATAATATATACTAAGCCCCACTTATTTGAATATATTTCCTTATTCAATATATTCAATATTTATTTACTTCTAAACAGAAAAAGGTGGCATCTATATATTCGAATATATAATCGAATTGACAAAAGGTACATAGAGGATACAGATATATAATCTCATATAATACGGAGTGAGAAATTTAATGTCTCTATCTTACCAAAAATATTTTTAATGAATTGACTATGAAATTTGAATCCAATTTTAACTGTATATATAAACTTTCCATTCCCGGGTTTGCGTTTAGTTTATGTTATTTCAAAAAAGCCCCCCCCCCCCCCAAAAAAAAAAAAAAAATCCGTTTAAATTAAATCAACTGTTTATGTTCGGTTCATAAAAGAATGAATTTATCATTTACTGTTAACCTGGGTTATAATATAACAATCAGTCACCCTGAAACGTTGAAGGTTTAATGGCTAGTACCAGAATCCACAGCAGTATGGTGTATCAATCTAAGACCATTAATTTTATTTTCGTTTTAAAGCGGCATATTTCAATCTTTTCCCAATGAAATTGATCAAGTTTTGTTAGTGATACCCAATAATATGATTTACAATGATTTGGTTTTATAGTCATATTACAACTTACTTTACTGCATAAATATATCAATTATATATTTTTTTCTAGGTGACTACACCACGGCGAAAAGATATAAGGGTAGGTCTTAATCATATCTATGTGGAACAGAATTCGTCCCCAACTTGACGTCAGCATTGCCTGTGTGATTAATGATTATCGGTAACGATTTCCGACGGTATTCAGTTGTTTTGATTTCTCATGAGTTGCAGAGAGATAATAAAAAAATATGTATTAAAAGTCACATATGAGAGAGAGAGAGAGAGAGAGAGAGAGAGAGAGAGAGAGAGCCGAACCAACGAACCAAGTGGATCTCACAAAAGTTGCTGACAACAAATAATGAACAAAAGAAGAATAAGTGGGAAAAAGAAGTTAATGGCACATATGACAGCCTTACCTTATTGCCTTATTCTTTGTTTTGGGTTCCCCCAGGGTCGCCTCAGTGTGAGGCACCTCGTATATCCACCAGAGAGTTGCTAATGCATCTTACGGTGTATTTTGCATCTTCCAGTCTTGGATGGTCTGGGATGCATCTTAGGTATTTATCGAGCTTACTCTTAAACACATCTACGCTCACTCCTGATATGTTTCTTAGATGAGCTGGCAGCACATTAAATAGTCGCTGCATTATCGATGCTGGTGCGTAGTGGATTAATGTCCTGTGCGCCTTTCTCAGTTTACCTGGAATGCTTTTTGGCACTAATAATCTACCTCGGCTTGCTCTTTCTGATATTTTAAGCTCCATGATGTTTTCAGCAATTCCTTCTATTTTCTTCCATGCTTGTATTATCATGTAGCGTTCTCTTCTCCTTTCTAGACTGTATAGTTTTAAAAATTGCAGTCTTTCCCAGTAGTCAAGGTCCTTAACTTCTTCTATTCTAGCAGTATAGGACCTTTGTACACCTCTCTATTTGCGCAATATCCTTTTGTTAGTGTGGGTACCATATCACATTGCAGTACTCGAGTGTACTACGCACATAAGTTTTGGTAAAGCATAATCATGTGTTCAGCTTTTCTTGTTTTAAAGTGTCTGAATAACATTCCCATTTTTGCTTTAACATTTAGCCAACAGTGTTGCTATTTTGTCGTTGCATAACATATTCCCTATTTAAAATTACACCAAGGTCTTTAATTGCTTCCTTGTTTGTGATTGTCTCATTATTAGGTCCCTTGTATGCATACACCATTCCTTCTCTGTTTCCATAATTTATTGATTCGAATTTATCGGAGTTAAATACCTTCCTATTTATCTCCGCCCATTCATATATTTTGTTTAGATCTCTTTGTAGTGAGTTCCTATCTTCATCACAAGTAATTTCTCTACTATATTCTTGTGTCATCGGCAAAACTTCTCACTACGGAGTTTTCAACATCACAGTCTATGTCTGAGATCATAATAACAAATAGCAGTGCAGCTAATACCGTACCTTGGGGCACACCAGATATTAACTGGGCTTCATATGATTTCTCGTCCTTTGCAACCACTACCTGTTTTCTGTTTTGCAGGAAATTCTTTTACCCATTTTCCTATCTTTCCCACAATATTATGCTTTCTCATTTTTTTCTCCAATATGTTATGGTCTACCTTGTCAAAGGCTTTTGCAAAATCTAGATAGATCACATCTGTGTCTTTTTCATTTATCATATTATTGTATATGTTTTATAGTGTGCTATCAGTTGGGTCTGTGTACTTTTTCCAGGTACGAAACCGTGTTAACCCATATTAACAAATATTTTTGACCAAATGGTTCATTATTTTCTTTTTTATTACCCCTCTCATACACTTTCATAATATGTGATGTTAGACTAACAGGTCTATAATTGCTTGCCTCTAGTCTTGATCCACTTTTGAAGATAGGGGTTATATAAGCTAATTTATGTTTAACATATATCTCGCTCATATCTACACTCTGTCTTAGCAGTATTGCAAGCGGCTTCGCGATAGTGTTTGCAGTTTTTTTTAACAAAATCGCTGGAACTCCATCTGGTCCGGCTGCCGATCCATTTTTAATTTCGTTTATAGCCGTGACAATATCTGCTTCATTAATATCTATATCCGTTAGATATTCAACATTTTCTTCTCTCATTTCTGTTTCATTATTCTCATTCGCAATTCTTGGCGTGAACTCACTCTTATATTTTTCTGCTAATATGTTGCATATTTCCTTTTTTTCATTCGTTAGCCGTCCTTCAATTCTTAGAGGGCCTATTTCTATTCTCCTTTTATTCATCTTTTTTGCATAGGAGTAAAGTACTTTGGGGTTTCTTTTATATTTTCAAGTGTCCTTTCTTCTAAGTCCCTTTTTTTATTTTCTTTCGACTGTATAATCTTTTGTTCTGCATTTTCTATCTTACATTTTATTTCCCTCATTTTCCACACATTTTTTCTTTTGCAAGATTTTTCTTCCACTTTTCTAATTTTCTGAAATAAGATCCTTCTGTCTCTTGGTATGCACGTCTTTTGTTTATTGTTTTTTTTTCGGTACATATTTTTCAACAATTTTCTCCAGTATTTTGTACAGTATGTCCGTATTTACCTGTATAATATCACTTATAAATACATTTTTTCCATTCTTTATTCAGTTCTTCATTTATTTCTGACCATTTTATATTCTTTCTGTAAAGATTATATTTTCCATATCCTTCCCAAAGTTTTGTGCTTTTATTAATTCTGTGATCACTTGCTTTGGAATGAACTATCAATTCTATGACATTGTGGTCTGAAATTCCTGTGTTATACACTATTATTTCTTTAACATAATTCACCTCATTCACAAATACTAGATCTAGGACATTTCCTTTCTTGTTGGAATGTGGTTTATTTGTTGCATATTATGTTCTAATAGCATATCTTGAAGCTTTTCAAATTGCCTCTTTATCCTCTGCGCTACTATTACTCTCTTTTTTATATGTATACATACAACCACTTTTCTTCTATCCGTTCTTTCCAATCCACGAAAGGAAAGTTAAAATCTCCGGATAGGAGTATATTCCAGTCTTTATGGTTTCTACATATATCATCTATTTTTTCTATTATTATGTCAAACTCCTTAGTATTTGGGGGTCTGTAAACTACAATATTCACTAGTTTTATAAATTCAAATTCTACCGCAATCAATTCACATTCCTGTGTTGCTGTATTTTTCACAGACTTTTCCTTGATTTATGTCTCTTCCATATATTGCGGTTCCCCCTTGATTCCTATTTTTTCTGTCTGATCTATAAGTTTGGAAACCCTTTATCTGGTCATCACTGCCAGTCTCTTGGGAATACCATGTTTCACTTATATTTAATATATCTATTTTTTCAATTTGGGTTAGTTCTTCTAGGAACTCTATTTTCCTTTTAGAGTTACTCGTGACTAAACCCTGTGCATTCATCACTATTATGGTTTGTGTTTCATTTCCATTATTTAATATTGGTAATATGGATTCTCCACGCTTCCTTCCTGTTTTGATATGATGTTCTTTTCTTCATTTCTCGGAATTCTGCCATTAAAAAATCCAACTTTTCCATAATATTTGCTCTTTCGCCTTCATAGTTATTTTTGTGTGTAAACCTGCAATTGTCCCCATATCTGCACAACCCCTGGCATTATATATGCATTCTTTGTAGTTGGGCTCTATTTGTGGAGATTTAGGTTGAAAGGCCTTTTTTGGTGCATAGTGCGGTATATACGCAGCCTGCTTTTTTGTTTCTTTTTTTGTTTCATTTTTGTTTTTCTTTTCAGTTTGCTGAGTTTTCTTACTCTCATTCATAGTTGCAGAATGCATATATCGACATTTTTTGTTGAAACTGCATCCTTTTCCTTCTTTTAGGGTTTTGCATATTTTTGGATGGAGATCTCTGCATTCGTCTCCATATCCGTCTAAATACGCACATTTACCATATATTTCATAATTATGGCATATCTTTGGATGCTTGTAGTAGCATCTTTCGCCAAATTTGCAATTCCCTCTTTTCAGCCTATTACAGACTATATCTTTCTTTTCTTTTTTTTCTTGTTCTTGCTCTTCCCTAAAAGTATGTAGGTCCGGGTAGAGTCTCTTGGGTCTATTATTTGTTTCCATCTGATAATTTATTTCTTCATAAGTATGTTGTTGGATGGCATCATAAGTTATATCAATGATTTCCTCTGCATCCTTACACATATCCTGTTCATTTTTCTCTTCTTCTTCTTCTTCTTCTTCTTCTTCTTCTTCTTCTTCTTCTTCTTCTTCTTCTTCTTCAACTAATTGCAGTTTTAGTCTCGACTTAATTATATTTTCTATCCAGACTAAGCATGTTGAGCAGAATACCTTTGTGTCTCTATTTTTATTTTTTGCTGTATTTCAGCACATGTGGGGTGTGTTGGAACATTACAGGCATTACATTTTCTAATCAGTTGTTGAGGATTATTAATGGAATACCATATCTTACATGTATTACACCATTTTGGCATTCTTTTTCCAATGCATCAATCAGCATATTCACCATATTGGACTTGTTATTGTTCTTTGATGGAATGTGTTGATTGGTGTAGAGAGAGAGAGAGAGAGAGAGAGAGAGAGAGAGAGAGAGAGAGAGAGCCAAACCAACAAACCAAGTGGATCTCACAAAAGTTGCTGACAACAAATAATGAGCAAAAGAAGAATAAGTGGAAAAAGAAGTTGATGCACATATGACAGACAGAGAGAGAGAGGAGAGAGAGGAGAGAGAGAGAGAGAGAGAGCCAAACCAACGAACCAAGTGGATCTCACAAAAGTTGCTGACAACAAATAATGAGCAAAAGAAGAATAAGTGGAAAAAGAAGTTAATGGCATATATGACAGAGAGAGAGAGAGAGAGAGAGAGAGAGAGAGAGAGAGAGAGATAGAGAGAGAGAGAGAGAGAGCCGAACCAACGAACCAAGTGGATCTCACAAAAGTTGCTGACAACAAATAATGAGCAAAAGAAGAATAAGTGGAAAAAGAAGTTAATGGCACATATGACAGAGAGAGAGAGAGAGAGAGAGAGAGAGAGAGAGAGAGAGAGACTTTATAGTTTAATAAAAAGAAATAAATACTGGTAAGGGGAAAAAGAAATTTCGCACGTTTATGGTAATTATGAGATTTCTTTGATTCATACTAACAAAACACAAACCATTAGAAAAAAAGGTAAATTACAGAGTGATTAAATAGACTTACTTTTTTCATATAGAATATATCCGGAAATGGTAGTAAATAACATCAACATGAAAACATAATCCCCTAACCCCAATAAGGTCAAGGGATTAAGGAAAGAAGAAATGATAACGGCAAATTTAGCAAGACTGAGAGACAGAGGGATTATCTGAGGAAAAACAGCTGTAAGAATGGAAGAAAGGCTAAGCCAAGCTAAGGAAAAAACCACAAAAGAAAATACAGAGGTTCTCTCTCTCTCTCTCTCTCTCTCTCTCTCTCTCTCATCTCTCTGCCTGATGCACGGGTCATCTGTTTCTTAGCAAAGAATAATTTCCAGTATGGATTCTGTCTGGAGAAAAGAGACAGCGCAATCTCCCATCCTAATCCGGTGAGAGTTAGAGCAAATATTATTTCTCTGCCCACAGAAGCCTCAGGATAAATAAACTAATTATTTACCATTTTTATCATGGGAAGGTTTGTTATATAAAAAAATAGTTGACAGTCGTCTCTATCTTGATACTTATAATATATATATATATATATATATGCATATATAAATATATATGTATATATATACATACATATATAAATATATATATATATATATATACATATATATATATATATATATATGTATATATATTATATATATATATATGTATATATATATATATATATATATCACAGACGCATACTTAACACGCTCGTGCACATACATACCTATTTGTGCACGAGTGAATATACAAGTTACTTGACATGACATTGAATTTCAGTATAATTATTCAATCTCTTCTGACAAACATTACACAGATATTGAAGGACGGGAAAAAATTAGAAAAGAAAAAGAGCCATCCGGCACCGTCTCTCTCTCTCTCTCTCTCTACTCTCTCTCTCTCTCTCTCTCTCTCTCTGCATTTCCAATAAGGCAAGAGGCATCAGGAGCGATTTGCAAAGGATCCGGCAGACTGAAAGATGCTAATGAAATACGTCATTCCACTTTCAATCAGGCTGGCTAATATAAGGAACGATCCAAAAACGTAATTTGTATGTGGTGTGCGTGTGTCTGTCTTGTTATGCACGTTTTCATTCCTGGAATTTGGAATGTTCAAAGTTAATGACATCCACCGAATAATCATCGAGAAGGATGATCCGACATGGTTATTAGGATCATTACGTCCAAAGAATAAATGTATTAATGAATAATTATAATTTAATGCACATATATATAAAACATTTCTTCCACTAATATGTATAATGACTCGCTTTTCAAAGTCTTCAAGATAATTAAACGAATAACTAGGAGTACCACATCACTTGACTAACCTACTTATCTGAAAAGCTGTATTAAGGCTATAGTGTACAGGTACAGAAAAATATGATATATTAATGAAATAATTTCCACTTCTGGTAGGAAAAAAATCTGTCCTGGCCAACATATAATAAATCAGGGGCACCAAAAGTAGTGTAGAGAAATCTAGAAAACCTGAAGGATCTAAGGGCGGCCATGCTGTAGATGGAGTTATTTAAAGGTTGATCATGAATGGCAGAGACGAAAGACAGAAAAAAGTCCTAGAGACTGGCCATGTACAGATAGGACCAGAGAGCACCAGGGAATGGCTGCTGATGACTCAGTAGGTATATCTATAGGCTCCCTCAAAACCCCACATCCATATCTCACCAGACACGATCATAAACAATCAAGCTTGAGCGGGTCTGGAACTCTCTTCCAGCAGATTACCAGACAGGGACGTTTCCAATGAATTACCATTACTCTTATGACCATTACTATTAGTGTGCATATCTTAATTATACGACCTATCTAGACTTGAAAAGTTGACCTAAAATATTTACATAATAAATGAGACAGGTAAGTGGCAAGAAACCAAAGGAGATGAAAGGGGGGGGGGGGGGTTATAAAAAAGAATAGAATAGAGGGTGTACGGATACTGCTTAATTTGTGATATTTAAATCCATAGAGATGATACCAGACCTAAGAATGATAAAGGAGGAGTGGAGGAGATGACATAACTCCTCAACCTTCATTAATAGTGAAATGATGCAATATGACCTCATTAAAAACGCCAAGGAAGAAATATAGATGACAAGTGCTCAAGACGAGTTGAGGCCAAGGTCAGGGGGTTTAAGATTTTTAAAAAATTCTCTATTATCGTTATGGCATTATAAAACTGGCATTCTGCTCTGTATAATTTGAAAAGATTCTCTGCTCTTTCAACTTATGAATCGTATAACCTTCCAAGTCTTTCAATTGCAAGGTCTTCGATATGTGGTACCTCGATAAACAAATGTCAAAATTTCACGAACAGGAAAATACAAAGTCTGTGAAGCTTTAAAGACTTCGTCTGAGGGTGATATACTAATTAAAATGCTAGCGAAAGGTTTCCTAAGGGACAGAAGTATGACCGAAGAAATAGGAGAGAGAGAGAGAAAAAAAAAGAGAGAGAGAGAGAGAGAGAGAGAGAGAGAGAGAGAGAGAGAGAGAGAGAGAGCGAATTATTCAAAATGACATTAATACATAATTTCTCGGAAGTCTGTGACAGGAGAAAATGTTTCCTATCTTTAGAAATATGGATTCCATTAATTTGATCGTGGTCAAGATAGTCACAACGATAATGATATGTGAACAATACTCTAACTCAAATTAAACTCTTTTTTTAACTATTTTACTATGATAACAAGTCCCATTTTCCTCATATATTCCACTGACAAATTATAAATATCAAAAATTGTGAGAAACGGTGAGAAAATACTGTTGGTAGGATAAACCAAAAGGATTTTTGTTTATCATCCGGGAAATAGAAAACGAAAGGCAAACACGGCCAGGGATGGATAACTTTAATAAAAGGAATGCTGGAAGCTATTTATAGCTCGGGGGGAAGTCCTGAAGTTCGAGATATCTAACCACAAAGTTCTCGAGATCATTCCGCATTCCAGCAAGGATGCTGAAACAAAACTACTGGAAAACTAATCATAGGTGAAGCGTGAGGGGGCTTTTCTTGGTTTGTTTACCGACTCACACATATCCTTGTGCATTACACAGAAAGAAATATATATATATATATATATATATATATATCTGTGTGTGTGTTAGACACAGACAACTAGATTACGAAGTGACTTTTTCGTTCAATTTTAAATTGTGGAACAGTTTCGTTAACCAATGAGAGAGCTTAATCATGAATAAATTTTTCTCGTTTAATTTTAAATTGTGCAACAGTTTCGATAACCAATGAGATTTTAATCATAAATTAACTTTTTCGTTTAATTTTAAATTGTGTAACAGTTTCGTTATTCAATAAGAGAGCTTAATCATGAATAACTTTTTCGTTTAATTCTAAATTGTGTAACACATTCGTTAACCATTGTGAAAGTTAGATCTAGGTAACATTTTCGACTGGTTTTAAATAATGTTACACATACGTTAGCCAGTGAAAAATTTAAATCCTGATTTAAGATTTTCGATGGACTTCAAATAACGTCCACAGTGAGAGAATTAGTTCAAGGAATAACAGGGTCGTATAATTTTGTATACCTGAATATTAGCAGAATCTCTGAACGACCTATCCTTGAAACTTTTGCTACCGAGGGTAAAATATATCGTTAAATATTATACTACTGTAGCACCAAATACAAATCCTTAATAATACAATTCAGTGCATTGCACTACTTCATACGCCTGATCTTTTATAGCTGTAATTCCCAGCATAATCCAATTTAGGAATCTTTTTATATTTCTAGGATCGCTGAGCAAGAAAATACCCGACAATGGAGTGGACTGTGATCACACCATTGCATATAAAGGAGGTTGGATGCAATGAGAACTGAAGGTTCCATGTGCCTATCAGGATAAGACGCTTGCACATACGAAAAAGCAATTAGTTTTGTCTTTCAGAACGCAACAACTACAGAACATAAGCGAGAAATAATAATAATAATAATAATAATAATAATAATAATAATATAGTAATGGTAATGTGGTGATAATAATAATAATAATAATAATAATAATAATAATAATAATAATAATAATAATAATATTAATAATAATAATAATAATGAAAATAGTTTGAAAGCTTGTGCTGCAACTCCCCGACGAACCTAGAGCCAATGAAGCACATCCATAAGAGAGATAAAGGAAGAAGGTCCTTCGGATTACTCCAAAATTCTTTGGGACGAGCTGAAGATTATCTTAATAATAACAATATTTTTTGGGGGAAGACGTGACAACGTAGACAACCTAGTTACTACAATTTGTGGTTTATATAATAGATATTTCCTCAAGAACGGACTTATTTTCAGTAGGATTAGATTATAAATATCCTTAATTTTTATGAGAATTATCCAGAACTGTCTCTTTGTTAGTTATAATCTAGACCCAAATCTCTATCTGGAGGAGAGAATCATTAAACGCCAAGAAAATGAGAGCACATTTGAGAATTTTTCCGCATGAGAGAGAGAGAGAGAGAGAGAGAGAGAGAGAGAGAGAGAGAGAGAGAGAGAGAGAGAGAGAGAGAGAGAGAGAGAGAGAATGTCTAAAAAGTTAACAAGCCTTCCATGCAAATATATGGAGTGGTTAAGGTATTCTGCATAGGTTGTTTATATATATATATATATATATATATATATATATATATATATATATATATATATATATATATATATAATATATTATATAATGTATATATATATATATATATATATATATATATATATATATATATATATATATATATATATATATATATATATATATATATATATACATAAATATATATATATATATATATATATATATATATATATATTATGTGTGTATATATACATACAGTACATACAAACGCACATACACACACAAACATATATATATATATATATATATATATATATATATATATATATATATATATATATATATATATATATATATATTTCTATCTGGTTGTACCTATCTATATATACATATATATACACATTTACATTTATATTTGTATATACTTATATGCAAACACATACATACATACATAAATACATACACACACATATAAATATATATATATATATATATATATATATTATATATATATATATATATATATATATATATATATATATATATATATATATATATATATAGTATGCGTATACACTAAAAATAAGTGTGTCTAATATAGTAAGACTCACGATTTCTAATTTGATAGAGTAAATAAGACGATAATATTACTTCCATTATGTATTTTTTTTTTTCATTTATTCTTTCATGGCTATGCCAATTATGTATCAGCTATAAAGATATTTGTGCATATAAATACATACAGTATATAGGGTAATGAGATAAACTGCTAGTGAAACCGGGTCTGTATTAGGAATGTTGAAAGGCATAAAAAAATAGAAATATTTATATCCCAGAAACCGTAAAGCGATTAAGCGTAAAAGATGAAGGCTACCGATGTGTTCAAACATCCAAGGCAGCTATGAAGAAATGAGTTTTGACTTTGTTGATTGAAAAAATACATATCACATGGGTGTCATTCTCATTATTATATGTTAACGAAAGTCGACGTATTTAATTGTGTATTTTTCCTATACGTGCATAAATAAATAATTTATTCTGACATGATCATAAAAGTGATTAGAAAGTATTATAGAAGGTAAAAAACTTGAACCAAAACTTGAAAACAAGAATTAAGGGTACGGTGAAATGAAGTAGTTACTTTAGTTACTTAGGAGAGTAAATATTATAAATGATAATTATTACTTTAATATATAGATTAAAAATAAAATTGGAAATGAGAGAGAGAGAGAGAGAGAGAGAGAGAGAGAGAGAGAGAGAGAGAGAGAGAGAGAGAGAGAGAGAGAGAGAGTGTGTGTGTGTGTGTGTGTGTGTGTATTATGATGCAATTTAAAATCCATGAAAAGTTAATAGAAAAACATTATGAACACATTAGTTGTTGTAATAACACAGTGGATATTCTTACCTTTCTACAAAGACGGACTCTATAATAACAAAGAGCTGACACTAACCTCCAGGACTAATATAGACCTTCATATACAAACTATAATTATAAACTAGTAGGCCTACACACAATAAGCCTCACTGTGCTCTTCACCTCAACCTCCTAACAATTTCAAAACTTCACCAGGGCATAGGAGTTTCCCATTTATTACGGACCCGTACTACTTGAATACTAACAAGGGCCACCAACATACGAATGAAAATTTACTGTTTATTCTTAGCAATAAAAAAGTCTTTTACTTTTTTCGTGTACAGGAGAGGCACCACTTGATTCTACTTATCTTTAATTGTTTATCATTTTTCATTAAAGTTAAAATTGTAGATTTTCCCCTTTTATTAATCTTCTGATATATTTTCTTGTGAAGAAATAATGATTGGAAATCCCATCCTCGGGGTATTGTTATCATTATTATTACTAGCTAAGCGCTTATACAAACCTACTTGGAAAAGCAGGATGCTATAAGCCCAAGGGCTCCTAAAGTGAAGAAAGTGAAGAAAGGAAATAAAGAGATGAACTACAAGAGAAGTAATGAATCATTAATATAGGATATTTTAAGATCAGTAATAACATTAAAAAAGATATATTTTATATAAACTATAAAGAGAGACTTATGTCATTCTATTCAAAATATAAACACTCACTGCAAGTCCGAACTTCTGAAGTTCCAATGATTCAACTGCCTGACTAAGATCTCCACAATCTGGTCATAGCTGGATTGAAACTTCATATTAAAGAATGCTTTTCCCTACTTTATTAGACAAATTTGTTAGTATTTTCTATTTCATTACCACCGAGCAAAACTGCCACAATATTTTACATAATTGGTTCAGCCACCAGCAAAATATTTAAACCTTTTTGAATCTCTGGAAAAAATAGAAAAATCTCCTCGTTTAATATTTCTGATATTAATTCAAAACCACTTACCATTAATTAACTAATCACAAAAAATATATATTACCATCTATTTCTTTTACCCGCAGCCATTAACTAATAATCAACATCTAGAATCCCAATAGAAGTTTATTAGCAACGCTGATGAATTTATCATTAAAAATTTCCTTTTTTAATTTATTTGCAACAGGTTCCTGTGAAATTGAGTTAATGACTTCTATTATTAGATTTCAAATATGCAAAAGAAAGATTAAAACCTCATTCCAATATCTAATTACGATAAATTGTGGAAAGGTCTTCATACCTGTCTGGAAAACCCCTAATATATTACTCCGCAATAATTACTAAATTTATTGACATTTATTACTATCCTACAGTAATTTATTATCCTAATTCGCTTGGAAGTGCGAGGTCAGCTGAAATGCCATGGCAACTGAAATGTACAACACAACTTCCATAAAACTCCAATGACGTCATTAAAGGTGAAGCGCTTCGAAAAATGTACCGTAAATGAGGGACAATGCGATAACAACATGAAGTTTTAAGCAACAAACGATGCAAATGGTCTAGGCTCTTCAATTGTTACAATAGGATAGTTATGAACTAGCGCACCATAAGGAATAAAATGAATTAACACTGAATTGAACATTCTACTAAGTAAAAAATAATTGATCTATATCCTGTATATATCATGAATGTAACCAATAAAGCCTTTTCCGTTATCAGTACACTAAGGGGTCGGTTGCCTGATTCGCCCTTCCCAATGCCTTCTATCAAAGGGATCCTCATTCTCCAGATCTCTTCTCTCCATATCATCTTTCACCTTATCTCGCCATCTTAATCTCTAATATAATCTACAGGAAATCAAATACCGTGAACCACTTCCCGGTATATTTGATATAAAGGTAAATTATATTACTAGGAACTACTGGACAACACGCAACGTCCTTAAGACACGACTTCCCATCTATTTATATTATGAAGTTTTTATGGTCTATATACACTGTATGTAAAAGGAGGATAAAGAAAAGTTAACTTTCAAGAAATATAGACAAAGATCAAAATGCCATAATGAAAGGTTGATGAAAATGATTAACCCTCGAGTTGTTGAATAGAAGAAACAATAGGGGTTCCTTTTATTAATGAAAATAAAATCTTAAATGGGTTCGGAATTAAAAATCGTACAGTTATGAGATATCACTATTGAGTCCCATCAGGCACCGAAAATATCGTCAATAAAAATATTCCCTTATTATCATTAATAGGATATGCAACCCGTCAAAAATGAGGGTTAAATATGTAGGTAGGTATGCACACACGCACATACCTGTCACCAGGGTATGACTACCCCTTCTACCCACTACCCGAGGGATGGTGAAAGGTGAGCATGACCGGAAATAAATAAATAAATATATATAAATGTATATATATATATATATATATATATATATATATATATATATATATACACACACACACACACACACACATATATATATATATATATATATATATATATATATATATATCAAGGCACTTACCCCAATTTTGGGGGGTAGCCGACATCAACAATTGAAATAAAAACTAAAAGGGGACCTCTACTCTCTACGTTCCTTCCAGCCTGACAAGGGACTCAACAGAGTTCAGCTGGTGCTGCTAGGGTGCCACAGCCCACCCTCCCCCGTTATCCACCACATATGAAGCTTTATAATGCTGAATCCCCTACTGCTGCTACCTCCGCGGTCATCTAAGGCACAGGAGGAAGCAGCAGGGCCTACTGGAACTGCGTCACAATCGCTCGCCATTCATTCCTAATTCTAGCACGCTCTCTTGCCTCTCTCACATCTATCCTCCTATCACCCAGAACTTTCTTCACTCCATCCATCCACCCAAACCTTGGCCTTCCTCTTGTACTTCTCCCATCAACTCTTTCATTCATCACCTTCTTTAGCAGACAGCCATTTTCCATTCTCTCAACATGGCCAAACCACCTCAACGCATTCAAATCCACTCTAGCAGCTAACTCATTTCTTACACCTGTTCTCACTCTCACCACTTCGTTCTTAACCCTACTACTCGAGTTACACCAACCATTCTCCTTAGACACTTCATCTCAAAATATTCAATTTCGGTCTCTCCATCACTTTCATTCCCCACAACTCCGATCCATACATAACAGTTGGTACAATCACTTTCTCATATAGAACTCTCTTTACATTCATGCCCAACCCTCTATTTTTTACTATTCCCTTATCTGCCCCCAACATTTTGCAACCTTCATTCACTCCCTGACGTACATCTGCCTCCACTCCACCATTTGCTGCAACAACAGACCCCAAGTACTTAAACTGATCCACCTCCTCAAGTAACTCTCCATTCAACATGACATTCAACCTTGCACCACCTTCCCTTCTCGTACATCTCATAACCTTACTCTTACTCTCAACTTTCTTCTCTCACACACATTTCCAAATTTTGTCACTAATCGTCCAAGCTTCTCTTCTGTGTCTGCAACCAGTACAGTATCATCCGCAAACAACAACTGATTTACCTCCCATTAATGGTCATTCTCGTCTACCAGTTTTAATCCTCGTCCAAGCACTCGAGCATTCACCTCTCTCACTACTCCATCAACATACAAGTTAAACAACTACGGCGACATCACACATCCCTGTCTCAGCCCCACTCTCACCGGAAACCAATCACTCACTTCATTTCCTATCCTAAAACATGCTTTACTACCTTTGCAGAAACTTTTCACTGCTTGCAACAACCTTCCACCAACTCCATATAACCTCATTACATTCCACATTGCTTCCCTATCAATAGATCTGTAAACGCAACATACACCTCCTTACCTTTTGCTAAATATTTCTCGCATATCTGCCTTACTGTAAAAATCAGATTCATTCATCCCCTACCTCTTCTAAGATGTACTTCTAAGATTGCATTCTCTGTTTTATCCTTAATCCTATTAATCATTACTCTACCATACACTTTTCCAACTACACTCAACAAACTAATACCTCTTGAATTACAACACTCATGCACATCTCCCTTACCCTTATATAGTGGTACAATACATACACAAACCCAATCTACTGGTACCATTGACTACAAAAAACACATATCAAACAATCACACCCACCATTCAACTACAGTCACACCCCCTTCCTTCAACATCTCAGCTCTCACACCATCCATACCAGACGCTTTTCTACTCTCGTTTCATCTAGTGCTCTCCTCACTTCCTCTATTGTAATTTCTCTCTCATTCTCATATCCCATCACCGGCACCACAACACCTGCAACAGCAATTATATCTGCCTCCCTATTATCCTCAACATTCAGTAAACTTTCAAAATATTCGGCCCACCTTTTCCTCGCTTCCTCTCCTTTTAACAACCTTCCATTTCCATCTTTCACTGTCTCTTCAATTCTTGAGCCAGCCTTCCTTACTCTCTTCACTTCTTTCCAAAACTTCTTCTTATTCTTTTCATATGAATGACCCAATCCCTGACCCCACCTCAGGTCAGCTGCTCTCTTTGCCTCACGTACCTTGCGCTTTACTTCCACATTTTTCTCTTTATATTTTTCACACTTCTCTAAACTATTACTCTGCAGCCATTCTTCAAAAGCCCTCTTTTTCTCTTCCACTTTTACCTTCACTCCTTCATTCCACCATTCACTGGCCTTCCTCATGCTGCCTCCAACAACCTCATTGCCACGCACATCACTTGCAATCCCAACAAAATTTTCTTTTACTAACTTCCACTCCTCCTCTAAATTACCAGTTTCTCTTACTTTCACTTCGTCATATGCCATTTTCAACCTTTCCTGATATTTACTTTTTACCCCCGGTTTTATTAGCTCTTCAACCCTCACTAGCTCCCTTTTACATCCACCTACTCTATTCCCCCACTCTTTTGCTACAACTAATTTTCCTTCCACCAAAAAATGATCAGACATACCGTTAGCCATACCCCTAAACACGTGCAGGTGTTTCAGTTTTCCAAACATTCTATTAGTTATCAACACATAATCCATTAAAGCCATTTCTACTACTCTTCCAATTCCCACTCTTACCCATGTATACTTATCTTTATCTTTCTTTTTGAAAAAAGCTATTACTTATATATAATATATATTATATATATATATATATATATATATATATATATATATATATGTACGAATATGTATATTATATATATATATATATATATATATATATATATATATATATATATAAATAATCATAATTAGCCGTTACTAGTCCACTGCGGAACATAGGCCTAAGACATGTCCTTCAACTTGCGTCTGTTCAAGGACTTTCTATGCCAGTCCATACCCGCTTCCTTCCCATGTTTCTTTAGCAATCTTTAGAGAAATTTTCAGTTATTCTTAATGTCCATCTATCATCTGTCCTTCCCATTATATGGCCTACCTATGTCCGTTTCTTTTTCATGTAAGCTGTTAAAACATTCTTTACTTTAGTTTGCTCTCGTACCCATGTTGCTCTTTTTCTGTCTCTTAGTGTTATTCCCATCATTATTCTATCCATAGCTCTCTGAGTTGTAACTAGCTTATATTCTAAGGCTGTAGTAAGACCTTACCAGACACTTAATCTTTATTATATAGGGGAAATTATTATCATTATTAATATTGCAGTTATCATCTTTAGTAACGAAACATTCTGAAAAATCAATCTGTTGATATCCAAGCTCAGCCTGAACTTAAAATCTCACAGCCTTGTCCTCGGCTTCTGATGGGTAAGTCAAACTGTATTTCATAAGAACTGAAACAATGGAAAGAAGAGAAACCTTCCGGCTTTTTCAGAGAGGCTGCGTCCGGCCATTGTTTGTGTCTTCTCTATTAGAGAAAGGGCGCGACGTTCGACACTTACTCTTGAGAGAGAGAGAGAGAGAGAGAGAGAGAGAGAGAGAGAGAGAGAGAGAGAGAGAGAGAGAGAGAAAGAGAGAGAGAGAGAGAGAGTGAGAAAGCCTTGCATTTAACACAGTAATACAGGATGAATTCTCTTGACTATTCAACACACAGGACAGCATACTTTCAGTATGAAAACTTTAATTTTAATAATATCAATGTCAAGTCAGGAATAAATGTCATGACCCAAGTCAGTATTGATTTACATGTATCTTTTGTGCAACCTCAATATAGATGTGATATATATATATATATATATATATATATATATATATATATATATATATTATGTTTTTATATATATTATATATTTTTATATATATATATATATATATATATATATATATATATATATATTATGTATTTATATATATTATATTTATATATTTATATACAGTATATATATATATATATATATATATATATATATATATATATATATATATATATATATATATATATATATATATATATATATATATATATATATATATATATATATATATATATATATATATATATAGTTCTGAATAGATATGGTAGAAGATGTACCACAATGAAAGGACTTTAATACCCACAACGTCCGAAATTGTGTATAATATAGATAAACGATCGGTATTCGTAGTAGGGTGCAAACGCACTGCTGATGGGCTCTTTGTACAACTACATGGTTAAGAGTGAGGCAGTTTCACATCAGTGAGGCTTACAAGGGAATATTCAATTGGAGATACTGCTTAATGATGGAAGAAATGAATATTATGAGTCTAATTACGAGATAAAAAAAGATTGAGTAGTCCAAGTTTTCCTATATTTAATAGGGGATATGAAAAAATAGAAAAAAACCCTTTTTAAATAATTAAAATCAAAGAAATTTCAAAAGTGACCAACGGTAAGTAAAAACTAAAACAAACTCCAAACTTGTATTTGCTGACCTTTCCTCCATGCAAGGAACACAATCTCGACCGCCTCAAACACAGCTCATGGTTCCTTACCTCTATAATACCTTGGTTTTTCGTTCAAGGGTCCTTGCCTGCGGCGAAGGATAATCAAATCATAGGAATCCCACTGTGCTTGCGTGTGCTTGCTTGTAACTTTCGTGAAAATTTATGTTTTTCTTTCAGGGGTAATTCTACCGTTCATTCTACTTTTAAAATATCTAGCAAGCTTCATTGTCGATTATAGATGATAATTTTGATATCACTAAAAAAATATTTTTTAAGATATTAAAAAATTGTTCCCATAACATGATCTCAGGTAAAATTAATCTTAGCTAGCATGACCACGAGTTAAATTTTTACTTTTCAGCAACGTGATATCATTATCATAATAATCTCACAGTTTCTGGTCTGATATCAGTAAAAAAAAATCTCAATTATCATTTTATTCAAGCTGTAACCAAGTTGTGGAATGATCTTCCTATTCAGGTAATTGAATTAGTTCAACTTCAAAAGTTTAAACTTCCAGCAAATGTTTTATGTTGAACAGGCTGACATAAGTATATTTTTTATAGTTTACATATAAAGGATCTGTTGGCTGACATAAGTATATTTTTATAGCTTACATATGAAGTATCTGTTATAATGTTGTTACTGTCCATAAAATATTTTATCTTAATTGTTCATTACTCCTCATATAGTTTATATCCTTATTTTCTTTAATTTACTGGGCTATTTTTCCCTATTGGAGTCATTGGGTTTATAACATCCTGCTTTTCCAACAAGGGTTCCAACTAACATTATGAGCATTAAAAACGCTTTTTTTTAGATTGCTTATCTTTTCGGGCCAGAGCCCGAAAAGATAAGCAATCTAAAAAAAAAAATAATAATAATAATAATAAATAACATTATTGTGTAAAAATGGGTGTCGTAGTTAAAAAATATCTGACCTGGCGAAAAAGATCAGTGTTTAGAGAATTAAATTCTTAGCTGACGTGACATCAGTGTCCAAAATTATCATTAACTAAACTCCAGTGTTTGAAATTAACCTTAGCGTTACAGCAGTCATAGCAGGTGTGTAAAAGTCGATATAATTATACAAAAGTACAGCCTTTACCAATGTAACAACCATCGGTTTCGCAAATTTGATGAATTTGTTTCTCCTCTCAGTCTCATCAACTTTAACAATATTACATTAACAAATCAAAATAAAAAGTTTGACGAGTATCCAAAAAAAATTATATCTCATATAATATATATATATATATATATATATATATATATATATATATATATATATATATATATATATATATATATAACAATTATCTTCATCAACTCCTACGCCTATTAACGCAAAGGGTCCCATCTACCATTTGGGAGCGGCATATGTGTGTATATATATATATATATATATATATATATATATATATATATATATATATATATATATATATATATATACCATTATATACCATTATATATGCATATGAAACACATGCAGTATAATAGTAAGCTAGATTAAAAATCTTTATTACCATGAGACCTTCGGGCAAACGTCATTTAACTAGAGATAAATGTGTATGACTAAGCCTTTTATTCTTTCATATTAAAGTTTGATGTAAATGTCTATACTATAATCCTGTTATTCTATTAAAATAGCGTTTGATGTGTAGGCCTAATATTGCAATGTATCGACATCTGATAAGTAGGCCTATGTGGATTTAATATAATAACCAACTGTTTTATCCTATTTTCAATTTCAAATGTCATTCATAGCAGATCACTCAAGTAGACATAATCATATAAAAACATGTGTTTACTGATCACATATCTTCATGATAAGAATATTACAAAGAAATATATATCTGCGATGATTGTATGGTTCCCAACAGAGGGTAAACAAATCTGCTATTGTCATTTGAACGAGTTTAAATATCTGATTTCATCTCCCTTTCGACAGGTGACCAATCACAAACATACAGAAGCTGGCGCTGCATGTAAATTTACGTGGAAATGACTACAGTAAAATATAGGTTATTTCTTTGTTCATTCCCTCCAAGGGAATCTGAAACCTCCCCCACCCCTTAAAAAAAAAGGTGGTTATAGTCGGTAAATTAATTAGATATGGAAATTTAATTAACAGATTCAAGCCATGAGACTCCTGGAGTAGGCTAAAAGTTTTGGTGATTCATTTTTCAAAGAAATTAAACTGAACGCAAATGAAAATGTATTTTGGTTTAGAAGAGCATATTTTGCTATAAGTTATAATTGGTGCGACTGATATTTAGGAGTGAGGGACAATGAGATGAGAAAGTAGCGCAGCTTAGGGGAGATACACGGAAGTGTATGAGACGAGATACACAAATAGTTACTTATACTACGACTCAGTGTTTCCCAACCTTTTTTAAATGATTACCCCAAAATTTTATTTCCAACTAATCAATTACCCCATTGAACATATACTCGGTAACATCGGATGTTTTTTTGCAGCCACCTGATGAACTGTATGGATCATGTAGCCCGCTATTGGCTGCTTATAGTTAAGGATCCAAAACAAATGCAAACTTTTCCATTTTAATGGATATCAAAATGAGTTTTCCTATAAAATAATTATTGCAGATTTTGTGTATGAATATATGGCAATAGTTATGGGAATGTGAATACCTCAATTTCAGAAATTCTTGATTAACCCAAAAATACGGGCCCATTACCCCACTGGGGTAATTTACCCCAGGGTTGGGAAACACTGTACTACGTGATAGGAGAGTCCGTCCTTTTCTAGATCCCTTATCAAGCGACCTTAGAGACCGTTTATGAATTAATCCCGAAAGTGGGCAGTGCCAAGATTATTGAACAGCTATGTATACCTAACAATGCAGGATTTAAATTATTCTTAGTTTAAACCTATAGGTAGTCGGTCAAATAGTGCCATCCACGTAGGAAGTTTAGATGCAGTACATATAGATTTTTTTTTGTCTTTTATATGAGACAAAAGTCGTTATTACTTGAAAGATAACAAGCTTCAGTAAAGTCATGAATATACTATGTCCTGGGAGAATAGTCTCGAGCTAAGGAAGAACATGATGAATGTGGCCTTTATAAGCGCACACATGACCTTTGAAAATCCTTCATTAAAATACGAAGCATTTGAACTTCCGTCTGCTGAGAAGCATATGGGTCGCTAATAATACACTACGTTTTCTTCTATTTCCACGAACATCCTACTTCTCCAATGGGTGAGTTTACCACATGGTTATTAAATGGCGTCCATGCATACTTTTATAAAGCATGACTTCATTAGATTTAAATGATGTATCTTCTTATTTTTCCAGTTCTCTCCCAATCCAAAAATGACAGTATACAGTAACTTGTAATACTCTAATAAAAACATCCTTGCCTGGTAATATGCTGGATGGGAGTTCAAGCCAGCTCAAGCTCGATATTTTCCAGTAGTGTCAGCACCCTCCCCATCCTTATGAACTATAGATAGGGGTTTGGGGTCTACCTGCTGAATCATCAGTAGCCATTGCCTGGCTCTACCAGGTCCCAGCTTGATAGAGAGATATTGTCAATCTCTAAGACATTCTCCTGTCTCTTGCCTCCAATATTCTTAAGAAACTTTTAAAATTGTATGTACTATTACGGACAATAGTTTCTACCTACCCCGGGTGAAAAGTTCACACACCCACTGGTCCCTCTTCGAGACGGCAGGTTGATTCTGACGTTACAGCCACATCACCCGGTAAAGGAGCAACCAGACATTTCTTTATTTAAAGACAAAATCTCTCTCTCTCTCTCTCTCTCTCTCTCTCTCTCTCTCTCTCTCTCTCTCTCTCATACGTTTAACATATAAATAAATGCGTTAGTTGATCTTTACATTAATATGCATTTTGAATGCCGTTTATAAATCATAATTATGCATTTTTGTTGTTATTGCCTGTTCTATGCACTGCCAGGGACACAAACGCAGCTTTTATCACCTAGTGGAAACATGCCTAACTTTATAATTAAATGCTTGTATATTTTACGTTCATCCTACAAATACAGAACTGTAGTTTATACAGTAAAAAATCAAAGTTTATAAATCGACCATCAGGACAATCATGAGTCAGCCATATCTTGCAGATCGAATCTTGGAAAGATACCAACATACTTAGCAATGCCAATATTATTTTCGGAGGGTCGTTTTTATTATATATTAAGTGAACGTGCTTTTTTGTTTTCTTCATATGACTATATACTTTCTTTGGACTCAAAATCATAAAATAGTCTTTCCAGACCATAGTAGTTCACCTCAAGCCATGCTGGCAAATCAAACTTGGAACATGAGTCTCTCTCTCTCTCTCTCTCTCTCTCTCTCTCTCTCTCTCTCTCTCTCTCTCTCTCTCATCCGTACACTATTTCACAGTAATATTTTTTATATTCTGTATATAGTAAAAGAATTTCATAGTACAATAAGCGTTGATGTTTAGGATTATAACAAATGCTTCTTTGTGGTTGTGGTCGGTGTTTCCCCTTAGGTCGAATCATGTAGATAGGTAGGGAGACGGTATTTTATAATTATAAAAAATACTCGAAAATTAATAATATATAAATGCTACAATAATATATATATATATATATATATATATATATATATATATATATATATATATATATATATATATATATATATATATATACAAACACTTCAGTCATATCCTTCCACTTGCGTCTATTTATGGTCTTTCTGTGCCAGTCCACGACCGCATATTTCCTAAGTTTCTTGATCCATCGTCATCCCTTCCTTCCTCTACTTCTTTTACAATATCTAGGACCCATTCTCTTATTTTCAATGTCCATCTATTGTGTGTCATTCTCATTATGTTATGTCTTGCCCATGTTAAAAGATCCACTACTTTAGTTTGCTCTCGTATCCATGTTGTTCATTTTTCTGTCTCTTAGTGTTATTCCCATCATCATTATTTACATAGTTTACCTTCTAAGGATTTAATAAAGCTCCAAGTTTCTGATGGAAAAGCTAATACTGGTATGACTATCATATTAAATACTTTTCTTTATAGAGAAAGTGGCATTTTAGTTTGAATAATCTCATTTTGTTTACCAAATGAGAGAGAGAGAGAGAGAGAGAGAGAGAGAGAGAGAGAGAGTTGTGGGAACGTAGGTTGGTAATGAGACATTAATGTAATTATTGAAAAAAGTGGAAAATGATTTTATATACATATATATATATATATATATATATATATATATATATATATATATATATATATATGTATGTATATATATAAATATATATATATATATATATATATATATATATATATATATATATATATATATATATATATTACTAGCCAAGTTACAACTTTTATTATGTTCGTTCTACGGAAGTCCACACATGGATGGTTCTATCTTTTTTCTTAGCATTACAAAAAAAAAAATGTTCTAGTAGATGCAATAAGATAGGATCATCCTTAATTTTCTTAATTGACAGAGCCTGGCCATTTGATGAGTGTCTCATTTGGTTTCTCAAATGAGCTCTTCTTTCTAAGTTTCAAGAAATAAATAATTGAAACAGGATGCCATTCCTAGGGCAAAGGGAATTGCAGTGTATATTGGGACTGAGTGCCCTGTTTCTCCTAAATCCTGATATGAATAAGGATGTCATAAGATTTAGGTAATTAATGTTTGTGGCACGCATAACTATTTCTATTTGCATTTATCTTTCAGAAAGACCTGGATGATTGTATTTCGATTGTCTTAACATTATAGCTAAGATACAAGATGATGACAGAAAGGACTTTTTGTGTAGTGATTTTAAAGCTCACCCTAGGCAGTAGCTAAAAATTCTTCTTCTCTTACTGATCGCCATGGCTAATGGACCTTCGATTTTGCCTCTGAGTCAGGCTGTGAGCAAGTCATTATTGAAGATACTCAGATGTCTGGTAACTGCTTGGACTTTTGCATTTTAATCGGTCAGTATTGTATAATAGAGTTGAGCCTGTTATTCTCTTGGAGGAGAATCCGGTCCTCATAATTGATAAGCATATCCCTTCTCGTGTTAGACCATCAACTGAAGACAAATCCTGATTTAATGATAAGTTTAGATGTGAGGATTTGGAGAAGCCGTAGGCCTATCATGTCTTGAACCTGGATTTGTCCTTCACTCGATATCTTACCACACGAGATGGGATACGTTTATCTATTATGTTGAGGAGATTCTCATTCAGGAGAACAAAAGGCTTTACACTTTTCTACATTTGTGACCGATTCAAATCCAAAAGATCACTCAAATTGCCATTCCAGTTTGCTTGAGAATTTATATATATCTTAAAAGAGTATGACACATTAGGAACAGGCTGCACAGTCTTAATTACTACAGAAATCAAGGCATACCATAAACAGACGCAAGTGGAAGGACATGTCTGAGGCCTTTAGTTTTGAGTGAACTAGTAACGGCAGCTGCTGCTGTTGCTGATGATGATGAGTGTATATATATATATATATATATATATCTATATATATATACTGTATATACATATATATATATATATATATATACATATATACACACATATGTATGATAATTTATCCATTCTCCGTAATGATTATTTTACCAGCAATTAAGATTTCTCTTTATAACAATTGGCTACATCATTGGAATAGTTTAACCGAAAATAAGATGAGAGATATTGCGACTTTTATATCTCCTTGGAGGTATAATGGAAAGCCCAGAAAATGGGAGACTATTCTTTGTCGTCTCCGCATTGGTCACACTCGGATGACACATGAGTTTCTTCTGGCTGGGGAACACCAACTATATTGCGACGACTGTTTGATACCCTTGGCAGTGAGGCATTTGTTGACTCAATGCCCCACTTAAAGCACAGAAAGACATAGATATCTCTTTGAGGCTCGGGGTGAGGATGGCAGGTTCATTCTTGCCAAGATCCTTGGACATGATGTGTCGTACAATGCCAGTGGCATTTTTAAATTTATATCAGATGCAGGTCTTCTTAATACTATTCAACTCTTATTAAAATATTTACTTATCTGGTTTTAATTGAATATTCTTTTAATCTTTATTTATAATAAACGATATCGGCGTCAATGACCTTCGATGTCAGGATGCCAGAGAACTTCAAATCATTCATTCACTAATACTTAAAGTTTTCGTTTATTTATATAAGCCACAAATACCACCTAATATCAAATTCACTCTGCCTTGGGATCAGAGAACTATAGAGGAAATAACTATATGATAATAGCTTT
>NC_090762.1:32084004-32086504 GCF_036898095.1 Palaemon carinicauda
TCCCTGAACATTCAAGAAAATTCTTGCAGGTTTTCAAAACGTTTCAGAAGTCATTACCGTAGACTTAACATGGACTTTTGAATGACTCTAGAACAGAATCTTTCCGGAGGAGTTCTGAGCGGCTCGGCCACGAGACTTCTGAAGACCTAATAGCATTTTTTTTTTTTTTTTTAAATATAGGTTACAACACATCTCAGGATCTGTATATAGCTATGCAAGTTTACGCAGTGAGCATTGTTATGTTGTTATTGTGAATTTTTGGAAAACCACTGGGAGGAGGATTTTGCTTAACTCGCAGAGCTAGCGTTCTGGCGGAATAGGGAGCTGACAGTGAGAATTATGCGTTACAACGACAGGATCAACCAGAGGCTCTTCGGAACACCTTTATCTACAGATGGTTTTGGTAGTTATCGCCGAAGTTGATGAGCCTTGAAGACCATAATGTACGCGACTTGAAAGATCTTTTGCTTGGGCTTTTGCGACGATGTCCTATCATTGGAGAATATTGGAAGAACTACGAGGATTTGTAATGGTGCAAAGACGGATTGCGGGGAATGAGGACAGAGACAGAATGATTCCATTGAGCGGTGAGTGACGTGTGGTTCTTCAACAGGATTGTCCCGAAATTCTACTCTGAAGAAAGGACTTATCCATGCGGCATTGGTAAATATATTGTGTTACTCGTCATTTACTTTGGCATGATTGCGTATGCAGAGAAATTGATGGCATTTACGTTTACCCATCACCCTGTTGGGTCAAGACTATGAATGCCATCGATTTCGCTGAGGATTCAGACGAACTGAAAGACAGAGGGAACTGAAATCTCCAGTGAAATCTCGAAAGGAAATTGAGAACTAAAGAAAGATCATGAAAAATCGAAGAGACAGAAGAGAACAGCGGCAAAGAGCCTTTAAACGAAGAAGTCAGATGGCCTGTAATGCTAAAGATAAGTCCTATTAAAAGAGAGGCCAAAGAGCCTCTAATGCTAGACGTAAAGCACCAACAAATAAAGGTCAAAGAGCTTTTAATACTGAGGTAAAGCACCTAGAATAGAGGTCAAAGAACCACTACTGCTAGCAGAAAGGAGCCTCAAAAGAAAAATCAACGAACCTCTAAAGCTGGAAGTAAGGAACCTCAAAATAGATGTCAAAGAACCTCTAATGATAGAAATATAGTGACTCAAATTGGAGGTGAGACAACATCTAATGCTAGAATATGGCACCTCGAAATAGAGGTAAAAGAACATCTAATGAAAGACGTAGGGCACCTCGAAATAGAGGTCAAAGAACATCTAATGCTAGAAATGCGGCACCTCAAAACAGAGGTCAAAGAACATCTAATGCAAGAAATATGGAACCTCGAAATAGTGGTCGAACAACATCTAATGTTAGAAGTATGGCACCTCGAAATAGAGGTCAAAGAACATTTAATGCTAGAAGTATGGCACCTCGAAATAGAGGTCAAAGAACATTTTATGCTAGAAGTATGGCAACTCAAAATAGAGGTCAAAGAACATTTAATGCCAGAAGTATGGTACCTCGAAATAGAGGTTAAATAACATCTAATACTAGAAGTATGCCAACTCGAAATAGATGTCAAAGAACACCAAATGCAAGAAGTATGGCACCTCGAAATAGAGGTCAAAGAACATCAACTGCTAGAAGTATTGCACCTAGAAATAGAGATCAAAGAACATCTAATGCTAGAAGTATGGCACCTCTAAAAAGTGGTCAAAGAACATCTAATACAAGAAGTATGGCACCTCAGAATAGAGGTCAAAGAGCCTCTAATGTTAGATGTATAGCACCTTAAATAGAGGTCAAAGAACATCAACTGCTAGAAGTATTGCACCTAGAAATAGAGATCAAAGAACATCTAATGCTAGAAATATGGCACCTCTAAAAAGTGGACAAAACATCTAATACAAGAAGTATGGCACCTCAGAATAGAGGTCAAAGAGCCTCTAATGCTAGATGTATAGCACCTTAAATAGAAGTCAAAGAACCTCTAACGCTGGAAGTAAGGCACCTCGAAATAGAGGTCAAAAAACATCTAATGATAGAAGTATGGCACCTCAAAATAGAGGTCAAAGAACCTCTAATGCTAAAGGTGTGGCACCTCGTAATAGAGGTCATAGAACATCTAACGCAAGAAGCATGGCAAATCGAAAGAGGTCAAAGAACATCTAATGCTAGAAGTATGGGACCTCAAAATAGAGGTCAGAGAACAACTAATGCTAGAAGTATGGCACCTCGAAATAGAGGTCAAAGAACCTCTAATGCTAAAAGTATGGCACCACGAAATAGGGTTAAAGAACATTTAATGCTAGATGTATGGCACCTCGAAATAGAGGTTAGAGAACAACTAATGCTAGAAGTATGGCACCTCAAAATAGAGGTCAAAGAGCCTCTAATGCTAGATGTATAGCACCTTAAATAGAGGTCAAAGAACCTCTAACGCTGGAAGTAAGGCACCTCGAAATAGAGGCCAAAGAACACCT
>NC_090762.1:32091504-32092847 GCF_036898095.1 Palaemon carinicauda
ATAATAATAATAATAATAATGATGATGATAATTTCTATTCAAATAGTTGAAAGACAACGTCTATATCTTTAATTGTCAAAATTTCCTAAACAATAATCAAATAATACCTTTTATGCGAAATTCTACTAGTTTTTTAAATAATTATCTCCCAATCTTTTGTCATTCATTTCACCAGTGATTAAATACATGAATATTTCTTTAACAAATTTTAAAACATACACTATGGGCAATTTAAATTGGCACAACTCTTAATGAAGTGTGGATCAGAATAGAACAAGTACTCAGAGGGGGTGTTCCGAAAGTAGCAGGGATCAATTCTTATTACGACAACAAAACATAACATCGATGTGCCCCAAACTCCAAGTATGTCGGATAGTCCCGCTGTTTATTCCAGTTGTAAAAATATATCAATGGATTATGCCACTAAATTCAAGGGTGATTACGATAGTTTTATCTACAGTTATATAATATTGCACGAAAAGTTGGCCTTCCAATAAGGGAAGAATGATTTTATGGAAATTTCAATATAGTTATAAGACATAACTTTACAAAGGGCCAAATTCCCTTCAGAACGTATTTATTGATTTTTTTTTCAAACCAAAAAGGATTTCATTACATCCAAATTTTCTTCGCTTTCCGTACATACAATTTTGATAACGGCGCCCTAAAACCTTTCCCATATACTGTGGAATGGTAGGGGAAAACAGTAACGTGTAATCTCGGTCATCTTCTGTACTCCTGCGAATGATTCGGGAATCCCGGGCACAGTTGCCACAAAGTCTCCTTAATCCACAGGATCAAGGCTGGCAAATCACTGGCAGCACACATGAATCCACCAACTGAAAATCATCCACCAGTACTATAGGCTGTCCATGAACTTTCGAAAAGAGCGGAGTGAGAACTCTAAATCTCTATCCTAAGGGTAATAATTCGTTCACGGCTTAAATCATCTCCTCACAAACCTGTTTTATTTTAAACCAATAGGCAATGCTTTGAGAAGTGCGTGGACGATCTAAATACACATCCACAATCCCAGAGGAAAATCTGACTTACCTCTGTCCTGATTTTATATATATATATATATATATATGTGTGTGTGTGTGTGTGTGTGTGTATAAATGTATGATGTGTGTGTATATATATATATATATATGTATATATATACATATACTTACATATATACAGTATATATATATATATGCGTGTATATAAAACATACATACATATATATATATATATATATGTGTGTGTGTGTGTGTGTGTATACATATATGTATATATACATACATACACACACACATATATATATATATATATATATTATAATACCCCTGATCTCCTTT
>NC_090762.1:32093347-32095847 GCF_036898095.1 Palaemon carinicauda
TATATATATATATATATATATATATATATATATATATATATATATATATATATAAATATATACTTATACATATATATATATATATACATATATATATATATATATATATATATATATATATATATATATATATATATATTTATACATATATATATATATTTATATATTATATATATATATATATATATATATATATATATATATATATCTATATATATATAATATATATATATATATATATATATATATATATATTCGTGTATATATATATGTATATAAAACACACACACACACACACACACATATATATATATATATATATATATATATATATATATATATATATATATATATATGTGTGTGTGTGTGTGTGTGTGTGTGTGTGTGTGTGTGTGTGTGTGTATGAACATCACAAAATAATAACGAACCATGAAGAGACAGCTATTAGTTCTTACTTCTATCTCAAGCGGAAGACCAATAGACAGTATTACCAGAAAGCAGGATGAATTTATCACTGAAGATCAAAGTAATTTGAAATAATGAAAAGATTGACAAGCAAATGACGGGGATAACTAGGACTGACAGGAGACTATCAATATATGGGTCACTGAATTCACACCACGCTAAAGCACGGTAGTTTTCATTTAGAATTCCTAAGGGTGAGGGGGGTTTTGAATCCCACATAGCAATCAGTATATCACCTCAGTCACCAGTAGCTATTGCAAATGAATTAATTATTAAGTAGTAAGATCAAGAAAAAGTGAAGAACAGTCAGGACCTGAATACCAGAAAACAAACAAACAGAATGACAGTGTAAAAAGTGTGAATAAAACTACAAGGCAGCTTAATAAAATAACCCTTTGTTATTCTGAAATTGAAAGCTTTGAATTTCAAAGTGGCTTAGCAAAGATTAGAACGAAACCATGTGAAGTATTTCAGATGTCCCGCGCTAGTGCAATAAAAAAGGCCTCATTTATTATTATTATTATTATTATTATTATTATTATTATTATTATTATTATTATTAGTAGTAGTAGTAGTAGTAGTAGTAGTAGTAGTAGTAGTAGTAGTAGTAGTAGTAGTAGTATTAATTGCTAAGCTACATCCCTAGTTGCAAAAGAAGGGGCTCCAGTAGGTAAAATAGCCCAGTGAGGAAAGGAAACAAGGAAAAATAAAATTTTTAAGAAGAGTAACAATATCAAAATAAATATTTCCTATATAAACTATAAAAACTTTAACAAAACAAGAAGAAGAGAAGTAAAATAGAATAGTGTGCCCTAGTGTACCCTCAAGCAAGAAAACTCTACCCCAAGACAGTGTAAGACCACTACCCAAAACTAGAGAACAATAGTTTGATTTTGGAGTGTCCTTCTCCTAGAAGAGCTGCTTACCATAGCTAGTCTCTTCTACCCTTACCAAGAGACAAAGTGGCCATTGAACAATTACAGTGCAGTACCCCTTGAGTAAAGAAGAATTGTATGGTAATCTCTGTGTTGTCAGGTGTATGAGAACAGAGGAGAATAAATAAAGAATAGGACAGACTCTTCGGTGTGTGTGTGTGTGCGTGTGTAGGCAAAGGGATAATGCATCGTAACCAGAAAGAGGGATCCGATGTAGTACTGTCTGACCAGTCAAAAAAAACATAACTCTCTACCGGTAGTATTTCAACGGGTGGCTGGTGTCCTGGCCAACCTACTACCTGCGAAGGTTTGGTCTCATTTAAAGTTTGCGTCTAAGGTAGTGATAAGACAAGCAACAAAAATTGTAGAAAACCTAATTTAAACAAAATAAACAGATGATTAAAGTTCATATGCATTTCTTGTCTTCTAATTTCAGTGGCAAAAACACCATTAATACCTCAAAGGAAACTGCCTGCTAAGACCTTTAGCGAAGCAGAATAATCATTGTATTTTCTTCATGAAAAATATTTAACAAAATGGATGAGAGAGAGAGAGAGAGAGAGAGAGAGAGAGAGAGAGAGAGAGAGAGAGAGAGAGAGAGAGAGAGAGAGAGAGAGAGAGAGAGAGAGAGAGAGAGAGAGAATCTACAATAATAGCCTGTCGAATTTTAGGGATTATTCAAGAATTTCACCTGGGACCCCGCATCGCAGGCATTCATTTTCGGATGAATGAAACTCGGAATCGTAAAGTTATCGTATATTTACATATCTAGTCATCGACAGTGACCCCGTTGTGCGAATTTCCATGAGGTATTGTCTTCACTGCTAAAGATGGTAATCTAATACGTACGTTTTCCTATCACTTTCAATGCTAGAAAAATTCTAAGAAAGGCACATGAAAGCCATTCGAGATCAAAACCCCTCAGGCTGGTTAAAATATAAGCTAATAAATATCTTATTGTTTTTATTTTTGATACAATTAATTCGTAGTATAAAATATCTAAATTTAACCTTAAGCAAATAATAAAATTTTCTCTTAATCTTAATTACATTCTCATAAGCCTTTTGTAAGGGTCTTGCTTTTTTCAACACATATGGAGT
>NC_090762.1:32100847-32103347 GCF_036898095.1 Palaemon carinicauda
AGTATTCATACATACATACATAAATACACACACACACACAGATATATATATATATATATATATATATATATATATATATATATATATATATATATATATTTATATATATATATATGCATATATATATATATATATATATATATATATATATATATATATGCATATATATATATATATATATATATATATATATATATATATATATATATATATATATATATACAGTATATATATATATATATATATATATATATATATATATATATATATATATATATATAGGTATGTATACACAATTATATACAAACACTTTTAAAAGGACATTTAAAAGCCCAATGTGTTAGACAGTTCGACACTAACATGGGTGGCCTGATTGACTTTCGGGTAAAGAATTTTATTTACATTAATTCTAGTAAATAAAAAAGAATATATATAGTAAACATACGATATGAAAAAATAAATCATGAGATAAAAATCTGTGATAAAGAGATCTAAATCTTGTCTATAGAAGGTAAACTTCTTAAAAAAATAGAAACTCAGAATTCAATGAAATGTCGGAAAAAATTTATTCGCCAATAATAAATATCTTTCTTTTTTAAAAACATGTTTAAAATAGCGTCACACTCACTGCACCTTGGAATTGCTTCATGAAGTGTGCACATTAAAAATCCACGTGTCAATTTCGTTTGACAAGTACGCAACCTTGCTAAAATTAAATCCGCTCTTTTATCCTTTTGTTCTGATGATTCCCATGGAGAAACTATTAGCTTTAAATATTGCAATTATTTCATTGTTAGATTCATTATTCCAGTTCGTTTGTCATTTTGCTACTTTGAAATGCTTCATCATTAAGATGGTTATATAATCTTTAACGGATAGTTTAATGTCCTTTTGTGGTAAATCTGTTATTGATTTAGCAACAACATCCTCCTTTTTCATTACAAACAACTTCAACAGGGGAAGGAATCCAACATATTTCAACATTGACCTTTGAAATAGAATTTAAGGAGATTTTAATTTGTAATACCCCTTGTTTTTTTATGTCTAACCTTTCACGGCTTCTATGACACTTGAATCTGTATAAATGACAAACTTATGATACACCCTATCTTCAATTGTTTTAATAATGTCAATTGCTACTAAAATCGTTGAGGGTCCAGAAGTAAATACTAATGCTCCACTTAGTAACGAGAGCTGACTTATTTTGTCTGAGGATACTGCAGCAGCACAGCACGCACCCCTTGAAGATTTAGAGCCATCAGTATATATAGCATAATGAGGTCCTTTCCTTTGAATATGTTTCAAGGCATGTTGTTTATAGGGACTTGCAGTAAAGCTATATGTCTTTGAAAATTAAACAAGAGCATATTTTCATTTTCTTTGTGACCCAAGGAGAAGGAAGGAGAGGTGATTGAATGGGATTCATTCTGACGTTTGTATATTGTATTAGCCAATTGGGAAAGGTGATTCACGATTCTTCATAAATATAGTTTGTGGACGGAAGAGCTTAGTTGGGAAATTGGGTGGATATGATATTTATTGCACTTCACATTGTTACAAAATCTCGATGTATGGATAAGGGTGGTTCCCGCTCTCACATGATAATGACATATTGGTGAAAGATCTAAAGGTTTCATTACAAACTCTTAGACATTGAGTATGTATTGGATCTAAAGACTTCAAAGTATCTTTAGATCCTGATCCATATATTGGAATACCATAATCTATTCTCAATACCACTAATACTTTCTATATCATTAGTAAAAAGTTGATTTTTTGCATCCCATATGGTATGAGACAAATTCACCATTAAGTAGAGGGTATCGTTACATTCATATTTTATGTAAGTTATACATTATGTGCTTTCCAATTCAGGCGAGTATCGAATAATTAGTCCCCAAATTTTTACCTATTCTTGAAATTGGATTTGCGCATCATCCATTATGAGATTTATGCCTTGGTTTTTTTTTTTACCGTATATTATTCTAGTAAAAGATAATTTCTTGGGTTTTTTTTTCTGGAATCCTGACATGTAAGGTCATTTTTTTTTTTTTTTTTTTTTTTTTGCTGAAATTTTGAAACCAATACACGCAGTTCAAATCTATATTTTTCAAATGGTGTTACTTAAAATTCTTTGTAGGTCACGAAGATTGTTTGATAGTAGTATATTGTAAAGTCGTCCACGTAAAGGCTCCTTTGCACGGCCTGCAACATTTGAGTAACTATGTCCTTAATTACCAATGCAAAAAGAGTACCATATCAAACATTACCCTGGGGGACACCACAATCAAGGTTGTAAGACTCAGGATAAACATGCTCTCTATATGAGTATGGAATGTTCCTCTATCAATAAAATTTCTAATAAAAATAAGATGTCCTCGAAAAACCATTATGATTAAGGATTTTTGTATTGAAAACCTCCAAGAAGTATCGCATGCCTTCCGATTTAAAAAAAAAAAAATCCTACTATGATTTGTTTTCGTTCAAAATCTCTATGTAT
>NC_090762.1:32108347-32110847 GCF_036898095.1 Palaemon carinicauda
CTTTGGGTGAAAACGTTACGTGTGGATGATTCTTTGGGTAAAAAACGTTACATTGTGAATGATTCGTTGGGTAAAAATGTTAAGTTGTGGATGATTCTTTGGGTAAAATCGCTACGTTGTGGATGATTCCTTGGGTAAACACGTTACGTTGCGGTTGATTCTTTGGATAAAAACGTTACGTTGTGGATGATTCATTGGTAAAAACACTATGTTGTGGATGATTCTTTAGGTGAAAACGTTATGTTGTGAATGATTCTTTGGGTAAAAACGTTATGTTGTGGATGATTCTTTGGGTAAAAATGTATGTTGTGAATGATTCGTTGGATAAAAATGTTATGTGTGGATGATTCTTTGGGTAAAAACGTTATGTTGTGGATGATTCTTTGGGTAAAAATGTTATGTTGTGAATGATTCGTTGGATAAAAATGTTATGTTGTGGATGATTTCTTTGGGTAAAAAACGTTATGTTGTGGATGATTCTTTGGTAAAAATGTTATGTTTGTGAATGATTCGTTGGATAAAAACGTTATGTTGTAGATGATTCTTTGGGTGAAAACGTACGTTGTGAATGATTCTTTGGGTAAAAACGTTACGTTGTGGTTGATTCTTTGGTTAAAAACGTTACGTTGTGGATGATTTGTTGGTGAAAATGTTATGTTGAGGATGATTCGTTGGGTAAAAACGTTATGTTGTGGATGAATCTATAGTAAAAACGTTACGTGTGTGGATGATTCTTTAGATAAAAACGTTATGTTGTAGATAATGGTTTGAATAAAAACATTATGTAGTGGATAATTCTTTGGATAAAAATTTTATGTTGTGGATGATTCCTTGGGTAAAAACGTTATGTTGTGGATGATTCTTTGGATAAAAGCGTTATGTTGTGGATGATTCTTTGGATAAAAAAAAATATAACGTGGAGGATTCTTTGGATAAAAAGAATTATCTCGTGGTTAATATGATATCTTCTCGGATAGCCATTTAAGAAAAAAAAAAATCGAATAAAAAACTTTGAGACTTAAGGATTGATTCTTCAAACAACCTTAATGGATATTGGTAATCAAAGTGGCCAAATAATCGTTGGTCTATCAATATCATCTTTAGGGTAATATCGTAATATTCTCTTGTAGCCTATCTATGATATATACTTCTTGTTGTAGTAAATATGAAATCAATTATATTTTCAAGTTATCTTTCGGTCCTGTTGTGATATCATGATAGGGAGATATAATGGATAGAATAGAAATAATATGTATTTGAAAAGGCAACCGAAGCAAAGATGTAATAGAGGGTCTCTCGCTTAAATGCAAAGCATCAACCAATAAACTTGATTGATAAAGTCTTAAAATTGGTAATTCATTTCCACCATGTAAAAAAAATAACTTTATAATCAAGTGTCTGTGTTACAGCAGGTGGATTTTTAGGAGGGAGAGAGAGAGAGAGAGAGAGAGAGAGAGAGAGAGAGAGAGAGAGAGAGAGAGAGAGAGAGATTTAAAGTATGTCTCTTCAAGGTATGAGCCAAGAGGAGTAAAACCAGCAGTAGTAATAAATTTCGCCATCTATAATGGAACTGCAAGAAGCAGCAGAAGTATATGCATTGCCTAATTGCATATGTACTAATCTTAATTTGACAGTTAAATTCTGAAGATGCCATGTCGTAACTTGATGGAACATTTGATTAAAGTATAGTGTTTAAATGTCTTTCGTGAATCTGATTATCCACATTACGTCGAAGATGCGATTCTAAACATAATCATTGGAACTGATCCGATAAAAAATTCAAGACAAAGGGAGGATAACTGGCATTAATAAAAAAAAAATATATTTCCTGTATTATACTCGATGGAAGTCAATAACTAGAGATGGCTGTGCGAGTATTTCACGATATTCAATATTGGGAAGCAATTTCCATTTGATCATTCACTCCAAGCGGTGAGGCCGCTATCCTTTGTATTCCTATACATAATTAAACTGCAATAATGAATGAATGGAGAGCTAGATTAGGCTCTTAACTACATGTACTTTCGTGTCCATTCTCTCTCTCTCCTCTCTCTCTCTCTCTCTCTCTCTCTCTCTCTCTCTCTCTCTCTCTCTCTCTCTCTCTCTCTCTCTCTTTCAATGAAGAGTTTAGTTTAATAATATGAAGTGGCTCATTCTGGCGTCCGTTTTCTGCAAATAGGGTTCATCTTTGATTCAGCTGTTGATCTGTGAATGTTAGCATATTGTCTTCTTCAGAGAAATAGGTTATTAGTGGAATATGTATATTTACATTAGACATATATACACATATATATACATACGCAAACACAATATATATATATATATATATATATATATATATATATATATATATATATATATATATATATATTGAGAGAGAGAGAGAGAGAGAGAGAGAGAGAGAGAGAGAGAGAGAGAGAGAGAGAGAGAGAGAGAGAGAGAGAGAGAGAGAGAGAACTCTAAATGTCACTTATCTGCAACAAGTTTCGAGGTTACAGAC
>NC_090762.1:32118347-32138347 GCF_036898095.1 Palaemon carinicauda
ATATGAGCTTCAGGGCTATGCTTATTCAGGTTGTTAGAATGAGAGCTTCAGGGCCATGCTTATTCAGGTTGTTAGAATACAAACATCATGACCATGCTCATTCAGGTTGTTAGTATACGAGCTTCAGGGCCACGCTTAATCATGTCGTTGGAATACGGGCTTCAAAGATATCTAATTCAGTTGCCAGAACATGGGCGTCTCACACGACTACATTCAGGTACATCTACATTCAGGTTGTTAGGATATTTGCTTTAATGACTTCCACATTCAGGATGTTACAAAATTGGCTACAGGGAAATCGGTATTCAGGCTGATACACATACACAGTGGATTTTTATACTTAGCATGTTAACATGCTGGCTTCAGGACAAACCTCAATAATGTTGTTAGAATGTAGGCTTCGGGTCACCCATGTTCACTTAATTATGATGTTGGGTACAGCGATATCCACATTGGTATTTTGAAACTATGATTAATTATGATTTTGGGAAAACGACGAAACTTTGAATAATTCTTAACCAAAGTCTACTCACCTTGAGAGAGAGAGAGAGAGAGAGAGAGAGAGAGAGAGAGAGAGAGAGAGAGAGAGAGAGAGAGAGAGAGAGAGAGAGAGAGCATTGACAAAATCTATTCCCGATCAGTGACTATTGAAATATGCTAGATTCCTACTCATGTTGGGGTTTCCAGTAATGAAAAAGTGGATGCTGCTAATAAACCATCAATAGCTTTACTAAAAACAAGCCATTAAGCTACCCGTGAAAGATTATACAACTCTCTTAGATCACTTCATAGCAGCAAAACGGCAGTCAGTGGAATAATGAATCTGACAGTAATAAGTTGAAACGAATAAAGCAAACTGTTTCTATATGAGAACCTTCAAAACAAAACGACATAAGGACTGAAGTAATTTTAACAAGGATTCGTATAGGTCATCCAAAATTAACACGTTTTTTGTTTCAATGTGCACACCTTGTGAAGAACTTCCCAGGTACTGTGAATGTGGCAGTGTTTCAACAATACAACATATTTAGTGATTGTGATGTTTTTAAAGGAGAGAGATATTTATATTTTTTGAATTTTTTTTATTGGGGGGGGGTCATTTTATCGGACCGTTAGAGTTTCTCGTTTATGAGATTTTAATTTCCTAAAGAAACATTGGTTTTATAGAATAGATTCAAATTTCTATTCATCATAAATTTCTCTCATAATTTATTTTTTTTATTTATTATATATTTCTACTTTATTCATTTTTTAACTGTAATATATTTTTTCTTGCCGAATTTATCCAGACTAGCTCTGCAAGAGTCGACCTCGATACATATGGTTGGTTAATCCCCTCCCTTTTTAATAATACTGAAATGTACTTGATATGATTAAGTTAAAAGGATGAGCAGTCAAAGCTTGAGTTGCGTTAAGGTGACACCACCGATAAGGTTTTGCCCCTGTTTGTACCCATTTCCTATATAATTTTGGTATTGATTGATCAAACAGTTGATGCATTAGATTCCTTCCATAAGCATTTTCCTCGAAATGAAATTTGCATTTCAAAAGTATTTTGTCAATCTTAATATTTTTTTTTTCTGCAGAAGTGACCTGCTGTCTTGAAACCCTAAGAAAAAGGTTTCATGTTTTTCATAGTTGCCAGTAAAATCAGAATCGATAATGAAAGATCGATGAAAAAATAACTCGTAAGCATTCCGGGTAAAACTGAAGCTTCGGGGAGCATGACGTCACGAAATCAGCTGCCCGGCAATGGTCATATTTTGGTTGTCGGTTGGGTAGACCTGGTATGTTTTAAACAAAGCCGTCAAGAATATAACAGATCTAACCACCACTCAATGCTAGCGCAGGTGGGCTGGGATTCTGACTAGACAACACCAATAACGTAAAAGTAGTGACGTCATTGATAAGAACAATTTCTGTCGATCCGATTTCTTATCTCATTATCAGTCTCTTTCAGGGCAATATGTACAGGAGTTAGGTCCTTTTGTTTCCCACTCAATAAAAATAAAATAGAAACCCCACAAATGTCCCCAACACCTATTTGACTCACTTTTCCCTATTATATGAGTAGACCCTGTGTTTTTCCTTGTACTTACGTCACACCCCCTGAGGCCCACCCCAACCTTATTCTTTTGGCCTTGCTGAAGACCTTGTTCTTATTTATTTAAGGCTGAAAATGCTTATTGTTTCGGTGTTCCTGCTAACTCCTAAAATTACCAGGTCTTTTGTTCTCACACAATTTCTTAATTGGCGTTCACTTTGTCACAAACATATTCGATTCAAGTTATCAAATACACAATATCCTCATAATTGATGAAGACAGCACCTAGCTTAATTGAGTCTTTGTAACAGCAATTCAATCAACCTAATAAGTGATTAATTAAAAGTTACCATAACTACAAAGAATATTGATGTCAAAAGTCTTCCATTATAAACAAGTTCACAATTATATTTCTCTTTAACAAATCGAAATACTAACATTTATATAAAAGACCAGTAATTTGAGTCATTCTCTTTATGTCTGCATTCAGAGGCTTGCAATATCTTAAATTCATATTGCGGTCGGTATCTTATTTTCTTCTATCTTCAAGAGTAATCAGAGTATCCTCTTTTTATCAGTCACCAGCACAAGTTCTAGCCTTTGCCATCACTGTTGAACTTGCATTCCTTCTCAACGTGATCATATCTCTACCAGTAAAAGCAATGCTAGTACATAACATTTGTTGTGTATGCCACACATATACCACCTTAACATAGCTTTACCACCGTCGTAGATGAATGTTTTTTTTTAATTAAAGGATCTCATCTTAGAATGGTAAGGCCAGTCTCATCTGCAGCTGGCTTCTTAAATAATATATACTTATTCTCCCGTGTACTAGCTGTAATTTCTTTCAACCAATGAATGGGCTAGTCCTCCTTACTATAATCATTGCATCATTTACGTCACTGTACTATCTCCAGGTTCTGCTTCATCTCTTCTAGGGTAAATGGAAGGTTGGGTAGATTCATTCTAGAGATTCAATTTAGAATAATCGAGATGGATATCTCTCAAGATGAAGGGAGAAAAGGATTTTCTAAGACAGATTGTTCTTGATGGAGAGGTACAAGATCTTTATCATGGGGTAAATGGAATGATATTTAGATCAATTCTAGTAATTCAATTCGAATATTCGAGAAAGACCACTATGAAAATAAAAGGAGAAAGGACTTTCTAAGTTGAATTGTCCTATGATGGAGAGGTACAAGATCATTGTAATGAGGCAAATGGGAGGATATTTACATCAATTATAATAATTCACTGGAATACTTGAGAACTGTGAATATTAAAGGAAAAAAAGGACTTTTTAGGATGGAATGTCCCTTGATGGAGAGGTACAGAATCTTTGTCATAGGGTAAATTGAAGGATGCTTACATAATTTCTATTAATTCTATTGGAATATTAGAGAACAATAATTCGTAACACCTGGAAGAAGGGATTGCTAACTTTGGTGCTCCTCCTTCCCTTCCTACCTCAACCACCCTTACTGAATTGGCTAGATCGGGTGCTAAACGGTGAAAAGGGGTCAATGCTTTTCTTCAAAGAAGAGGATGAAGTTCTGGAAGGCATAGATGTGTCTTGAAGCATTGATCTAGAGGCGTGGTGGGGACCAAGTTCTTGCCGCAGTCATTCTTGAATGGTCTGCAGGAAGAGGGGTGTCGTATCCATCACTGAGGTGTTTCTTAAATTTAAGGTCTCCTCTTCCCCAACTTACCTGGTAAATCTGGAAGTAACAGCATCCCACCTCTTCAGTATCCACTTGGCCCACTGATTTGCTGACTGGTTCACCAGGAATGTGATAGCCTTCGCACTGGACAGGACCAAGTTGGAGTACTTTGACCATATTTCAGGATTTGCTAGATCATGTCTCAGTTTACAGCTCTTTCCTCCCAGAGTATTTACGTGGAGGACTGAACGAGTACTCTGAAGCCCATCAGTAATCAGCCTCACCTTTAGAGAAAGAAATCTCAAGCTCTAGCGTTCCCATAGGCTGACAAAGTACTCCATACTTTAGTCTCTGAGGAGAGAGGAGAATTGTCTCTGAGGAGAGAGGAGAATTGTATGGTATCGAGAAGCATGCAAGGACATCGTGCACATACCTGTCAGTTTGTGGATGACCCTTACCGCTAGTCTCAAGAATGAGATGGGGTACCTCGGTGCTTGTAAGAGCGCTGGAAGCAGTCCTGAGGAAATACAACTTCCTGTTCTTGGTAGCATGGGAAGGTCTCAGCATATAGGAAGGCTTCAGCACATAGGAGGGTCTTGCTGCATGTGAAGATCTCGGCTTTTAAAAACATCTCAGTGTGCAGACTAAGATTGCTGCATTGGAACAGGTGACATGTGATACAGCTAATGTATGTAAGCACATGGGAACTTCCCCGGTGACGCAAGAGTAATGCGTCGACCACTCATGTGGTAATCAAGCTCGTGAAGACACATCACAAAAAACCTGTAACCCAGAAAACAATAACGAGGAGACAGGATTGATTTCACTCTCACAATCGCATGGTAGAATTTCTAGTCACTCGTATGAGCGAGTGGTTCTTCTCCTTCCACGGTGTACCAGAAGGAGAGAGAAGAGGGCGGCAACCTTCGTCCCGGCCAGCTGTGCAAGTACTTGGTTCAGTATGAGACCAAACACTGGCACATTGCCTGTGAACGCCTGTACCGCATGCCAAGACACCTTCCAGGGTTGGGTTGAATTGGTATTCAGTACCAGGCAGTCTCTCTTACAAGCACACAAGGATAGATCGGCAGAAATGTCATATGAACACAGGCCGAATCGTCTTCCTGGGTTTAAGCAACTTTTTCTTGCTCTTCGAAGCAGGAGCAGCGTCAGAAGATTCTACCATCGAGAGTGTGGTAATAGAGATTAAAAATCTAAAGGAGGAAGAGGAGCACAAAAAATTCATTTCTCTGTTACCAGCCTTCAGGGTCGAGAAATTAGCAATTACGCTCATGTTAGATGCGTGACTTGTAAGAAATCGCAATTCAAATGTCATACTTGTGTAACACCAAAGCGTTACATATATTGTGCAACATCATTGCACTTTATGTGTAAAACTTGAATTATGTACTTAAATGTAAGTATTGTTGCATATATACCTCAATATCAGAATTTTTATAAATTATCCAAAGAAGAGTTCCTTACAACTTAAGCAGTTTATTTCCATTAATAGGATAAAACCTTTTATACATTTATTCATGATGCTAATCTATTTGTAGCCAATAACTTATACTTTATTACTGTTTAAAATACAACACATGTTTATTAGTAGCCATGCAGAATTATATTAATGAAAAGAAGAGTAAAAGCTTTGTCATCGAGTCCTCAAAGAATAATAATATCGAAGACAAGAATAGAGTAAAAAATAAAAGGAATAAGTATGTTGGGTAACATTACGCCAACAACAAACTGGTGACGTAGGAACAACAATTTGTAACGCAGAAACATCAGGCGAAGTTAAAGGAACAACAATTGCAAAGGCATATTCATCCATAGCATCACGGCTTTCAAGAATCCAAATAGTCAAGTTATCCATGAGTACTAGTTCTAAATTCTAGAGTGCATTCATTTATATTTTATGTTTATCGCGAATAAGATGTCATGACTTTCAACACATACATACATATATATATATATATATATATATATATATATATATATATATATATATATATATATATATATATATATATACTAGTCAGGTGTACCCATACTAGATTGATTTGCAGTGAGGGATCAGACTAATGCCTCCCACTATCACCTATCCGCAGTGACCAGCGCGGTTATAAGAATGGCCGAACACCAGTGAGGATTGGACATAATTGAGGCCTTTATACTGTAGTGGACTGGAAACAGCTGCATTTGTTGTTGTGGTTGAATATATACTGTATATATACATACAAACAAACAAACTCATACACACTATATATATATATATATATATATATATATATATATATATATATATATATATATACATACATACTAGAAGTGATTGCACGTGGGTATGTGTTAAGGAAAGCAAAACTTTCCTGAAGTCATTTCCCCCTGACACTTGCCTTGAGGGCGCTGAGGGTATGATGCCTCTCTTCATTGCACATCATCTTAATGAGTTGCTTCAAACTCAACGGAATGACGTCAGAAGGAAAGTTCCCTCGCAATGCAGGGCTTTTTTTCTTTATAATTCAATGAGCCTAATCAGCTTTACTCAGATACTGCACTATTTTGAAATCAAAGAAATTTCGTGAGAAATACACTGGGTTCAAATATTGAATCTTTTATCATACGGCTAATAAAACTCAGAATTTATAATCTATTAATTCATTTTGGTTTCTAATTTCCAATGTATTCAATCTCTGGCCATGAAATCAAAAAGAAAGAAGAAACCTTGACGAATTTCTGGCGAAAAGATAAAAAATAACCATATATTCTTTTCTCTCAAATTTTCAAATATTTTGTTTTTGTAAGTTTTGATAAAATCTAATGTCTGTGAAATGCATTTGAAGTAGTTCTTGAACCCTTATAACTGATATGAAAATTATATCCATATATATATATATATATATATATATATATATATATATATATATATATATATATATATATATATATATATATAAACATAAATATATATATATATAATTTATATATATAAATAAATATATGTATATATATATATATATATATATATATATATATATATATATATATATATATATATATATATATATATATAACAAATAAGCCACAAATACTTTTTAATATCGAAGCTCAGACCTAAAGAGGAATCCCCTTAATGATAAATATTTCTGCCCGGCCAAGGACTCGAACCCATGACCGTTAGAAATAAGGATAGATATTAGACTTTAGAGACCACTCGACTGTGAAGAGAGGCAAGATTTGATTCCAACTCTGATTTATTTAATCTTATCTCCACCATTACAGTATATTGTTAGGTAAGACTTGCCCATTTTATGATAATTGTATTACTAACACTCACGATTCACAATTTTTCAAATAAGTCACAAATACCTTATAATATCGAATTTGCTCTGCCATGTAATCACAGACGCATAGGGGAATTCTTTTAAAGATTAATATTTCTGCCCGGCCTTATACCCGAAACTCTGACCGATAGAAAAAAAAAAAGAGACACACAATTGACTGTCTTGATCTTCTCATTAACAGATTCCGTCCTTTCCTTCAGAACCCTATCCCTAATGAAAAGAAAAGATATAGAACACTAAAAGTGTTGTCTTATAAAGGTAATGCCAATGCCACAAGTGCATAAAAGATAAATTATATCCAAAAAGTTTATATACAAGATACATATATATATATATATATATATATATATATATATATATATATATATATATATATATATATATATATATATACATACATATATATATATATATATATATATATATATATATATATATATATATATATATATATATACTGACACAAACTTGTGTACTCAACCCATCAAAATGAAGGCTAAATATTTAGATAGATATACACACTCACACACACCACCTCTCACCTGGGTATGACCACTCCCTCTCCATTTATACATATAAATATATATATATATATATATATATATATATATATATATATATATATATATATATATATATATATATATATATGTATATATATATATATATATATATATATATATATATATATATATATATGTGTGTGTGTGTGTGTGTGTGTGTATGTATATAGCCAGACACTTGCTCTTTATTACATAGGAGAGATTTACGCGTGTGTTATCATTAATTAAGCCTGCAACCCTAGTTGGAAAAGTAGGATACTATAAGCTCTAGAGCAGGGATGGGGAACCTGCGGCCTCAATGCCGCATATGGCATTCTGGACCATCAAGTGCGGCCTTCTACGGCCTTTGATATATGTACAGTATGTATAGTATATTTCTGCTTTGACACTGAATATTGTGTGTTTGAAATCCTTCTACTGTATGTACACGCATACAAATATGTACACACCGACAATAGGAAAGTTGTGTTCAGTGATGTACCTCCCAGAGAATAGGAAAGTTGTGTTCAGTGATGTACCTCCCAGAGAATGGAAGCAATTTTTCCTTAAATTCAATGAATCCTAACTTAATACAATTAGCAGTTTCCTTGTCAGCTGCAACAGTTGTTGTAGCTGACAAGGAAAAAACTGCTAGTTGCAGTGAGTGAGTGATTTAACGTATGATGGACGAGAGAGTTCCTGTTTTGTCCATCTCCTCATTATAATCTATGTTAGTTTTAGATGAGTCAACAGGTTCCAGATTTTTGGCATAAAAAATTTTTATTTGTGCTTTCACTGATGAGTTTTGATTGTATGAAAAACAGTTTCCCTTAGGTAACCTTAACGCAAGGACAAGAGGAACAGACATTTTACCAACTTCAATAAACAATGTCACAAAAACTAGGGATTTATTGAACATCTCCAGAAGTAAATAGTTGATTTTTTCAATGAAAACAGCCAAGTGTGTTTAAACAGATACAATTATTTTACTGGGACATTGCATTTTTATGAAATGTGATTGTTTATAAAGTACCTACTTGCCAATATGAAATATTTGAAAAGGTTGTATTGTTGATATTTATAAGCTATCTTTTCCAAAAGATTAATATTATTTTACTTATCACTTCAATACAAAGAACGTACTTGCTTAACTAAAGTCATTTGAAAATGACATACTTTCGATATTATTCATTTACTTACGGTAGTTTGAAAACTACCCAAACTTGAAGGAAATATTTTAAAATTTAGTTTTCAATATAATCCATTTACTGATTACTTGTATAAAAAGTACTTAATTCAAATATTTGAAATTGTAATGCTTTAAATTCTTATAAATCTGTCACTCTTTCTTTAGATTACTAATCAATTACTTAGAGAATAAAATAACCAACAAATTCTATGCGGCCTTAAGGAGGATTGAGGAATTGCAAGATGGCCTTCATCCAAAAAAGTGTTCCCCACCCCTGCTCTAGAGCTACAGCAAGGGAAATAGTTCAGTGAGGAAAGAAAATAAGGAAACAGATACAAATGGTATACCTGAGTGTACCCCCCAAGCAAGGGAACTCTTAACTAAGACAGTGGTACAGATACTATGGGGCTACCCAAGACGGCAGAACAATGGGTTGATTTTGGAGTGTCCTTCTCCTAGAAGAGCTGATTACCATAGCTAAAGTCTTTCCTACCCTTTCCAAGTGAAAAGTAGCCACTGAACAATAGAGAGCAATAGCTAACCTTGAGTGAAGAAGAATTTTTCGGATTTCTTAGTGCTGTTAGGTGTATGAGGACAGAGTAAAATGTGTAAAGAATAGGCCATATAATTCAGTGTACGTGTAGGCAAAGGAAAAAGGTGCCGTAACCAGAGAGGGATCCTGTACTATACTATAATACTCTCTGGGTAGTTAAAGGACACAATAACTCTATATGTATATGGACCTCGGCGTGTATATGTGTGCCTCCGTAAAGGAATCCAAAATCATGTGGCAACCTTATTTTATTGCGTAAATTAAACGAGAGAGAGAGAGAGAGAGAGAGAGAGAGAGAGAGAGAGAGAGAGAGAGAGAGAGAGACTAGCCTACAGGCAGGAGAGCTACGTGTCCATTTCACGGCTGAATGAACTAATCGGAACACATGCCAGGACGCGACACGCGCGCTAATCTATGCCACTTATTAGCCGATCACTCGCCCCTTCATTAGCTGTCGTTCTATGGACGGCAGTTGATTAGGGCCTGGCACCAAACTGTTACAATGGAAATTCAATGCGTTGGCTACTTCTCCTCTGCTCACGTCAACTTCCTCTTCGATGAGGAATATAATTGGGAATATGTTCCATTATATTGATCAACCCCAGTGACGTTTACTATCTGGTTGGCTTTCAATACAAATTATATTTCAAAACGTTACTGTATATGGAGCAAATACAGATAAACATACAGTATCATACATATATATATATATATATATATATATATATATATATATATATATATATATATATATATATATATATATATATATATATATATATATATATATATATACTGTGTATACACACACAAACACACACACACATATACAGTATATATATATATATATATATATATATATATATATATATATATATATATATATATATATATATATATATATATATATATATATAATATATATACTATTTTGCGTAAAATATATCTGACAAACAAATAAATACAGATAAATCTATCGTATTAACCCACCCATATATATATATATATATATATATATATATATATATATATATATATATATATATATATTCACATATATATATATATATATATATATATATATATATATATATATATATATGAATATATATATATATATATATATATATATATATATATATATATATATATATATATATATATTATATATATATATATATATATATATATATATATATATATATAAATATATATATATCTATATATATATATATATAATATATATATATATATAATTTATCTGCACCCCTCCTCAAGATAAATGATATATCTGACTTCATGGAATTTATCAAATTCCACCGACAATTAAGCCAAACATTATTTCATGTACGTGTCTAATTTTGCCTGCGAGTGTCTCCCGGACCAACACGAATCAAGTGAGAATTAGATTGGCCCAAATCTTTACTCTTATCGTAAATCGAAAGGTTAATAAATAGGAAAATTAAATCCTTCAACGTTTAGCTACAAACATCATACGTTATTGAAAATGTCTGTATAGTTGATTGTGGTGGGAATATTGAATAAGTACTACTTGGTAATCTCTTAGGTAGTCTACAAATATTACAAAACTTATTTTGAGAATTGGTTTATGTACACGCAGACGTAGAGAGAGAGAGAGAGAGAGAGAGAGAGAGAGAGAGAGAGAGAGAGAGAGAGAGAGAGAGAGAGAGAGAGAGAGAGTTTTAATTTCAAGACTCGTGGGGGCGGCATAAATATCTGAAAGATTTTTTAATGAATATGCCGGTTAGAGAAATTTGGAAGGAAATTCTACATGCATAGGTATGGAATAGATTTGAGTTTAAGATGAACTCAATAAGAGGAATGAACCATAACGTCAAGTAATTATTAACTTTATTTATCTATTCGCCACGCAACTATAAATCACATCGAAGAAGAGTAAGAAATAATATGAAAAAAATGGGTTGGTAACAGGAGTAAATAAATGAATTCCCAGTTAAAGGGCGAGAGGGCAATAAGCCAAAGATAAAATATCAGTAAAACGATAGGAAAACTGAATAAAGTTTATTTATTATTTATGAATTAGAGAAAGAGCGGATGGGGATATCAGGTCATTGCTAGAATCGAGAAATTATTTATGAGTTGTTACTCCCGGTCAGAGCTTAATCTGCAGGAATATGATGGAATGATTTAGGAGGAAATATTCGGTGCTTCGATGGATTTACAGTAATATAAGAAATAGTATAAAATTGTGATGAAGAGAAGGCAAAGGGATACCGATAGGGCAGATATATAATAAAAAACCTATAAATAGTTGGAAAAAAAACACCGTACGGTAATACCACGAATTTTGGTAAAGCTTCATGATGATGCAAGACATATGAGACCCTCGCGTGATTTGAGCTGACTGACTTTTCAGGAAACAATATTAAGGTTGCAAAGAAACCTTCATGTAATAAGAATTCGAATTGCAATCAATAAAAAGCTGCTTAAAAGTTATTAGTATAAAAATAAATCATCATAGGAACTGTTAGTAAAAATATATAAAAGATGGTAACAGGCATTCTGTGAGTATTGCAATGGCAATAACTCGTCTAGATCATTACAATTTACTATCTGTTGGAGAGGCTTAGGGTTCTATTTGTAAAAAAAGAAAAAAAAATAATAATTAAATGGCCCCAAAGGTCTCTTAGTCAGACCTTGAAGTCCTTGTGGTAGCTTATTGGAAATATCCCTTCTTGACAATCTGTTGTATTGCAACCGTCACAATTCTTGTGAGCTAAGGATTGTGAGGTTGGGCGAGCATATAGGCTTACCTGCTAAATTATCAGCAGCCATTGTCTAGTCCTCCCTGATCCTAATTTGATGGAGGGTGTGGGGTGGGGGCTTGAACGCTGATCATATGAATATATGGTCAGTCTCTAGGCACTGTCCTGTCCCTTGTCTCTGCCATTCATGATCGACTTTTAATCCTTTAAAAGGGTTTCATAGGCCAAGTATGCAAACCATAAATCAAGTCTCTTCCTCCTAAAGTCCAGAACTTATGGTCAAGTTTAAAGCTTTGTCCAAAAACAAGGAAATGTGTTGCCAAACTTTCACATTTTGGTAATACGAGCCAAGCATAACAGAAAACAATAACAGGTCTGACAACCAGACTATCTCTGCAAGTATCTATATTGCGCATAGTGATCTAATTTTTGCACTACGTTTCACCGATATCCCTTTAATGAATTTTGATCACAACATAAGTGAGCTAGGCAACCTGCCAATCATCTTTCCAGTAAATATCTACAGCAGAGTCTACCTTCAAGCCAGATTTGTATGAAATCCCTTTAATAGTGTAAGAGGAGCTACAATGATAAAGTAAATCAAACATGTGGACTAAGACCGACAAATCTATGCATTATCTACATCTGTATTAAGTTTGATTGAAATGCAATCAAGTGTTGAAGCGTTGCTATGATATATTTAGCGGGACAAACGCACTAACGAATACACTGACAGACAGACTGACTGTAACAGACATATGGTTAGATAGCCAGTAAAATAAATATTAAATTCACCTGCCAATGAAATAATGATATCACTGAAATATCATTCCCATTTTAATAGTTTTTTTTTTTTTTACACGAGAGCAAAAATTAACTGACATTCAGTCAATGCCTTCAAAACACTCATTCTGAATTAATCTATGCAAAAATGATGCAAATCTACCCTGCAATGTTAACGAGCCTATAAAATAAAGAGCAAATATTTTACTACAATACGGCTGTTTCAGCAATTTGTGAGAGATTGTAGTTTCAGAGTGTACCTCTCAGGGTATCCCCTATAACGTTGGTATGACTACCCTCTCCCCCCTACCCGAGGGACAGTGTGAGACAGAGTAGTCACACGTTCGGCAATGCCGCTGAGCGTGACAGGATATATTGTATGTATATATATATATATATATATATATATATATATATATATATATATACATATATATATATATATATACATATATACATATATATATATAAATATATATACTGTATATATATACATACATACATACATATATATATATATATATATATATATATATATATATATATATATATATATATATATATATATATATATATATCAGCGGCACTGCCAAACTTTTGACTATTCATTCTCTCATCGTCCCTCAGGTAGAGAGGAGAGAAGTAGTCTTACCTTGGTGAGTGGAGGTACCTATATATATATATATATATATATATATATATATATATATATATATATATATATATATATATATATATATATATACATATAATCGCATATCTTTCCTGTCACGCTCAGCAGCATTGCCAAACTTAAGACTACTCAGTTTCTCACCATCCCTCGAGATACGGAGAGAGGGATTAGCCATACCTTAGTGAAAAGAGGGTATCCCCAAGAGGTGTACTCTGAAACCACAATCTCCTACAAATTGCTGAAACATCCGTGTTAGGAAAGGAGGAGGGAGTGGAAAGAGTTGAATGTTTGTGTGTGTTTATCAAAAGTTTTAGTCGTCATTTTTGACGGGTTGCGTACATTAGTTAACAATATTATCTAAGGTGTGTATGCCTTCGTGCAAGCATGCACGCACATTCAGAAGACCGAATGATGCACTCTAACAGTAATTATTCACCTGACAATAACAGGGGCGCCGTGTGGCAACTGGCGAATCGCAATCAACTTTAAACATTCAGTTTCCGACGGAAACGACCCAACTTCCAAATGTCATTATGATACGAATAACATAGGAAGGTCAGATGCACTGCTTTCCAAGTTCTATGGAGTTGCAGGAAGCTTTCAAATGAGAGGCGAAAACTTTCTCGAAGTCATTTTGAGTTGGGACAGATTTCTATTTTCTGGGGTTTTTTAACAACATACAGCGAGTCACATTTGCTTCTTAATTCAGGTAAACGTGTGGGTTTTGTAATGTGAAGTCAAATTACATGGTAATTTCGACTGTCTCGCTTTTCTTGTATAAAACCATTTTCTTAATATAAAAAAATTACAGATGTTTAAGATCTAAAAACTTCGAATCATAAGGTCTTATTCCAGTTACTCATCTTAACATATTAATATTTCACATTTATCAAATATTTGAAAAGAAGCCATGAGATACCAACACATTATACATATCCAGCAAATCTGTTGTAAAGATACTTAGTCGCCTTTCATCATCACTTCATTTTCCTGTATTAATTGTTTAAGTCTAAAACCTGTGATCTGAATCATACCGCTCTTTGAGACTAACTTCATCACGGTTGCTAAAATAGACATTGGGTTTTTACCGTCTGGTTAGCAACCTTGAATGGAGCTGGGATATGCTTTTCATAGTTGACGAAAATATCTCGGCGGAAGGTAATAAGTCTGTCGTCTTTAATGAACACACACACACAAACACTCACACTAAGGAGAGGTATTGACTAATTTGCTGCAGATTTCTGTCAGTTGATGTGTTTATTCTCTTCTAATTTTGTTTCTAGGAATTGAGTTTGTCACATACTGTATGTTAATCTATTTCGATAATACTTTTCATTACAGATGAATTAAAAATTTGCTCTCTCTCTCTCTCTCTCTCTCTCTCTCTCTCTCTCTCTCTCTCTCTCTCTCTCTCTCTCTCTCTCTCTCTCTCTCTTTATATATATATATATATATATATATATATATATATATATATATATATATATATATATATATATATATATATATATATATACTGTATATACATACATACATACATACATATATATATGTATATATATATATATATATATATATATATATATATATATATATATATATATATATATATATATATATATATACATTTTCCTAATTGTTGGTGTCTGTACCAGAGAACAGTTTTCTCACATGCTCTTCATATAAAAGTAAGGATCTCGATAATGGTATATTCTTTGATATCTAAATACATTTAAAATCAAAATGAAAATAAGATCACCAAGATAATACCTGCAAAATTTTCCCAATAAGTGGTTTAACGAAAGCAATTGAAGGTAAGAACAGTTATATGTCAAACAAATAATATATTCCATAAGTTATCACAGAAAAGCAAAACGTTATCTGGTATCAAATTTAAACTTATATGGAACTAAATAGAAATCAGGGTAACGTTATAATTTAATAGTAACGGAATTTAACCAAATACAGTTCATAATTTTCTAAAACTCAGGTGCCCAGGGGCGCGTAACTCGTCTGAGAAATTGATCATTCAATAACTAGGTTATACTACTTGCATACCACAAAATAATGATGTGAACATTTTCTTCTCTAAAAGCTGTCAAATTATATAACTAAACTAATATCAAGATTCCCCAAAATAAGGATTAAAATAGGGATTACAAAAGGATAGTGAATCACCTTTATTTTGGAATGAGTAGGAATGATGGATAATCAAGGAGTAATAAAAGAAGTATGCCAAGATGACCAGTCCTTTGCCATTAGTATGAAATGGTTAAATAATAGGATAACGTTTAATATAAGCTACATGAAACAGGTGAGATAATTTAGTTCGCAGGCCAGAGAGTACAGACCACAGCATGTTGCAAGGAGGGTGAAGTAAGGGTTGGCGACCCCTCATGCAACAATCTGCAATTAGATTAATACTGCAATAAATGAACTGCCGGCATCAGGTGTAATTACCCAACAGAATTTAACGAGACATTTTTCAGGATTGGAAGTTTGGTCAACAATAGGTAGCATTGTCTAATAATCATATGCTTCCTTGAACAAAAAAAAAAAAAAAAAATCTACTAATATTGGTGATTAGAAGATAGTTCTAGCTATGGAATTTCCAGCAATATCTAACAAAAATGCAATTCGCACTATAAAATAAAATGTAACAATGACTTTGATGATAAATGATTTATTAAACTAAATTATTGTATTCATTTGTATCAATACACAAAGAAAAATAAAATACAAAACAATCATACTTTCATTCTGCCGAAAATAAAAATGAAATTAAAAGTGAAGAGGGATAATCCGCGTTACAAAAATGTGCAATAAAAATCTCACAGTTTGAATATCGTACCGTTTCAGAACTTTTATAAAATCCCTGTATAAACAAAAGAGGAAAATTAAAAGATTTAAAGTTAAAGAACAGGTTGGTTCATACATGTATTTATATGCTACATACATATAAATATATATATATATATATATATATATATATATATATATATATATATAAAAATATATATATACATATAATATATACACAAATACATATATATATATATATATATATATATATATATATATATATATATATATATATATATATATATATATATATGTATATATATAAATATATATATATATACATATAATATATACACACATACATACATACATACATACATATATATATATATATATATATATATATATATATATATATATATATATATATATATATATATACACACATATACATTTGTGTACGAAAATAAAAATGGGTAAATAATTATATAGATATAAACACATAAACCACATCTCACTATGGTATGACTATTTCCTCTCCCCTACCCAAGCAAAGGGAGAGCTGAGTGTGACCGGAAAAGATATATACATACAGTATATACTGTATATATATACATATATATATATATATATATATATATATATATATATATATATATATATATATATATATATATATATATATTTCCGGTCACACTCAGCTCTTCCATTGTTTGGGTAGCGGAGAGGTAGTAGTCACAAGTCACCAACCTAGTGAGATGTGGTTTTTATGTATGTGCTTATCAGCAGCGCGTCGAATCCCTGCACTACACTCAGACTAAACCAATTGCCTCTACCTCTCACGCTGTAGCCTTTCCTTGACTAACTATTTACCAAAAATCAATAAAATAAAACGATCTGTAACCATATGAAAAGTCATGTTCCAGGAGAGCCACGCCCCTAAGTAAAATAGGCTGGAGCGATATCAGACTAGGTGGCATAGCATTGGGAAACAGTATTAGACTGTGAAGATAAGCGAACCACAGTGAACGGTGCACTTACTAAATATTATAATAGTATTCACTACGTGTTCCATGTCAGTTACAAAACAAACTCGCATATTCATGAGAGAGAGAGAGAGAGAGAGAGAGAGAGAGAGAGAGAGAGAGAGAGAGAGAGAGAGAGAGAGAGAGAGTCATAAAAACTTCTCGAGTAATGGGAAAATTAACTGAATATGAGTCTCGGGAAACTCCCTGAAATAAAGGCATTTATGATTTGGTTGGTATTTCTAGAAGTGAAAGAGGTGCCAAGGACGGCCATAAATGCCATAAATGCCACAATGGACGATTCAAGACCGGAAGGATTCCAGAAAATGAGATGCACGAGAGTTTGGAAAGATCTCCGCGAAGGTCCTGGAGGCAATTAGCGCAGGAAACATCAATTTATAACACCCATTTACTCGCGATCTTGGGGAATTAGGTACGAATAATTCAGTATAAATTGCAATTGTCTTCCAAAAATCGGCATGAGGAAATGTCACAGAGGTAGCAGTCTTCAGCTGGGGGATTTCGTGGACGATATTGATGACGTTATATGAGTAAAATTGAATAATCTATTGTGAGGGTTACAGATAATAAAAGTGGATCGCCGAAGATCGGAGCTTACGGGTAGCTTGGGTGTCTTTCGTTTATTATGGAAGAGCTATTCAAGGAAAGCGACACTCCAATATCAAACCAATGTTCTGTAGTCTTGGGTAATCCCATAGCCTCTGTACCAAGGTCATCCAATGTCTTGGGGGTAGAGTTTCTTACTTGAGGGTACACTCGGGCACTCTTGATTTTTTTAAGTTTTTATAGTTATATATGAAAGATCTATATTAATGTTGTTACTGTTCATAAAATATGTTATGTTAATTGTTCATTACTTCTCTTGTAGTTTATCTATTTCCTTATTTCCTTTCCTCGATAGGCTATTTTTCCTAGATAGAGCCCTTGGGACTTTACGCTCTTGTTTTTCCAACTATGGTTGTAGCTTACCTAATAATAATAATAATAATAATAATAATAATAATAATAATAATAATAATAATAATAATATGAATTTCTCATTGAATATGTGGGCAAATGTAATAATTACAGCAATATAATGTGAGTTTCACAATGACCAGATGCAAAACCAATTATAATAATCTGGTAAATCTTCCCAGAAAGGATTTTATCTAATAACTGAGTCCTAAATACCATCTTTTTATATATTCTTTGCCTTATTCACAAAACGTAAAGTACTTAATCCACCTTCCTACCCTATTACAATGACAAATGCAACCAGCTGTCACTCTGACCCCATTATGGAATATAAAAATAGTGAACATATCCCTTTCAATAGTGTTTATTCCAAATTGTCCCATATTTCCCCCCAATTTTCTCCATATTTACCTTTTTTCAGCTCCTTCTCACTGGCTTTAATGAAGTTTACGGCCATATTTTCGTCCTCCGCTCTTTAACTTCAACTTATATCTAAACTTCCACTTCTCCTCTCACCATTATACCCAGACACTTACTCTCCAATCCCTTCTACGAGCTCGTAACCAGGAAAATGTTATAATTTACCATTTCATTCTAAAAATAATCAAATTTGTTGGCCAATATATCTGTCATGATAGTAATCCTCACATCCTACCTTAGTAGTATTAGTGACAAAAATGCAAGTGTTATGGTATATGATTTATAAATACTTAGTATTTACCTCCTTTTAATGAAAAAAAAAATCTAAACATAACCGAACTCTGAGAAATCTCCATAATAGGTAGTAGGTTGGACAGGCACCAGCCGCCCGTTGAGATACTAGCACTAGAGAATTATGGGGTCCGTTGACTGGCCAGACAGTACGACATTTGATCCTTTTTCTGGTTACGGTTCTTTCCCTTTGCCTACACATACACCGAATAGTCTGGCCTATTCTTTATAGATTCTCTTCTGTCCTCGTACACCTAACAATACAGGTTACCAATCAATTCTTTTTCACCCAAGGGGTTAAATACTGCTCTGTAATTGTTCAGTGGTTACTTTCCTCTTGGTAAAAGGTAGAAGGGACTCTTTATCTATGGTAAGCAGCTCTTCTCTGAGAAGGACACTCCAAAATCAAATCATTGTTCTCAACTCTTGGGTAGTGCCATAGCCTCTGTACCATGGTCTTCCACTGTCTTGGGTTAGAGTTATCTAATTTCTCTCCCTCTTGTTTTGTTAAAGTTTTTATAGTTTATATAATAAATATTATTTTTATGCCACTGTTCTTAAAATCTTTTATTTTTCCTTGTTTCCTTTCCTCACTGGGCTATTTTCCTTGTTGGGGCCCCTGGGCTTGTAGCATCCTGCTTTTTCAACTAGGGTTGTATCTTAGCAAGCTATAATAATAATAAGATAAATCCTTCTTTTATATCCCTTGGCCAAAAATGAAAATCCGATGTAGTCTTATTTATAAATGACTGGAAAAAAAGAAAGAAGTTTTCCTCAATATCAGTATTCAAGATGCTTGGAAAGACACCCTCCACGTTGTAGATTTAGTAATGACAAACTGAACTAGATCACTTTAACAATAAGAAAACCCAGAAAAGAAGGCGTTTATTGTGTGTGCGTGTTTGTGTGTGTGATACAGAAAAAAATTAAACTTACGTGTTT
>NC_090762.1:32148347-32155847 GCF_036898095.1 Palaemon carinicauda
GGAGTCTAGCCAGCTTCCCCCATGCAAGGACTGTCTCTACATGCACGTTCAGAGGGCTAACTATCAAGCAGCTATTTGGAGGCGCTCACTTAGTAGCAAGCCAGCAATTCCAAAATCCCAACGGTCATGGGTGGACCTCAGACGATGGGATTCCCACCATAGAATGGATGAAAGGATCGCCGGCACCAGATGCTGTGTTGCAACTAATGTTTTGCCAGTGTGTTCGTGAATGTATACTTCCAGGCTGTACATGCATGACAAATGGACTAAAGTGTACTGATATGTGTAGGCTTCAAACATGTTCCAATCAGAACACCAAAGAAGCAGATGTTGAAGTTAACCTGGATGACTCGGACGATGATTATGATGATGATAAAAATGATTAAAACTGATATTTTTGTCGATATATGTACAAAAAAAACCATAAAGTTAACAAGAACATGATGCTATATTGTTGTGCATATAGCTTGCTTATGCTATACAATGGACATGCGTAAATAACGTCTGCTTGAACAATAATACTATTCCCTATCTGTTTCCTATAGTGATATTATGTATGCATTCTTTTATACCACATAAAAGGGGCACATGGTATAGTTTATGGCTTTGATTTTGTCTTCCCTTCTATGTATACATAGAGTAGTCTGTTTCAGTGTATTATGCTAGTTAATAAGGCAGATGTAAAAACGCAACTAGTAAAATTGCACGGCGAAGTTGGTATGCGGATCGGACCAGAACCGTCAAATATTTCTAATTTGATTTTTAATTTTCAAGGAAACAGCAGTTACTGTTACGAATGTGTCTCTCACATTGACAAGTAATTCCTTGAAATGTTGTCTGATCATGCCTTAAGCAGCCAAATAGGATGTGATGCATCTGAAGTGTATTGTTTAAATTTTGTGGGACAAGAACTTGCCCCACCCCCTAATTTTTCCTCTTGAGCTGTTTTACCTAAAAAAACAACAAAAAATGACACAGAACCAATATAATTAGGTATCTAGGGGTCTAGTTTCATTATAAATACACAAATACATGTAGCCAATACCTGATATCCAGTCAATAGAAATATATAAACTAGGTATTACCAGCTAAAGGGGAAAAATCCAAGTTTTTGAGTTAACAGGGTGATATTATTTAACGGCTCTTAACCATACTTAAGCTACCACAAAGCAATGGTTATCACATGGAAATATTAGCGGTAGGTATGTATCTTTCTAAAAATCAACACTAGGATTTGCCACCCTGGGTGGTACCAATTAGTGAAAAATCTGGTCCTGGCTCATGGACTAATATAATTGTACAGATGTTATACAAATACATACACCTGAAGTAAATTATACCCTGAACACAACTTGTATATTAGCAACTTGATCGAAGTTGAGCAACTACTAACTCCACTGAATTCAAATTACCCTTTCACTACACCTCCATCAAAGCCTTCGAATATGAAGCATGAACTGAAGACCCTTGACCCACTGAGAATCCCCAAAGCCTTCGATACTTTACTTTAAGGGCTGTTTATTCAATCCTGTACAGCAGGGTAACACTATTTTCTACAGGACCTCCACAGTCGTTATATCATATTTATTCGAGATAATTCAGCATTTCACATCGCGTATAGCTCGCTTACTGTTAAATCGTCACTGTCGAAACACTCACAGAATAAGAATGTCTTCAGTTTCCTCTTGAAAGCTTTAATATCTTCAATCATTCGGATGTCCCGTGGGAGCTTATTGTATAGTCTCGGGGCCGCGTATTTAAAGGCTCAAGAGCCTACAGTAGACATATATCTAGGTCGACACCCTTAGCAACGAAGTCTTTCGCTGATGACAGCAGAAAGACTATGAATATCCTCCCATTAAAGATGATATGGAAAGTCATCCCGTGAGCGAGCTATTTGCGATATTGCAAGAGGCAGCTTCCCTGAAGGCCACGTAGCGCCAGTAATCGCCACTATCCCAAAAGCTTATAGTGATGCACAGAAGGATTTCTACTCTCCTCGATGATAAAGATCCGGGATATACAAGTTGTTGTTTACCTGTTTCGTTGAGCGTCTGTTTTCTTCTTTTATTATTAAAATACTTCTATCTTACGACGTATTATTATTCTCTTTACTGCCTAATTTGGAGTTCAATTACATTATTTTTGTATATGGAGTCTAGTATTGCTTTCTATTAATGTATTCCCAAATACACAATATTATCTCTCTCTCTCTCTCTCTCTCTCTCTCTCTCTCTCTCTCTCTCTCTCTCTCTCTCTCTCTCTCTCTCAGATAATTCCATATTGATCAAACTCTTATAACTACGATAACACGTTAAATATAGCGAAAGTTCATCAACAAAATGTTGTAAATTAAAGCAACAAAATTAGGGAGAAATACGAATAATCAAAGCAATAAAAGAAACACTTAAAATCTGTCTGCTTATTCTAACTTTGTCTCGAAACTACTTTTGGGGGCCAAAAGTAGTTTCGAGACAAAGGTAGTACTAAGCGGTCAGACAAATAAGTTGCATGTTGACAATTATAGTTATACCGTAACAATAAGAGGTCCATTCAAGTCCTATCCAGGCGCATAATTTCCACGAGGAGAAATTTATTATCCATGCGATATCGAAGAGTCCCTTCGTGGCCTTAGTACTTTAAGCGTCACGCAACTGGCGTCGTCTCAGGTAATTTTCAATTCTGATAGCATTCTGAAACAAAAGTAGCGATAAGGCACTTGCAAAGTATGCTTTAGGCATAAACATGGAATCGCTAATAAGAGTATTTAACAATAATGTAAAATTAAAATATTATTTTCACATCCGAAGTGACGTCATTACGACGTAGTAACATTCGCAAAAAATCATGAATGAAAACACAATTAGTATTCAAAAACAACCTATTTCATTCCGTATTTTTCTACTCGAAGAGACCAGTAAATTGATTTGTGATATTATTATTTTTATCATTGTTATTATTATTACTTGCTAAGCTACAACCCTAGTTGGAAAAGCGGGATGCTATAAGCCCAGGAGGGAAAACAGCTCAGTAAGGAAAGGAAACAAAGAAAAATAAAATATTTTAAGAAGAGTAGCAACATTAAAATAAATATCTCCTATATAAACTATAAAAACTTTAACAAACGAAGAGGAAGAGAAATAAGATAGAATAGTGTGCCCCAGTGTACCCTCAAGCAAGAGAACTCTAACCCAAAAGACAGTGAGAGACCATGGTACAGAGGCTATGGCACTACCCAAGATTAGAGAACAATGGTTTGATTTTGGAGTGTCCTCCTCCGAGACGAGCTGCTTACCATAGCTAAAGAGTCTCTTCTACCTTTACAAAGAGAAAAGTTGCCACTGAACAATTACAGTGAAGTAAGAAGAATTGTTTGGTAATCTCAGTGTTGTCCGGTGTATGAGGACAGAGGAAAATGTGTATAGAATAGGCCAGACTTTTCGGTGTGTGTGTGTGTGTGTGTGTGTGTGTGTGTGTGTGTGTAGGCAAAAGGAAAATGAACCGTAACCTGAGAGAAGGATCCAATGTAGTACTGGTCAATCAAAAGACCCCCACAACTCTCTAATGGTAGTATCTCAAACGGTAAAGACAATTTCCCCATCTTAGTATAAAGGGTTAACTTAAATTTTCGATTGGGAAGATAAACTAAGATTGAAAGGCCTTAGTGTAAGATTAATTACATTGACAATGAGAGAATGAGAGCCATTAACCAAGGATGAGAAGGGCATCCAAAGGATTTGCTGTTGAGACCAAAAATGCTAATATCTTTTGGAGTCTACGCCCAAGAGTATACTGTGTGTATGTATATATATATATATATATATATATATATATATATATATATATATATATATATATATATATATATATATATATATATATATATATATATATATATATTACATATATGTATATACTGTATATACATATATATAAATATATATATATATATATATATATATATATATATATATATATATATATATATATATATATATATATATATATATATACATATATATATATAAAGCATTGTCTGAGAATAAAAAGAGAACACGTGATACCTGAACTCATATGGATATAATATAGACCATATCTTATGTCCCACTGCCAGTAGGGCATTAAAGAAGTGACAAATAGACAATGAATACGAATTTCTCGAAGCACAATGTTATACTGTCAAAGGGACGACAATCTAATAAATGTCGGTATCATACTAGAAGTTGCAATAAGAAATCTATTGGACACTGGTATGAATTACAGCAGCTAAAAAGACAAATTAACGCCATTACGCTGCTGAGTTCATCGATTGCATAGCAAGTAATCTCACTGCTTCTTACGTGAGTAATGTTACTCGCCCTAAACCCAGAATTATTTCCACGCTACTAGCTAAAATGGACCATAACTTAACACTTTCATATTATCAGCAGATACTCCTCGCATATTAAGAATCCCTTAGGAAAAGATGCACGGAAGTAAATCTATTATCAACAGACTGTTTAGATTGCTTATACAACCGTACAAATGGACATTATTTGTCTATATATCAATAATAGCGTTTGATTTTAAAATGACACAAGCGAAACAATATTAGTAGTAGAGTGTGTGCAGGTTAGGAAAAACATTAAATTATGTCAGGGAAACAAAATAGAAAGTTATGAAGGGTTAATTAAATCGACTCTTTTATTCTGCGAAAGTGAAATTTAGAACTTTCATATAAATCAATCTAAGAAAATTAAAGCTGTTGAAATTAATTGCTCGCGTAGTGTATGCAACATAGGAACTGCACCGGTAAGAATGTTGTATAGATGGCCTCATTAATTCTGGATACACTTTGCGGGAAGCGAAGGAGACATTTGCCAGCTTTACAGTACATTGTAGCAGTTAATGCTGTTTAGCAAAAGAAAAACTGAGGGCACGCCGCCTGTAAAGCAAAGTTGCTGAGCTTGTAAACACTTCATCAAAGGCATTTTCTATTAATTCTACGAAATGCAGTTAAGCAAATTATTATTATTATTATTATTATTATTATTATTATTATTATTATTATTATTATTATTATTATTATAATTATTATTATTATTATTACTTGCAAAGCTACAACCCAAGCTGGAAAAGCAGGATGCTATAAGCCCAGGGGCTCCAACAGGGAAAATAGCCCAGTAAAGAAAGGAAACAAGGAAAAATAAAATATTTTAAGAACAGTAGCATCCAAATAAATAATTCCTATTTTCTATACAGCACCTCGTAATATTAATAAAAAATGCTTTTGATGACATGTTTCTCAGCTCATGACGTTGTTTTACAGGCGTGTGACAACAGTTTCTATTTTGCTAAACAGCGTTACCTGCTACTATGTAAAGCTACCCGACTTTTCATCTCCCTGCTATGTATAAATGAACACATTTACATGTATATATATATATATATATATATATATATATATATATATATATATATATATATATATACAAATTTACACACACACACACACACACACATATATATATATATATATATATATATATATATATATATATATATATATATATATATATATATATATATATATATATATATATATATATATATAATTATATTGTATACGTAATACAGATTTTTAAACCAGTTTTCTTTAAAAGAACATCAATAGCAAACTGGAGGATTACATCAATGTTGAAGGAAATGAACTACTCATTAAAGAAAATATTTGCAAAGCTATAACAAATAATTCTGTAAATTATTCTGTTCACTCGTGTTGATCATTCGCTTCCACGGAAAGATGAATTACCGATAAATCTAATCTCTCTCTCTCTCTCTCTCTCTCTCTCTCTCTCTCTCTCTCTCTCTCTCTCTCTCTCTCTCTCACCTATGTTAATAGCCTTTGATAAAAGATACTATTAGCACCAAATTAAAATGCATACATCAACAAATTCTGTTCTTACCCCAAGATGAATATATCACCACCAAAATCGACACCCTTACCAGGCAGGTGATGCCACTGGTTGCGTCCTAAAACCGCACAGGATCACGGCTCTTCAAGATATTTATAACCAACGCTACGATTATCGCTCACTAACACCACATTAAATACCACTTTAACCAGCGCCGCGATTACGCTCGCAAAACCATCACATTAGCGGTACCTCCTCTCAACATTACAGAAACTTCACTTAACGACGCGAAGATCGGGATGCTGACTGTAACCCAGGTTTTATGGATTCGCGTAACATGACAAACCAAACCTCTTGGAAGTATACAACATATTCCGCAAATTAAGCAAGAGCTACTACTCGGTTAAAAGGTGTTCCCGTGTTTAGACTTACATTCCTTCCTCATTCCAGTGTTTACATTTCATCGTATTCACATACTTTCGTATCGACTTGCACTGTCAGATCATATCAGCAATAAAAATTGTTAAATTTCTCGTTAACTACGAAAATAGTGAAGCAACTGCTAGTGTGAAAATATGAAAACATTCAATTACCTTTTGAAAAGGCATTCTCCATGAAATCTGCCATTACACGCACCTCTAGACATTTAGTTTATAGACTCTTAAGGAGGATTTTATAAGTAGATAAGTACTTTTACTCCACAATAGATGAGATTATAAGTCCCGTTCCTCTCCCTTCCATTCGCTCGGTCCCTCGGCAAACAATTGAATTAACCACCGTGGGGAAGGTAGCCTATATATTCCGTCCAGATTTCTTGGTAAAAGAGTGGGCGAGGCGTAACATTACTCTTTCTCATATGTGTGGTTTCGAAACTCATTAAGAAAGTACCGCTTCTAAAATTATTTCCAGGGGAATTCGAGACATTCTTACAGAAAAAGTATTAAAAACGCACTAAATCCACGAAATATATGGTATAAAAAATACGCACTCACACACACGTGCGTATATATATATATATATATATATATATATATATATATATATATATATATATATATATATATATATATATATATATATATATATATATATATATACATACATATATATATAGGCCTCTCTCTCTCTCTCTCTCTCTCTCTCTCTCTCTCTCTCTCTCTCTCTCTCTCTCTCTCTCACCTACGTTAATAGCCTTTGATAAAAGATACTATTAGCACCAAATTAAATGGCATACATCAACAAATTCTGTTCTTACCCCAAGATGAAAATATCACCACCAAAATCGACACCCTTACCAGGCAGGTGATATATATATATATATATATATATATATATATATATATATATATATATATATATATATATATATATATATATATATATATATATATATATATGTATATATATATATATATATACAGGTATATATATATACAGGTATATATATATATATATATATATATATATATATATATATATATATATATATATATATATATATATACCGTTTATGTTAACTTGGAAGTGACCCTTGTAAAAATGGATGTTGGCCAATGCAACATGTTGTCCGAGTCCAGGATGAGCCACCTACGCATATGTCTACTAG
>NC_090762.1:32160847-32161977 GCF_036898095.1 Palaemon carinicauda
TAAGCTACAACCCTAGTTGGAAAAATAGAATGCTACACGCCAAGCGCTCGAACAGGAAAGTAGCCCAATGAGGAAAGGAAATAAGGACAGCAAATAAACTTTACATAAGTAGTGAATATGAACACATAAAATACTCTAAGATCAGTAACTAATTTAAAACAAACCAGTCATATGTATACTATAAGACTTGACTTATGTCAATCTGCTCAACAAAAACGCATTTCTAAAAGAGTTTGAAATTCTGAATTTTATAGGTTTTAAAGGCCGCTCATGAATGGCAGAGGCAAGGGATAGTGGCATTGTCCTATCAAGCAGGACAATGCCCTAGAGACTGACCATATATGCATATGATCAGCGCCTAGGCGCCCTCTCCACCCAAGCTAGGATCAAGGAGGGCCAGGCAATGGCTGCTGGCATCCTTAGCTCACAAGGAAGGTGAGATTGCAGCAACCAAAGAAACTAACGCGTTTGAGCGGGACCCGAACCACGGTCTGGCCTTCACCAGTCAGGGACGTTACCACATCAGCCACCACAACCCTTCAACCGATTCAACTGCCTGACTAAGAAGATTCTTCCACAATCTGGTCATAGCTGGTATAAAACTTCTAGAATCCTGTGTAGTATTGTGCCTTATGATGGTGAAGGCATGGCTGTTAGAATTAACTGCATATATAGTACTACGTACAAGATGGTACGTCCAGGGATCTAAGTGCAATGAATGACCTGAATTAAGAAAAATCTTATGTAACATGCATAAAGAACTAACTTGAAGACGGTGCCAGAGATTGATATACAGTTCAGGAATAAAAGATTCATTATTCGCAACTATGACATATTAATGGTGCACACAGTTCAATACAGTATTAATAAAACATCAATTTCTTATAAAGCTTCACGGGTAGGGATGAACACAAGTGATTAAATAATATAGGATTATGATCAAGTTGGGTAATATAATCTTAGGACTAAATAATAAAAAAAAACGGAGATATTAAAATGGTAAAAACTACTAGAAAAGTAAAAATCAAATCCAATATGGCGATGTAAGTAACAATTGCAAAACAGGTAAACAGAAATCAAGATTTATAATTACAAACGATTATACCAACTATTTTGCTTACGAGTTTATT
>NC_090762.1:32164977-32169977 GCF_036898095.1 Palaemon carinicauda
TATGCTATACAATGGACATGCGTAAATAACGTCTGCTTGAACAATAATACTATTCCCTATCTGTTTCCTATAGTGATATATGTATGCATTCTTTTATACCACATAAAAGGGGCATGGTATAGTTTATGGCTTTGATTTTGTCTTCCCTTCTATGTATACATAGAGTAGTCTGTTTCAGTGTATTATGCTAGTTAATAAGGCAGATGTAAAAACGCAACTAGTAAAATTGCACGGCGAAGTTGGTATGCGGATCGGACCAGAACCGTCAAATATTTCTAATTTGATTTTTAATTTTCAAGGAAACAGCAGTTACTGTTACGAATGTGTCTCTCACATTGACAAGTAATTCCTTGAAATGTTGTCTGATCATGCCTTAAGCAGCCAAATAGGATGTGATGCATCTGAAGTGTATTGTTTAAATTTTGTGGGACAAGAACTTGCCCCACCCCCTAATTTTTCCTCTTGACGTGTTTACCTAAAAAAACAACAAAAAATGACACAGAACCAATATAATTAGGTATCTAGGGGTCTAGTTTCATTATAAATACACAAATACATGTAGCCAATACCTGATATCCAGTCAATAGAAATATATAAACTAGGTATTACCAGCTAAAGGGGAAAAATCCAAGTTTTTGAGTTAACAGGGTGATATTATTTAACGGCTCTTAACCATACTTAAGCTACCACAAAGCAATGGTTATCACATGGAAATATTAGCGGTAGGTATGTATCTTTCTAAAAATCAACACTAGGATTTGCCACCCTGGGTGGTACCAATTAGTGAAAAATCTGGTCCTGGCTCATGGACTAATATAATTGTACAGATGTTATACAAATACATACACCTGAAGTAAATTATACCCTGAACACAACTTGTATATTAGCAACTTGATCGAAGTTGAGCAACTACTAACTCCACTGAATTCAAATTACCCTTTCACTACACCTCCATCAAAGCCTTCGAATATGAAGCATGAACTGAAGACCCTTGACCCACTGAGAATCCCCAAAGCCTTCGATACTTTACTTTAAGGGCTGTTTATTCAATCCTGTACAGCAGGGTAACACTATTTTCTACAGGACCTCCACAGTCGTTATATCATATTTATTCGAGATAATTCAGCATTTCACATCGCGTATAGCTCGCTTACTGTTAAATCGTCACTGTCGAAACACTCACAGAATAAGAATGTCTTCAGTTTCCTCTTGAAAGCTTTAATATCTTCAATCATTCGGATGTCCCGTGGGAGCTTATTGTATAGTCTCGGGGCCGCGTATTTAAAGGCTCAAGAGCCTACAGTAGACATATATCTAGGTCGACACCCTTAGCAACGAAGTCTTTCGCTGATGACAGCAGAAAGACTATGAATATCCTCCCATTAAAGATGATATGGAAAGTCATCCCGTGAGCGAGCTATTTGCGATATTGCAAGAGGCAGCTTCCCTGAAGGCCACGTAGCGCCAGTAATCGCCACTATCCCAAAAGCTTATAGTGATGCACAGAAGGATTTCTACTCTCCTCGATGATAAAGATCCGGGATATACAAGTTGTTGTTTACCTGTTTCGTTGAGCGTCTGTTTTCTTCTTTTATTATTAAAATACTTCTATCTTACGACGTATTATTATTCTCTTTACTGCCTAATTTGGAGTTCAATTACATTATTTTTGTATATGGAGTCTAGTATTGCTTTCTATTAATGTATTCCCAAATACACAATATTATCTCTCTCTCTCTCTCTCTCTCTCTCTCTCTCTCTCTCTCTCTAGATAATTCCATATTGATCAAACTCTTATAACTACGATAACACGTTAAATATAGCGAAAGTTCATCAACAAAATGTTGTAAATTAAAGCAACAAAATTAGGGAGAAATACGAATAATCAAAGCAATAAAAGAAACACTTAAAATCTGTCTGCTTATTCTAACTTTGTCTCGAAACTACTTTTGGGGGCCAAAAGTAGTTTCGAGACAAAGGTAGTACTAAGCGGTCAGACAAATAAGTTGCATGTTGACAATTATAGTTATACCGTAACAATAAGAGGTCCATTCAAGTCCTATCCAGGCGCATAATTTCCACGAGGAGAAATTTATTATCCATGCGATATCGAAGAGTCCCTTCGTGCCTTAGTACTTTAAGCGTCACGCAACTGGCGTCGTCTCAGGTAATTTTCAATTCTGATAGCATTCTGAAACAAAAGTAGCGATAAGGCACTTGCAAAGTATGCTTTAGGCATAAACATGGAATCGCTAATAAGAGTATTTAACAATAATGTAAAATTAAAATATTATTTTCACATCCGAAGTGACGTCATTACGACGTAGTAACATTCGCAAAAAATCATGAATGAAAACACAATTAGTATTCAAAAACAACCTATTTCATTCCGTATTTTTCTACTCGAAGAGACCAGTAAATTGATTTGTGATATTATTATTTTTATCATTGTTATTATTATTACTTGCTAAGCTACAACCCTAGTTGGAAAAGCGGGATGCTATAAGCCCAGGAGGGAAAACAGCTCAGTAAGGAAAGGAAACAAGAAAAATAAAATATTTTAAGAAGAGTAGCAACATTAAAATAATATCTCCTATATAAACTATAAAAACTTTAACAAACGAAGAGGAAGAGAAATAAGATAGAATAGTGTGCCCCAGTGTACCCTCAAGCAAGAGAACTCTAACCCAAAAGACAGTGAGAGACCATGGTACAGAGGCTATGGCACTACCCAAGATTAGAGAACAATGGTTTGATTTTGGAGTGTCCTCCTCCGAGACGAGCTGCTTACCATAGCTAAAGAGTCTCTTCTACCTTTACAAAGAGAAAAGTTGCCACTGAACAATTACAGTGAAGTAAGAAGAATTGTTTGGTAATCTCAGTGTTGTCCGGTGTATGAGGACAGAGGAAAATGTGTATAGAATAGGCCAGACTTTTCGGTGTGTGTGTGTGTGTGTGTGTGTGTGTAGGCAAAAGGAAAATGAACCGTAACCTGAGAGAAGGATCCAATGTAGTACTGGTCAATCAAAAGACCCCCACAACTCTCTAATGGTAGTATCTCAAACGGTAAAGACAATTTCCCCATCTTAGTATAAAGGGTTAACTTAAATTTTCGATTGGGAAGATAAACTAAGATTGAAAGGCCTTAGTGTAAGATTAATTACATTGACAATGAGAGAATGAGAGCCATTAACCAAGGATGAGAAGGGCATCCAAAGGATTTGCTGTTGAGACCAAAAATGCTAATATCTTTTGGAGTCTACGCCCAAGAGTATACTGTGTGTATGTATATATATATATATATATATATATATTACATATATGTATATACTGTATATACATATATATAATATATATATATATATATATATATATATACATATATATATATAAAGCATTGTCTGAGAATAAAAAGAGAACACGTGATACCTGAACTCATATGGATATAATATAGACCATATCTTATGTCCCACTGCCAGTAGGGCATTAAAGAAGTGACAAATAGACAATGAATACGAATTTCTCGAAGCACAATGTTATACTGTCAAAGGGACGACAATCTAATAAATGTCGGTATCATACTAGAAGTTGCAATAAGAAATCTATTGGACACTGGTATGAATTACAGCAGCTAAAAAGACAAATTAACGCCATTACGCTGCTGAGTTCATCGATTGCATAGCAAGTAATCTCACTGCTTCTTACGTGAGTAATGTTACTCGCCCTAAACCCAGAATTATTTCCACGCTACTAGCTAAAATGGACCATAACTTAACACTTTCATATTATCAGCAGATACTCCTCGCATATTAAGAATCCCTTAGGAAAAGATGCACGGAAGTAAATCTATTATCAACAGACTGTTTAGATTGCTTATACAACCGTACAAATGGACATTATTTGTCTATATATCAATAATAGCGTTTGATTTTAAAATGACACAAGCGAAACAATATTAGTAGTAGAGTGTGTGCAGGTTAGGAAAAACATTAAATTATGTCAGGGAAACAAAATAGAAAGTTATGAAGGGTTAATTAAATCGACTCTTTTATTCTGCGAAAGTGAAATTTAGAACTTTCATATAAATCAATCTAAGAAAATTAAAGCTGTTGAAATTAATTGCTCGCGTAGTGTATGCAACATAGGAACTGCACCGGTAAGAATGTTGTATAGATGGCCTCATTAATTCTGGATACACTTTGCGGGAAGCGAAGGAGACATTTGCCAGCTTTACAGTACATTGTAGCAGTTAATGCTGTTTAGCAAAAGAAAAACTGAGGGCACGCCGCCTGTAAAGCAAAGTTGCTGAGCTTGTAAACACTTCATCAAAGGCATTTTCTATTAATTCTACGAAATGCAGTTAAGCAAATTATTATTATTATTATTATTATTATTATTATTATTATTATTATTATTATTATTATTATTATTATAATTATTATTATTATTATTACTTGCAAAGCTACAACCCAAGCTGGAAAAGCAGGATGCTATAAGCCCAGGGGCTCCAACAGGGAAAATAGCCCAGTAAAGAAAGGAAACAAGGAAAAATAAAATATTTTAAGAACAGTAGCATCCAAATAAATAATTCCTATTTTCTATACAGCACCTCGTAATATTAATAAAAAATGCTTTTGATGACATGTTTCTCAGCTCATGACGTTGTTTTACAGGCGTGTGACAACAGTTTCTATTTTGCTAAACAGCGTTACCTGCTACTATGTAAAGCTACCCGACTTTTCATCTCCCTGCTATGTATAAATGAACACATTTACATGTATATATATATATATATATATATACAAATTTACACACACACACACACACACATATATATATATATATATATATATAATTATATTGTATACGTAATACAGATTTTTAAACCAGTTTTCTTTAAAAGAACATCAATAGCAAACTGGAGGATTACATCAATGTTGAAGGAAATGAACTACTCATTAAAGAAAATATTTGCAAAGCTATAACAAATAATTCTGTAA
>NC_090762.1:32174977-32207451 GCF_036898095.1 Palaemon carinicauda
TCACCAGTGGCGCATTGCATTAAGGAATGGCAGACAACCAGGAGCTCTTTTGTAATACTTAAAAGGCCCAGGACATCTCACGGTCTTATTTGTACGACGGGGATCTTCACATTTTGTTACACTTGCATCGATGGAATGAAAATATCAGATCTCGAAGACATTACTTTAGTCATTCGGTAGGAAGGAATATTTGTGTAGATTTTCTTTATGACAAAATATATTGAGTTTTTCATAGATGAAGCTAACTAATACCTGAAGAACAGCTGTTTCATTTGATGGTTTGATCGTTTATATCCTCCGTGATACATATCGTAAATAGATATTTCTGAAAACAATTTCCTTTATAAGTTTCTTTAATGTGATTGATAGATTGATTTGAAGTTTTCAGGCATCCTGATATCTAAGGTCATTGACGCCGTCTTTAATGTGAAAATATAAATTCTGGTATAGGTATTACTGAAGGCCAATCTTTAATAAACTTTATTATTGTAATGGAATAGTGAAGGATAATAATACAGGAACCCCCTTTATCATTCTAAGTAAACTCTGTTACAAAAAAACCGTAATTTTAACCGGAAATTTTCGGCAAAAATGTATTGTTCTCAACCGTGTTTCAGTAAAATACAGACGACCGTAATTTTACCTTACTTTGCTATTATCTTTCATGGAATGGTGACTGTGATATCACTCTTTTACGTCAATATAACAGTTTTAAAGCGGTAAAAGTCCTGGAATAAATGTTGCCAGACTTTTACCGATATTTTAATGCAAATTTTTGACATTGAATGTTTGATTAAACTACTTTTAACAATGGCGCCAGTAATGCATAGGTCATCCAACTATGATGATTCCCTTTACAGGGAAATTTGGGAATATTTCTATTAGAATACTAAGACAAGACCTAAATTACCTAATATTTTAACGTATCTTGGAATCACGACCCTTAGTCACAGAAACGGGTGAAGATGAAAACCCACTACAACATTATTATAATTATTATAATTATTATTATTATTATTATTAGTAGTAGTAGTAGTAGTAGTAGTAGTAGTAGTAGTAGTAGTAGTAGTAGTAGTAGTAGCTAAGCTACAACCCTAGTTGGAAAAATAGAATGCTACACGCCCAAGCGCTCGAACAGGAAAGTAGCCCAATGAGGAAAGGAAATAAGGACAGCAAATAAACTTTACATAAGTAGTGAATATGAACACATAAAATACTCTAAGATCAGTAACTAATTTAAAACAAACCAGTCATATGTATACTATAAGACTTGACTTATGTCAATCTGCTCAACAAAAACGCATTTCTAAAAGAGTTTGAAATTCTGAATTTTATAGGTTTTAAAGGCCGCTCATGAATGGCAGAGGCAAGGGATAGTGGCATTGTCCTATCAAGCAGGACAATGCCCTAGAGACTGACCATATATGCATATGATCAGCGCCTAGGCGCCCTCTCCACCCAAGCTAGGATCAAGGAGGGCCAGGCAATGGCTGCTGGCATCCTTAGCTCACAAGGAAGGTGAGATTGCAGCAACCAAAGAAACTAACGCGTTTGAGCGGGACCCGAACCACGGTCTGGCCCTTCACCAGTCAGGGACGTTACCACATCAGCCACCACAACCCCTTCAACCGATTCAACTGCCTGACTAAGAAGATTCTTCCACAATCTGGTCATAGCTGGTATAAAACTTCTAGAATCCTGTGTAGTATTGTGCCTTATGATGGTGAAGGCATGGCTGTTAGAATTAACTGCATATATAGTACTACGTACAAGATGGTACGTCCAGGGATCTAAGTGCAATGAATGACCTGAATTAAGAAAAATCTTATGTAACATGCATAAAGAACTAACTTGAAGACGGTGCCAGAGATTGATATACAGTTCAGGAATAAAAGATTCATTATTCGCAAACTATGACATATTAATGGTGCACACAGTTCAATACAGTATTAATAAAACATCAATTTCTTATAAAGCTTTCCACGGGTAGGGATGAACACAAGTGATTAAATAATATAGGATTATGATCAAGTTGGGTAATATAATCTTAGGACTAAATAATAAAAAAAACGGAGATATTAAAATGGTAAAAACTACTAGAAAAGTAAAAATCAAATCCAATATGGCGATGTAAGTAACAATTGCAAAAACAGGTAAACAGAAATCAAGATTTATAATTACAAACGATTATACCAACTATTTTGCTTACGAGTTTATTTAGATTTTTTAGAGAGAATCTCTGACCCTTGATTACAGTTTAGTACATTTATTTTCATATTCAAAGTCTGCAGAATAAATCAGAAACAAATATTATTATAAAATCAAACATTTTGTGCTTGATAATCTTCACACCCTTTCGTTGCTTTGGTTCAGTTTTTCTGCTTACCCCCAAAAAAAGTCTGCTCAGGTCTGTTTCGTTGTTTATAATATGTCTTCATACTATAGTTACACACAGGTTTGATCATTTCTAGGAAGTTGACCAACAACATTAGTCTTGTTTTATCATCAGGGAACAATATAAATATAACTTTAGGATTTATTATTACCAAAAGGAAGAGATTTGTCAGCTCAATAAGTCAATCTCGACTCGGGAGAGAAAAAAAAGTAGTTTTGACGTGGGAAAACTTAATTTTAGGGAGGTGCGGTTTGGTCTTCAAGGGCTTCCTTGTTAAAGGCTAGAACATTAGCCCTAAGAGCTCTATGGGAATGATGTTAGAACGTGTTTGGGAAGGGAAATCAAACTTCTATACCTAACATTTCAGTTTGTTTGTTTAAAATCTGCTCACATGCGATTGAAATGGACTATAAGTTAACTCAACTCGTATCCTCCCACACAAAAATAAGAGCAAATAAGCGAAAAAAGGGCCAAAGAAGACGATGTCTAGAATATTTTAGTTGATAATTTAAAAAAGTAAAATAAGAGAAGATGCTTGTATATAAATGCCAAGCTCAGAACACAACAGCGTGATAAAAGGTTGTTTCCATTAAAAAGAAAATGAAACTATGCCGAAAGGATATTTCACTTGATATCAAAAAGGAAAGAGAGAAGCACGAACAAAGATTGGAAATTAGAGAGAGAGAGAGAGAGAGGAGAGAGAGAGGAGAGAGAGAGAGAGAGAGAGAGAGAGAGAGAGAGAGAGAGAGAGAGTAGCCGCTAAAAATCACACACATACACACACACACACACACATGTACGCACGCACGCGCGGGCGCATACACTTACACATACAGGGTAGTCACTTGAGAGGAACACGGAGGCAGGAAAAGAGAAACTGATAAGAGAATGGCCACATACGGTTAGAGAACGTAAGAAACTGACAGCAATGAGAGAGAGAGAGAGAGAGAGAGAGAGAGAGAGAGAGAGAGAGAGAGAGGAGAGAGAGAGAGAGAGAGTAGCCGCTATACAGGACATACCGAGTCAGGAAAAGAGAGACTAGGCGCTACGATTGTCATTAGGAGAGAGAGAGAGAGAGAGAGGAGAGAGAGAGAGAGAGAGAGAGAGAGAGAGAGAGAGAGAGAGAGAGAGAGAGAGAATCTGTGTATCCGCTAATTAAGCCTCGGGTAGAAAATGGCTGCTATAAACATACATACATAAGCAGTCAGTAGAAATTACAAAAAGAAAAAAAAAATCTTCGTAAAGAAATACGGAGAAATAATGTTTCAGTTTAAACAAAGTAGTCTAAAAGGCCGTATAAATAAACCGGATTGCTCTTGTAATAAGAAAACTGTCATGCCAGTGATTAACGCAAGAAGAATAAATAGAAAGAAATGAGTAAAAGTTCCCTCGAATTCAAGAGGCAATTTTGAGTCAGAGCAAGAAGAGACATATTGGTTAAGACGGTTTCATTTCATGGTGGGTTAGGCGAAGAATTGTTGCAAGGCTTTTAAAATTAATTGCATAATATTGCGCTGGTTTGACTAAGAGCCCACTAACCGGAGTTAATTTCATTATTTGAACATTCCGCTTTTTTTTATATAGTATCTACGAGGAGAAAACGTTTATACATTATGAGCTATTTGAGGGCTAATTGTTAAAATACATTCGTTAACTTTGCCAGCATATGATAGTTCAACCATTTACGTTGTTTGATTTAAGGCATGTAACACTAGATACGTTTTCTTCTTTACGTAAAGCCAATACTTCATGATTTTGCTAAAGACTTTGATAACAGAGTTTAAATATAACATTAATTTTTACGTTTGATGGCTGCAGTGGCAAATCCTTTGCAACATTGCATTAACCCAGCCACTTCTCAGCTTTTTTTCCACCCTGGAAAGAGTTCAATTTCAGAGAGTCTACGACCTAAGGCAACGCCGAGCTTCTTTCCCCTCCAGCGGAGAAACAAACAAAAGAGGCTGGGACGTGCCCTTCGGTCTGCCCCATTTCCGAGGTTTCTTGGGAGTTTCCAACATCCCCATTTCTCTGCTGCCATTCGAGTCCGCGTTACGACGGGTGGTTCCAGCCGATGTTCTCGTTTCAGATACGAGATACCGAAAAAAAAAGTACGTTTCGAGAACAAAACAAAGATCCTTAAAAAAAAAGCCTTATGTATGTTGACAATGGACACCATTGTATACAAAAAGGGTGGCTAGGAAATACGTAATAATTTTCGTCACTTTAAATTCTCTCTCTCTCTCTCTCTCTCTCTCTCTCTCTCTCTCTCTCTCTCTCTCTCTCTCTCTCTCTCTCTCTCTCTCTCTCTCTCTCTCTCTCTCTCGTATATATATATATATATATATATATATATATATATATATATATATATATATATATATATATATATATATATATACACACACGATAAATAATGCCATAACAACATTCTAGACACGGCTTTATGCTTTTCTAAACAACTTGAACGACTCAACCTTGATAAAAAAAAGGGTGGAAGGATATAGTATTCATAGGTTCAAATAAACTTTGCAAACCTTTCCTTACGACTTAAACAAAGTACGAAATAAAAGACAAGAGTTTTATGTGGTGACGAAGGTAAAAGTATGTTGTAACTCTCAGCCTGTCAAAGTGAAACGGGCAAACTTGTATCCTCGAAATGTAAAGCAAAGGCCTAACTTCCAGCTCATTTGCATAAAATATATAGGATGCGCCCCTTATGGCTCCAGTAATGTTGGGACCCACTATAATGTGAAAACTCAACATTTGTGAAATACATTACCATTAAACTAGAAATTGCGAACGGAAAGGACTGCCATGCCATAAATAAGAACAACCAATGCCAAGATTTCGGAACTGAAGAATGAAATATTGCAGTAACAGACATTTTTTGGCAATAATCAATTCGGCTCAAATGACTAAATTCTTGATGCGTGTGAGAAAATATACGACCAAAAATAAACGGTCTTAGCGAAAACCGTGACCTACTTAAGAAGTTGTGCTATAAATAGTAAGAACGTTTCTCCCTAAGAACAACAACAACGTTTCTTAAAAGAAAACATAATGCCAAAGAAAGAAAAATACTGAAATAAAATCCTAAGCTACCATTACTCGACACCTACTGCTAAAAAATTAAAGAAAGTAATAAACCACAGAGAAAATAATAGATAATTAACCGAGCAAAGAGGATTGAAATAATCTAATTTCTAGTAAAAGAAAAACATTTGATTCAAAACCTCAGAGTAAGAAAACGCTCACTTCATCCTAATTCCGTTAACAAAGCCTCAAGTCTCAACCACTGGACAACGACTCTTTCATAATTAATGTGGGCGTCTCTGTTTCATTTAAACTTTAGATTTTACACTTTTTATGTGATATAGAAATGGAAAATGTATATTCATCATTTAGACACATATAGAAATGAAAAAGCTAATGAGATTGCATAAATTGTCAACACAATATCAACGGATATATATATTTTACGATCTCATGAATTAAAATGTTATATAGCCCAAGATTTCTGGGGAATTGTCTTTTCGTGTCTTAAGAGTCAAACTCGCACACATTGCAAGAGGTCATTTAAAAAAAAAAACTAAGAATCATTCTGAAAAAAAAAGATGATAAAAGATACGCACAACTCCTAACAAGAAATTCATAAAATTCATCATACTCGCACACGAACACACAAACCTCATCTGCATACATTATTTCCTGGGTGCAATGGTATGCACACTTTTACGCAACTGAAATATTTCTGAAGATAATTGCTCTCTATTTTAACCAGGAACTTAGGCAAAAAAAGATGACTACTATACGACAGTGATTCTTTATTCGTCATTTAACGCATTCCTCCTGCGTTATTTATCAAATATCAGGAACTTGTTTATTAATTTTTAATTATTTTTTTTCTTATTTATTTTTTTTTTTTTTCTTTTTTTGCCCACCGTGATTAGGCAGTGGTGCTTATCACTGGTCCCTTTGATGATTCAGATGAAAGCGGTCGTAAGTCAACTGTAGAACTCAAACAGAGTATACGAGAGGGCAGAGTGGGCGTGTGTGTGGTGTGATGACGGGTGTGTTGAGCAAGTTCAGATCAATGTTGCGCAGGCCTGGCGGCCCCCCCGCGCACTCAGTGGACGCGGCCGCCGCCATATTGATCCAGGAGACCGTCGGTAGAGCAGCGACTGAGGAGATGGCAGCGGCTCCTGTCCTCCATCCAACCTTACTCCCACCCTGTACATTGTGTCCTTTCATGATAGTGAATTATTGTGATGTTAAACAGTGATATTTTGATAAAATATAAGTAGCAAACATGTTCAGTTTTGCAAATAAAATGCTGAATGCCCTCGTGGGCAATGAGGAGCCTACATCTGGCGCACCAAGTGGCTCTGTACCGGGAGCGCCGCGCCCTCAGAGCCCTGGCCTAATAAGAATGGGTGGTCCAGCAGGCCCTCGTGGGCCCATGCAAGGCATGACAGGGCCAAGACCGCCGGGAATGGGTGGAAACATGGGGCCTGGTGGATTTGGTGGCCCGGGGGCAAGACCTGGTGGCCCAATGGGTCCTGGTGGTCCAATGGGTCCTGGTGGCCAAATGGGGCCTGGTGGTCAAATGGGTCCTGGTGGTCCAATGGGCCCTGGCGGTCCAATGGGTCCAGGTGGTTCAATGGGCCCAGGTGGTCCAATGGGCCCTGGTGGTCCGATGGGTCCAGGTGGCTCAATGGGCCCAGGTGGTTCAATGGGTCCTGGTGGCTCAATGGGCCCTGGTGGCCCAATGGGTCCTGGTGGTCCAGGTCCCGGTGGACCAATGGGACCTGGTGGACCAGCAGGTCCTGGAGGACCAGGAAGTCCTGGCAGTGCAATGATGCCTGGAGGACCAGGTGGCCCAGGAAGTGTAGGTGGTCCTCCTGGCATGAATGGACCTGGAGGCCCTGGGATGAACCGCCCACCGGGACCAGGAATGAGCCCGAGACCTCCTGGAATGGGACCAATGGGACCAAGAGGTGGACCTCGACCGGGTGGACCTAGAGGAATGCCACCACCTGGAATGGGTCCAAGGGGAATGCCCCCAGGAATGGGCCCTCGCCCCGGAATGGGCCCAATGGGGCCACGTGGATTAGCGATGAATGGGATGGGTGGACCTCGTAGTCCTAGACCTGGTCTCCCTGGCCCTGGGGGCCCACGTGGACCCATGCCAGGAGGTCCAGGACCTATGGGTCCTAATGCTGGAAACCCACCGAATGCAAATATAGGTAAGGCTTTTTAAACTAATGTTTCTTTTCTGATCTGTTATTGGTAAACAAGAGAGAAAACAGAAAGGTAAACAAACCATATTTCCCTCAAGGACTACTCATACCATAGGAAAACAATGTTATTACTCATTCACATGTCATAATACATTCAGACTTTAAATGACCTAAAACATTAAAATAGATATTATGCGAAATGACACAGGACTATAGACCAAAGTAAAAAAAAAAATAATATTTAAAGTATAGCTAATGATAGCGAAACAAGAAACCACCCCAAATAAACAATAATGTATCCTGCTTTATGATTTCCCGCATTTAGAACCTCACTATGTAATTGGGGGTAGAAGCAGGAAAAACAATGTGTAGTCATAACAACAACGATAATGACAATGGCGATGAAAATAGACGAAAAGATAGGACTCTCAATCATTGTTGACAATATTTATACCAACAATAACAACGGTGACATTCTGCAAAAATAATACGTGCAGCTTTGCTTTGTTGCAAATTTCAGCTGGTTTATCATGAGCATGATTGGAATAACATTTATAACAATAACATCAAACTTTACACTAGAACACCTAACATACTGATAAATACATTAATAATGATGATAATACACAAAGGTCTAGCTATCAACAAACCTTTATTACCATAATTCCACGATTTACGTTTAATGGAACTTACTTTCGCGAGCCGCAAAGAAAGCGGAAAATATGCCCCGCCAAAACACAGATTGAAAACATACTAGCATAACAGATATTGGTGCTCTATAATTACAAATTTCATTTATACTCCAACGTCATTTTCATTTTTACTTCAAAAACTGAATAAGTATCAATTAATTAGGTGTAAAATAGATGTTATAAACAATGAAATTAATGAAATATTTATATAATTGTGCACGCTTGTACACCAGTATGGCAAGGGAAGTAGATGTTGTTTTTAAAGGAATAATTATCAATGACATTAAATCTAAAATGTATCAAGTGTAGTAAATATATAAGTTTTAGGTTTAGAACAAGGATGCGAATCATTGCTATAATGAATTACGTAATCGTGTGTGTGTGGGGTCGTGTGTGTTGGTATAAACAAGTATGACATTTGCTTTTCCATTATCAATAACTTTTTCAAACTTGCACCACCTCCTCCCTTTACATTGCTTTTACGTCTGTCTTTTTTTTATTATTTTTTTTTTCTTGTAGAGGCAAGAGATCATATTACAGCTATTCTGGCAGTTCACGAAACAGGACGTGACGAAACGTGTCGCGAAGTCTTCGCATCATATTGCCCGTCATCTAAGTGAAGTAAAGTGAAGACGTGTACTTCATTCTTTTCCGAAGCGATTGAGATTAAATAAATCATGAAACGTTTTCATTGTATCTATATAAAAGAGCATATTTTTCCAACTATAAGACACAGAAAGTCTAGAGACTCCAGTTTCCTACTTTTTTACACCTATGAAAGGTAACTTATCAATATAATGAAAGAACTTTAATTCAATATTATACGCCATAAATGAAAATAAGTTTTGCGTTAAATTAATGTACACTAAAAACGAGTATATTTATAGATTTTTATATGAATCAGTTATATAGTAATATTTACCAGATATGTAACTGACACAACTCCACACGCACAAACATATACATCTGTATATAAATGTACATGAAGTCTACTTTCTCAAACCCCAATAAGCACACATATACAGTACATGTAAATACATGCAAACATGTGCATTCCTTGGACATTTTTGGACCCGCGTGACTAACAGGCAGGAGAGAAAGGTTGTAAATTATGAATCGCAAAATAAAAACAATAAAAGTGAGCACAAAAGTGAAAGCAAACACCGAGGACAAAATCTGATTAGAAACATTACCAAAACTAGGGAAAGTGGAATAAATAACTCTTTCTCTCGTCGACATTAAAGGAGACATATAATTTTACTGCCAACTGATATAACCGAGGGTCTCATATAAATAAGACCTTTGAAAACAATAACCATACTGTATATAAATACCGAAAATAAACCTATTAAATGTCTGCAAGGGAAAATATATAGATAGTAAAGAAAAAAAAATAATTTAGAGTAAAGAAAAACCCAGACAAAACGAAATTCAGACCCGCCCCTTTTCCGAATAAGAAGATGACCTCAATGTGTAAGAGTAAGGAAAAGTAAGAATGAGAAAGAAAACGAGGATAATGCGGTAGTAACGGAGATGAGAATAATCTCACACCTTCTCCTCTTCTGCATAAGAAATTCAGAGCAGGAAACAGATCAATGAAAATGGTGGTTGAGGAAATCAGTAAGCAGATGGAGGTGGGGCATAAATAATAATAATAATAATAGTAATTATTATTATTATTATTATTATTATTATTATTATTATTATTATTATTATTATTATTATTATTATTATTATTACTTGCTAAGCTACAACCCTAGTTGAAAAAAGCAGGATGCTATAAGCCCCAGGGCTCCAACAAGGACAATAGCCCAGTGAGGAAAGGAAATAAGGAAACTACTAGAGAAGTAATTAACAATAAAATAAAAGATTTTAATGACAGAAACAACACTAAAATAAATCTTTCATATATAAACTAAAAAAAACTTTTAAAAAACAAGAGGAAGAGAATAAGATACCGTAGAATAGTGTGCCCGAATCTATAATTGTAAGGAAGGTCATGACAATGATGAATGTGGCATTAATACTGACATCCTCAACGAGGCAGCATGTATGTGAATAACAATAACAACTCTAAATAATAATAAAGATATGATGTTAGTAGCTAATGTTAAAAGCACTGATAATAATCATACAAGTAATAATAAATTATTAATTAAGATCAATTATAGAACAATATATTGCGGTTACTTCCATTAATCTGCCCATCTAATAATGAATTTTAATAAGAGTATTACATTTACAAATCTTAATAGACATAATCTATATTACATAATCATACTCATTAAATTCGTTTTTTTTTTTTTTTTTTTTTTTAAAGACTTAAAGTAAGCCCTAAGAATTTCATATTTACGGTATTTTAATTCTATGTGTAAAGAAAGAATAATAGTTAATGCAAAGAGGAATGATACAGTCTAAAGGTGATAACCCAACGCGGGAAAATAAGCCATACGCATTTCACAGACCCAAGTAACTCGTATGGTTTCCCAGGAACGGAATAACCCTATATACTTGTTTACAAAGACAACGTCAATATGTCTCTCTCGAAGGTACAAGTGACTTATCCTACGAGCGGAGTAAACCCCGATAATTATTTATAATGGAAACGTCAATAATTAATTTGTGGTTTCATTACGAATGAACTAACTCTCGGCTATATATATGTATATATATATACAGTATATATATATATATATATATATATATATATATATATATATATATATATATATATATATATATATATATATATGTATGTATGTATAGATAGATAGATATGTATATTTGAGTTTGACAGGAATATATGTGTATATATATATATATATAATTTATATATGTATATATATATATATATATATATATATATATATATATATATATATATATATACATATATATATGTATATATATACATATATATATGTATATATATATATATATATATATATATATATATATATATATATATATATATATATATATACACACACACACATATATTCCTGTCAAACTCGAAAGGTCAGTCACTCTCCGTCCCTCGGGAATGAGTGGGGAGGTAGTAGTCATACCCTGGTGAGAGGGGGTATCCCAACAGGTACACTCGGAAACAATCTCCCACAAATTGCCAAACCATCGAGTAGTAGGTAGGCAAGGGGGAGGGGTTGGGAAAGGTTGAATATATGGTTGCTTGTGTGTACATATATAATTACATAAATGTTTATCCATCATTTTTGACAGCTGGGGTACATTAGTTTAAAGAAAGCATCAGAGGTTTTCAACAGCTCCCAAATCACTGACATACAAGCCTCCCGTTGAGGGAGATCTCTGACACCTTTCTTTACTGATCTCGTTCTCGGCGAAGAAAGGTCAAGTTATTTATTGAAGGGGAAATGAATAAAGGATTGTCGCCTCTTGACAAGGTTGGGGGTCTGAGAATGGATCGGATACGCCCATACAGCAATCCCACTAAAAGAGTGATAGGAGTAACTCTTATTTCAAGCATTGAACGACTTGCATTAGGAAGTAAAAATCCCATTTTATGGATACAATAATGCGGAAGACAAGCATGAATCTATATATAATTGTCAAAATACCATAAAAATACATCAAACCTCCTTCCTATACAATAGTCAAGCCTACAAGATAGAATAAGTTTCATGATTAACGGCTTAAAATGAATAAGAATTTTCATTAACTGGTCAAAGTGCTATGAAGGGTAAATCAAAATTATTGTTGAATTATTAAAAAGCAATGAAATATTGATTTGAATACACTTTAATGGACACTCTTTGACCCTGAATAACCTCTGATTATCCTGTACATATCCTTCTTAACATAATATTAACCAATTAATATCTTTCATGCATGTTACTATTATACACAAGAAATTATATTTTAATAAGATAACAAATAATTCTAAAGTAATATTGCTGTAAAGAATTTTCTTTAAACATCTATATACCATTTTAGATAGCTTTATATTATGCTTATAATCAATAGCGGCCCTCAACCAACCCCATGATTTTTATTATATTTACAATACTGTTTAAAATCCTGTTACTATTGAAAATATTATTCATTATGAAATATTTTTATTAGGTTGATAAATCGTTTGATGTCGAAATGAATCCCATTATACTTTTATAAGCGAATATCCTAAAAAGATCAACGGCCTCTTCTCTCCGTTGACCTAATCATAACATACGGAGTGCCATTCTGACTCTCGTGGGTGCCATCAAGCAACGGCACTGCGCAACTGGCACCAAAACAAACCGATCCTCAGTTCTTAGGCGACAGATTTTGTTGCCACTTTCTGATCTCAAGAGGTATATCTGATTCTTTCCAATATTGTCTTCAAACAAACTTATATTTAATGATGTATTACTCCTAAGAATACAACTTGCTTAAAGTAACGTTTTAACGTATATGCAATGCTAGAAATACTTGTTCGAGTCATGTTTGAAAGGATATGGTCAGCAATGAATATGACTTGTTCGACTCGACCTTTTAAAAGATATACTCGGCTACAAATACAGCTTGTTCCATTCAACGTTTTAAAAGATATCATCATCAGCCGTTATTAGTCCACTGCAGGACAAAATCCTTAGACATGTCCGTCCACTTTCGTCTATTTATTGTCTATCATTGCTAGTCTATACCAGCCAATTTTCTTGGCTCGTCAATCCATCATCTTCCTCTTCCTTCCCCTACTACTTTTGAAATCACTATGGACTAATTCTGTTATTCTTGATGTCCATCTAGTATATGTCATTCTCCATATGTATCCCGCCAATGACTATTTCTTTCTCTTACATGTTACAATATTCTCTATTTTGGTTTGCTCTCGTATCCTTGCTGCTCTTTTTCTGTATATTAGTGTTATTCCCATTATTTTTTTCCATAGCTCTTTGAGTTGTAACTAGCTCAAGTTCTGAGGCTTTAATAAGGCTTCAAATTCCCGATGCATTAGTTAATACTGGTAGGACCATTTGATCAATTACTTTTCCTTTTAGAGAAAGTGGAATTTTGATTTTCATAATGTCATTTTGTTTATCAAAAGCTCTCCATCTCATGTTTATTATTCTTTTGATTTTGGTTTTATATCCTGGGGAAACAAGTACTGTCTATCCTAGGTACAAATATTCATCAACAATTTCCAGAGGTTCGTCCATAATTCTTATTTGCTATCTCTGCATTTTCTTTGAACATTATCTTAGTTTTACTCATAATAATTTTCAGTCCTACATTTCTGCTTTCTCTATTCAAATATTCTATCATCTTTTGCTATTCCTCCCACGATTCACTAAAGAGAACTATGTCTTTTGCAACTCTCAAATTGTTAAGGAGTTCTCCATTAATGTTAATCCTACAGTTTCCTAATCTAAAATTTTAAAAACTTCTGGGCATGCTGTGAATAATTTAGGAGAAAGTGAATAATTTAGGAGGGAAGATATTTCCTTGTCTAACTCCTTTTACAATTAGGATTTTCGCAATATCTTTATGTAATTCTACGATTGCTGTATTTCCTATATAGGTATCTACATGTGTTCTACTTCAAGATTCATCTATTCCTTGTCTTTGAAGGGCTTTCATTACTCCTGAAGCTTTGACAGAATCAAAAGATTTCTCATAGACTATATATGCCATACATAGTGGTTTGTCATACTCTGCTGATTTTTCCATAAATACATAGATGTGGTCAGTTGCTGGATGCCCACTTCTAAATCCTGCCTATGCTCTTGCCTGATAAAAGTTTATCTGTGTTTCTATTCGGCCTAATATGATCGTTGTAAATATTTCCTATATTACTGAGAGTAAACTTATAGGGCGATAATTTCTCCGGTCTTTTATCACCAGTTTTTGTGAATTAATATAATGATAAATTAAAAGATATACTCGGCTACAAATACAATTAGTTCCTCGGTTTAGAGTATATCCAATATCATAAATAAAACTTGTTCGACGTATGTTTAAAAGGATATGGTATAGCAGCTACTGCACTTAGTTCCGTAAACTGGAATTTTGAAAGTCAATTAACAATAACCACTTAATTTTCAAGCTTACTTTTATCATTATTAAACTTAATAATATGCCACAGGGTGTTTGCTCCTTATACTTTTAGAATCTCATGACCAATAATCGTGTAATTTCCTCATTTGTTAGGAATATTTATTGCTTTACTTAATATTCTGGGTGGAGTGTTTGGCATCCTTTTTCTTAGTATTTTGCTTGGGGGAACCTTGAGTTGAATTAGCAAATTCGTGGTTTTTATTAATTACTCAAGAAGCATAACCCAGCGTTGTCAAAGAACAAGGTTAAATTAACAAAAATTACAATTATCACTACTTAACAGCTTATCTAAACTGCATATTCCATTAATACTCTGATTAGGGGAACATATAGAGTAACAAAATTAACTACGTGGCCTAGTTAAATTACACTCCTCTATAAAGTAATGACCTGAAAGTGTAGTGGTAATTTATTACAATCAAAATCATGTTGGAAGAGAGGAAAAAACCTTGTCCTGCTAACTGGTAACTATGAAACTACATTGTCCCATCCACCCCCAGCTCATATCACGATTATACAATTCCCTTTCATTCACATATTTGGGGGATCTCATCCTAAATGAATCCTAAATTGAACGTATGTAACGGACATAGTCCTAGATGTTAATCAAGCCAGAGTTGCCACTTAGTGTATTGGTTGAGTGCCAAGAGTGATTTTACTTTTTTATGCCCAGATTACAAAGTACAGTTTTGCTGACAGAAAGAACATAAGATATTTATGAGGACAATGACTGTGCTGCGTATACTTGTCAGCTAATTTCTTATGTCAAAGTGAAGCATATAACCATTCCATCCCTCCATATAAGTAATTCTTTCCGCTGTCATAGTAATTGAATCGCATTAGGTGAGATTAGTGTTTTTCTCGTTCGACTTTCTGGGCGAAATCCAAATATTCAACAGGTTTTTCCAACATTTGTTACGCAATCCCTGCAAAAGACGCGAGGCTGAGGTAATGCTTCTAGTTTTGTGAATGAGTTGGTGGGTTGGTGGTACAGAATTAAAGTTGGTTGGACCCATGATAAGTTTTCCCTTCTTATATCAAGGGAAACGTAAAGTTGTGAAAGCGCTTGTTTTCAAAACGCAAAAGAATAGATCGTTTCTTTAGTTACGATCATCAAGAGGTAATAAGCACAGGATAGAAGTCTTATTTTCAATATGTATTCATATCTAGCCAAATGTCCTTGAAGTAAGACAGTAAACTATATGATTATTATCATTACTAACTAGGCTAAAACCCTAGTTGGAAAAACAAGATGCTACAATCCCAGGGGCTCCTACAAGAAGTTCTGGCCCAATGAGTTAAGGAAATGAGGAAATAAATAAATTATATGAGAAGTAATGAATAAAGAATAAGAAATATCGTAAGCTCAGTAACAACCTTAAACCAGGTGTCATAAAACCTTCAAAAAATTATGATACCCCTCTGACAGTCCCTACTAAACAACTGTTATGATACAACATCTACTCTGAAGTAATGTGAACACTCACACTCACACTTCAGAAACCATAGGTCCTACGATCCTTGCAATCGGTAAACGTACGAACAAAACCGCGCATCTTAAACTTTGCCCTTTCCAGAGGATGTTGAAATCTCTATGTTAGAATGGCAGAGAGGAGGGAGATGGGATAGACTCTTCCCCGGTTGCCAAGCAACAAGAATCTCAAGTAGGTGGAAGCATCAAGGATTCAACATAGCTGATATGATTTCAGGTTTTCTACCTCAGTTCTCTTCATTTCCCTTCGTATAATTGGGCTCTTCAACATTTCGAATTAATGATTTCTGGATAATTTTTCTATTGTTTATAATGTAGCAATTATTGCATTGGCCTCTATTTAAGTGACAATGCCGACCTTAATATACCTAAATAGAAACGCCGCCTGATTTGGGAATAAAATTAAAAGAATTTTTCTTTATATTCAAGCTTTTAATATTATTTTTGTGTGGGCTATTTTTACCTGGTTTTGTTCTTAGATACAGCATCAAATGATCTTTCTGCCTCTTGCCTATGCTTTAATACTATTTATTTATACTACCCCTTTTTGTTTTCGCATTTAACCCTTGAAACAATGGCATGTGGTTATTTTCTGCCAGGCTTTGAAGCTAAAGGGTATTTTTAGCTATTTTCACCCCTAATCCCCTGATTTATTATGGGGATTACTATAAATATCTTATTTTTGGAGAGAGAGAGAGAGAGAGAGAGAGAGAGAGAGAGAGAGAGAGAGAGAGAGAGAGAGAGAGAGAGAGAGAGAGAGAGAGAGAGAGAGAGAGAATTCAACCCTAAATACAGTACATACCCTACGCTGTCTATATATTTAAGTACTATTTGATCCATTTCGCTGATTTTAAGCACGAAAATGTTAGTACTGGGGCAGAGGGAAGCTTAACCAAAACGAGATAAATGAATGAATATTCAGAATAGAGATATTCTGTGGACCCCAAACAGAAAAATAATCCTTTACCATATTTCGAGACAAGAATCAGTAGAAATTATAGAAATATCGGAAAATATTAGTTTTCAAAAATACTTACGAAGCACAAGGAGATAAAATTTATGAAATTTATGAAAAGTTGTAGAAGATGGAAATCATTACTTAGCATGTAGTTCTATAACAGCGATAAATTTCCATTCTCAACAGTAACCCAAGTTTTATCTTACAACGAATTTTTTTTTTTTCATCGAGTACATTACCAAAATTTTAGCTCGAAACCCTAACACTTAAATTACTCATGTATTGAACTATTCATCACTTCTTCAAAGCCACACAAGTCATAAATCCTTCAAAGTTACAAACCTAAAATGTCCTTCAAATTTGCATAGCTCAAGTGTCCTTCAAAGCTACGTAGCTCAAATGTCCATCAAAGTTACATAGATCAAATATCCTTCAAAGTTACATAGCTCAATGTTCTTCAAAGTTATATAGCTCAATGGTTCTTCAGAGTTATATAGATTAAATGTCCTTCGAAGTTACATAGATCAAACATCCTTCAAAGTTGCATAATACATAGCTCAAAGGATCTTCAGGCCCAGTGATATGCGCCCAATATTCATTCAAACCCATATAGAGCCAAAAACTCCCAAGGCTCAAGATTCCTGTACATTTACATATTTTGAGGATCGTCAATTTTTTTTCAAAGCTTCATCTCGCCTAAGATATCTAAATTTTACAGCTAACACATTCTTCAATGTTACGTGGCCCACATCATTAAAAGAATGTCTTTTTTCTAGACTTCGTACATCTATAGACTTGCTTCCTCATATGCCTTTTTAAGATGCATAAAATTAATGATTTTCTAAAGGATCTTTTTGCCATCGAAGTGCCAAAAAGCACCTTGGTGAAGGGGAGCTTAGCTAGGGGGAATTTTCCACAGGGGTGATTTAAGATGTTCAAGGGGGAGATTGAGATCATAGGTTGGCAAACTCAAGCTGTTAGAATGTTGATTTTTATTGCCTGTGAGCGCTCGAGGAGCACTATAAAAACAATCCGTGAAAAATTGTAAATTAGATGCCTTAATATGAAAAAAAAAAAAAAACATGAACTTTTTTTTGTCTTTTTTGTAATAGATGCATATTATTTGGAATTCCCTTTCGTAAATGAGTGTGAAATTACATTCTGACATGTGGTGAAAGGGGTCAAACAAGGCTGAGAACCACTACTCAAGGGTTAAACCCTATAATTACATTATGAGGGAAAAGCTACAAGAGGTTGGACAGCAAGATGGAAGAAATGAAGCAAAGTAGAAGGGTAAAAAGAAGGAACGCTATAAAGACCCCAGAGTAATGTCAACAGGGATCCACGTGAAGTACAATGACAGCACTCCGACCATCTCCCTCCCAAAATTGGGTCCTCTAGTGTAGCCTATCTGGGTCAAAGATACATCAAAGTATTCACTAAAAGTTGCCTTACTAATTAAGCAACCAGATTTTCTTAATGGTTTTTATGTACATCATAAATTCAAACGATTGCATATGATTATATTTGGATTCACAATATTTTATGTAAAAAATTATTGTATAAAATATTTATTTAATGAAAATAATTTACCAGAAAAGGTAATTAAAGTAGCAGCACGAAAAAATGGCACATGTGAAACTGAACTAAAAGAGAAATAATGAGTAAATGGGCGCGTTTGCAATGTTGAAATTTAATCAGATGTATTCTCCAAACACTTCAAAATCTAAGATGGATAAGTGTTCTGAAGAGGTCAATTTCATCTTATGTCGTATCAATGGCAGACTTTTACTATAACCTTACATTGGCTTAAATAGAGAAAAAAAAAATACTATGCTTAGCATGCCTTCATAAAGAAGGCATAATATACCTACACACACTAAATATAGTTATTATTATTATTATTATTATTATTATATATATATATATATATATATATATATATATATATATATATATATATATATATATAAATTTATATAGATATATATAAATATATATATATATATGTAAATTTATATAAATATAAATGAATAAATAAATAAATAAATATATATATATATATATATATATATATATATATATATATATATATATATATATATATATATATATATAAAATTCACATAGCAGTAAATACTGGCAAGAAATTCACAGTCGATATGTCCTATGATAATGAATAATGGGCAGGAATTTTCTTATGATAGGTCATAAGCATATTTAGCATGAAATTATCAAACTGTAACCTAAGCGACGCAAGGATTACCGAAGGTATTTGCATCTACTCCTAAATCATCCTCGTCTTGGAAGTCAGTTCTCTTCACGAAAACGTGCATTCGCTATGAAATTTGAGATTAAAGTCGAGTTTTTTCGCAACGTGTGAATAAGTCTTTCCACTTGAGTTCAGTTCCCGGAAATAAATATGAAAGTCAGTATGAGGCTCATCACGTCATACGGAAATGAAGAGCGAGCTGTTTCCTCGTTATAATTGCATTTGTTTTTATAATATTAACCATGTCATTTCTTGTTAAAAATTACTGATGTATTAATCTAGAAGGGTTTTTGCGAACCTGAAAATAAAACAACGTAATTCTCAAAGCTGGACGTTTACCTATCATATTCAAATTTGGAGAGAGAGAGAGAGAGAGAGAGAGAGAGAGAGAGAGAGAGAGAGAGAGAGAGAGAGAGACTCAAAGTGACCAGGAAACCTAAACAGAACATAGCAGAGATCTCTGTAACTTTAGGCCATTGGTCAAGTGGCACACTTTGTGTACGCTGGAAACACTGAAGATTTCACTTCACTGTTTTTAATTTCTAATTTTCCTACAGCACTTCCATTTCTTGGAAATAAGAGCAAGATAATCTTCTGGAGTTGGAAAAATTGCTGTTTGTTAAAGCTAAATTCCATGCCCAAGTTCTCTCCCATATAACCCATTCAACGAAAATTAATTGCCCATATCTACTGCCATGTTACCTATCAGGTGGATTCCTATCCCGTATTCAATGCCATGTGAGCTGTCAAAGATACATTCCTAGCCAGTATTCATTGCCATGTAACTTATGAAAAGTTAATTCTATGATTGTATTCATTGCCATGTAATCTGTCAAAGATTCATTTAATTGCCGAGTAAATTCATTAGCTGTATTAAATGCAATATGACATATCAAAGGGAAACTTTTGCTTAGAATCAATTCCATGCCCCCTGCCATGTGACCTATTGATGATAACATTCCTTGTAAATTTCATGTGACCTACCAAAGACAAATTCCTGGTCTGATTTCACAGTCACATGACCTATCATAAGAAAATTCCTGCCCATTATTCATTATCATAGGACTTATCGACTGTGAATTTCTTGCCAGTGTTTACTGCTATGTAAACTATACAATGTAAATTCTTTGACTGTATTAACCAAGATATAATGACATGACATGTCATAGGAAAATTCTTTGCCAGTATTCTAAGTCTTGCGTCCTATCAAAAATATGTTATTTTCCCATATTCCTTAAAATGCAATCAATCAAAGGTAAATTCATTACCCATATTCATTACCAAAAGCCCAGTCAAAAGTAAATTCCTCGTCCGTGTAACTATCAAAGATAAATTGAAATGTGTCCTGTCAAAGATAAAGTCCATATTTATTGTCCACTCACCTATCAAAAGTGCATTTTTTGTCTTTACGTATTACCATGTAACTTGTACAAAGTAAATTCATTGCCATGTGAGCTATCAAGGATACAGTCCTTACCATATGACCTATCATAATTAAATTCTTAAAATACCTAAAGGAATCATGTTTCCAGAAATGGCTAAATGAAATATATTTATACAAATACCTAAACGAAATATATTTCAATAAATATTAGAAGAAAATCAAATTTCTTAATGCCACAACAAAATAAATTTCCATATTTTAGATCAAAAAGTTTCTAAAAATACCTGAACGAGACACTTGAATAGAACGTATTTCTACAAACACCTGAATTACATATATTTCTATAAATACTTAAAAGCGTAAAGACTTTAAATCACCAAGGGACCTCATGATCCAGCCGTTGAACTTGACCTTGATTTTCGCATCACATTTGCACAAATCCTCAACGTGTCTATTAATAACAACAAAACTTGCGCCGAGAGACTTCCGTCTATTTTTAGTCCACCAACAACAATTTCCATTACATTTTAAACGTCTTTCAAAAGTCGTTCTCATGCAGTACAAAGAACTACTCTTTAAAACGTACCACAAATTAAAACGTGTTGAGATCTCATTCAAACACACAGGATGAAACCTAATGTTTGCTCATTAAAAGTTCGACTATTCGCTGGACCAATTTGTATCGTGCTGGGTTCTCAGCGATGAGAGAGCCATCATGGTTCAACGACTCTGAAAAGGTTGGTTTTCATTCTTATTTTCCGCAACATAAGCGACTTTTCCTATTTGTTCGTTGACTGTGAAAGGTCGATAATACTGTTTAATTCAAGGATTGGATTATGCTGAATTTACGTCGGTTTCTTGACGGTGTGAATACGATAAATCTCAGTGAATGAAACATTCTTCTTACTTCTTTTTTAAAGTGAAAATTTGCATTTATTTGCATATGAGCTATACATGACTATGAAGGTTTCCCGAAGAAGAACCCTTGCTGATGCCAGGACAGCCGATTATAACAAAATAAAGGACTAGTTTATTGAATTCCTGATACAGATAACCTCTTTTATAACATTACAGAATTCGCATTTGATGTTTTCGTTTGACCAGTAACGTAAGAGAAACAGAGCTTTTTTTCACTCATTTTCTTCATTACTTTATCATCCCTCTCCTTTCTGGTGTCTTATCTTAGCGATTCATTGCATGGCAACTTACCAGAAAAGGGCCTTTCATCTTTATTCCATAGGTTGTCCGATTTCCAACAATATTCTCCCCTATATATATATATATATATATATATATATATATATATATATATATATATATATATATATATATACATACATACATATATATATATACATACATACATATATATATATATATATATATATATATATATATATATATATATATATATATATATATATATCCGGTCACACTGAGGAGACGTATAACTACTCTGTCTCTCCACATACCTCGGGTAGGGGATAGAAGGAAAAGTCATACCCTGGTAAGAGCGAATACCTCGAGAAGTACCCTCGGAAACCGCATCTACCATGTTGCAGTTCAGAAAGAGGGAGCGGGTGGGAAGGGATGAATCTATGTGTGCATGTCTATCTAAATATTTAGCAGTCACATTTGACGGGTCGCGTACACTAGAAACAGTAATAACATACTATATATCTGACCAGAGTAAGAAAATTTACAATGTGCAGTCAAATGAATCGTATTGGCCCTATACCGCCTACCCGCCGAGTCCCCAAGTCTTGTACCAAATGGCCCTCTTGTCTTTTGGAGATTTTCCAAGTTCAAGAGGTCTGTCTGCCTTCTTTTTTCTTTCCTTTTTTTTCATTTTCCATTGCAGTCTTAGAAAGGAAATTGATTTCTAGTCCATGGGTCTCATTGTAAGCCAACGAATTTTGATATAAAAGATTTATGTCAATTCTGGAAAAGGGTGTAATTTCGTTGACTTTCTCTCTCTCTCTCTCTCTCTCTCTCTCTCTCTCTCTCTCTCTCTCTCTCTCTCTCTCTTTCCCTGGCTTATTTTCCACTTACAGGAGTCTAAAAATAGTTACCGGGATTATACTCCTCTTTGCTTTTTCGCTTACTTGACCTCAGCTGAATAACCAATAACAATATATTTAGGTGGAAGAAAACGGACCCTTAACTTTAGGTTAAGTGAAATTCTTATGTATGTTGCCAAAGGAATTTGAGAGAGAGAGAGAGAGAGAGAGAGAGAGAGAGAGAGAGAGAGAGAGAGAGAGAGAGAGAGAGAGAGAGAGAGAGAGAGAGAGAGAGAGTATATTTCAGCTAAATTCGTTCCCCTTGAGTAACTCCTGCATTGAAGGTTCCAGTCCAGTTATTATCTTTCAATAATATTTAATGATTCTTTCAGTTGAAAATCTAACCCAATTTGTATGCAATATCTTACGGCAGAGAAAGATAACGTAACAAAGGTTTGCCTTTCTCCTTTACGAGGACTTCCATTTCAATCGTCAGATGCCATTCCAGCCTCTTCGTTTCTGTGCCGTCATAAGTAACTAACCTTTGCCATTTGCCAGATGATCTTTGGAAAAAGAAAAATAGAGTCATACTTCTGACATTATATCTATAAATCCGTCGCATAGGTCAAGAAACCGAAAAAATAAGTAGTTCTATAAACTTTTTCGGTGATATCTATATAAAGAATGATAAAGTACTGGTCAGAAGTTATTTGAATAAAAGAAAGTTTAATCCATCTCCCTTTTAAGACGAGGCCTAATTGATTCTAATTATTTTTCGCCTGAGACTAACTCGAGGCAATTTTCTCTTGGGCCATTTTAACTGCCACTTCATGACACGATCAGAGTTTTGTTAGCGAATTTTTGCATCATCTCCCGGTTGCTTTTAAATAACTATCACCATTTCATGCTGGACTAATTTGACTATCCTTCCAATATTTTATTAACTCTTTTCTCTCATGGAATATAACTACTGTAATTCTTACTAATTGAATACTTAACCGATGTTGCTAATACTTTGGTTATCACCGATAATTAGTTATCTAGAAACGTAATCACTTAGCGTATCAGCTATGTAAATAAGTAAACACCGCTCGAATCCATAAGATCAAAAACCTTGAAAGTGAATATAACTATATATGTATACATAAGTAACGAAGGATGCATATTATCGATATATGCACACACACACACACACACACACACACACATATATATATATATATATATATATATATATATATATATATATATATATATATATATATATATATATTCCCTTAGCCACAATGATCACTTTCAATTTTCGATAACCTGGCATTTTTTGCATTCGGTTGCCGCAACTAAACCTTTATGAAAGTGAAAAACAAAAAGAGAAACTTTCATTTCTGTGCAAAAGAAAAAATAAAAGGTGCTAGGAGCACTGGTGACACTCATATTCCTTCGACGCATCATTACATTTCTTATATTTCCATTCTTCTTAAGGCAAATATAATATGCAAACAATCCACTTCATTAACTTTAACCGCTTTTATGTCTCCGGAAGCCAACACAAACTATAAACATTTATGTAGGAGCATTAGGTTAACAATATCTTTGCTTCTATCGACATTAGAAGTTTTTCTTCACCTTTTTACAGACACCTTGCTATCTTCTTTGCTTTACCTATTTCGTAATTCATTTCTTATCTCATTCTGTTATCCATCACAAACGTTCCCAAATATCTATATTGGTTAACTGTTTCTACTCTTCTGGATTACCATATACTGTCAAAACCTCCCTCATGTTAGTGATTAGTTTTAAATTTCCCTCTACCAATGCTTTGAAATTCTTTCAATAGTTTCTGCATTTTTCTTGCCATTGCCAATTATAACCCTATCATCTCCAAACCACCACGATAATGAATTAAATTCACACCTAATCTTTTTTTTTATCTAAAAACTGTTTACTTATGACAAAATTCCTCCCTCTGACCTCTGTACCACTCCATTCATAGGAATACCAATCATCCATGGAGATATAATCTAGCCTGAAATTATCCCTTACACCAAACCAGCACCACTCCATTTAAGTCTCTCACACTTATCATCTTCTACATATTTTTTTTTTCCAATTTCATCATAAATATTTTTAGATCCATATATAGCTTTTCCCTTTGACTTTCCAATTTCTGATAGTATTGCTTAATTATAAACTCCAACTTTACACCTTTTCAGATACACAAAATTCTGCATTGCCATTATTTTCCACATTTAATAAACCTTCAAAACACTCACTCCTTTGACCCAGAAATGTATTCACCTTAAGAATCTTTCCATTTGCACAACTTACCACACCCATTTCTTCCTTATAAAAAAAAGTTTTATTTTTCTCTAATGTTCTTGCGTACTCTCGCATATCTGCTTTTATCACTTGCTTTCTTTTTCTATATAACTTTCCTTCTGACTACCCTTTCCATCGTGTTATATATCTGTACAGGATTTCATCTTCCCTCATTCAGTTCTATTCAATATGTCTGCATTTTTATTTTCTTATCACATCACTCAACTCCTCACCGATTTCATCGACCTCCATTAAAATATCTTGAGGTTTTGTGCATTTGGAAAAAATGATTAAAATATTTAAAACTCCTCGTCTATTCATACCTACGTACTTTGATGGACAAATTGCTGCAAAGACTGAACATATACCGTTTATTAGTAATCTTAATCTGAACCAATCTCGAAATAAACCGCAAACCACTGAACAAAAAATAAAAGAACATTAAATTTTTGCATTCTTTTAAGATAAATATTTGAAAATTTTTTCTTTCAATTTGATCGTCATGTTCAATGCATACACAAGCGTCCAATCAAATACACACCCTGTCTATCTATCTATCTATATATATATATATATATATATATATATATATATATATATATATATGTGTGTGTGTGTGTGTGTGAATATATGTGTATATATATATATATATATATATATATATATATATATATATATATATATATATATATATATTTATATATATATACACACATCAATAACAAAATATTGTGACTCGTATCGTAAAAAAAATAAATCTATCTTTCCTATAGTCATATATAATGACCCATACTATGAGTTAAAAGAGTAATTTTTTCACTTTAATCTACTGGTAGAGATATTTCACGGGTACCGCATAAAATATAATATTTTTTTCCCGATAAACCGTATATTTGACGCAACAGTTTATGAAATAAAGGCAATGGAAACGAAACTGGCTAAAAATAAGAAAATTAAATGACCCTCTGGTTGTCGCAATGAAATTATTTTGAAACATGAGTACTGGTGTTCATCATTATCACTAGTTAAGCTACAACCCTAGCTGAAAACCAGCATGCTATAAGCCCAATGTCCCCAACAGGGAAAATAGCCCAGTGAGGAAAGGAAATAAAGAATCAGATAGAATAGTCTCTCTGATTGTACTCTCAAGCTAGAGAATTCTAACCCAAGACCGGAGGAGACCATGGCACAGAGGCTATGACACTACCCAGGACTAGAGATCAATGGTTTGATTTGAGTGTCCTTCTAGAAGAGCTGCTTACCAAAGCTAAAGAGTTCTTTTCAGGAAACCTTTACACATCGTTCTGAAACTGCGTACACTTTTTCAATCTCAATTTTTGACGAACTCGATGGTGTTTTTCGCAGCAGGAACATTCCAAATAAGATCTTTGAAACTAACGGATCACAAGCATACAAACGCTGAACAATTTTAGTGCGAAGAACATCTACGTTTGTTATTATTACTTGTCATCTACATAAACAAACATGAAGTACGAATATAAAAAAAAAAAAAAAAAAAAATAGGACTTTTTAGGATTCCCTTACATATGTGCATACATTCTAATATCAATATAGACAAGTCCCACTACAAACTGAAATCATGTATGTAGCAATAAACCTCCTCTACGCAAAACTAAGACCAACATACTATGGTTAACTGCAACTGTCCTAAGTAAAACATCTCTAGCTAGAAACCAAGATTGCTATTCATCCCAGATTGCGACAATGGAAAAAAGTAAAATATAAAGACAAGCGGATTAGTAATTTTCTGAAGTAAACTTTTTCTATTCTACTTTAATCCGAGAGGTCAAGTCACGTATAAAATAGCAGAAATTCCCTTTTACATTAAAAGGAGGAAAAGAGACTATATGATCCATAAACCCTATAAAGGTTTAAAGGTTTAAATGTCGCTCATGAATGGCAGAGGCAAGGGACAGTGACATTGCCCTAGCAATTAGGACAATGCCCTAGAGACTGACCATATATTATATGATCAGCACCCAAGCCTCCTCTCACCCCAAGCTCGGACCAGGGAGGGCCAGGTAGTGGCTGCTGATGACTCGGCAGATAGACCTATAGGCTCCCCCAAACCCCCCAACCTTAGCTCACAAGGATGGTAAGGTTGCAGACACTAATGGCACTAGCGAGTCTGAGCGGGACTCGAACCCCCGACTGGCAAACACCAGGCAGAGACGTTACCAATCAGGTCATTACATTTTATCAGGAGTGGGTCATCGGTGTTGGAATATATTGAAGAATATACAGCTGGATACAAGAATTTCTGGTACACCTCTTTCCGATGAATTTAACCCTGTCACACCGTAGCTGTGACGCAAGTAAACAATTAGATTATTTAGGATAGAGATGGCAGGGGTACACACAGTAACTTGCAGGGCAAGTAAGTGTGTGGCAGTGTACACTTCCTCAGAACGTTGTGTGTTAGGAATTCTTGTACCTACTTGTACAAGTGATTTCTTTCCATTTTCTTGGTCATTTAAAAGGATGTTTTGCCCAAATAAAGTTTGAATAGTTAAAATATTCCAATAATCACTCGCAGAGAAGATTCACCTTGAAAAAAAAAAATAATATCAATGTAAAGTAGCCCTCTTTTTCATAGCTGGCTCACCATTAAGGATAGCAATAAAGTTCCGGAATAGAAAGATGTACTTTAGCATCCCGAAAAGCTGATGAATAATCGACTCGTTATTCCGCTAACCGAAATGTATAACAATAATTGCACAGCATGACCCTTTACCTTGAGGTGCAATTTTCTTGTTAAAAGTAGTGCTTAGAACTGATAGGAATTTTAGAAACGATAAAATTTGGAAAAATACTGTTTTTCCATATCATAAGAATTAATTGGTACCGAATTGTCCTGGTACCGAATTGTCCTAGTACCGAATTGTCCGGGACCGAATTGTCCAGGGCCAAATTGTCCGGGACCGAATTGTCCGGGACCGAATTGTCCGGACACCGCAAATTACACCTCACATGGAAAGAACATATATAATACGTTTATTACTAATGTGTAAAAAAAGAAGTGATGATGCCACTTGGTTTGGTAAGGAGATTATAGATGGTCCATAACGCCAATACGTCATCTTTTCAGACCACTAATCTTCCTAAATTAACCCGAGACTTGATGGTCTTTTGATCCTTAATGGGCCACAAAGATGGCTAAGCTGATAATGGGTATTATAAACGCCTAACCTTTCTTCCTCATTATTTGATTCATGACAGAAAGGACCTTATACCGAAAGTATTACACTTACTACAGTATATTTGCTCTAACGCCTAATGTCTTCAGTAGATGGTTATATATAATACACAGGAACCTCGATCTTTCATCGATTTCTTCAATGTTCAAGTCATTCTTCACTCTACGAGAAATATACGAAGCAAGTCGCAATTCCGTTCAGATATAAATGCAATTTTTACAATTCACTAGTGTCCACTAAATATTTATAAATATACACACACGCACACCCTCTCACCAGGGCATGACACGGGCTCTTTAATTTAGAGAAGAGATTCTGAACCAGTTTTAATTCATAACATACAGCAAAGCCTATAACGTTTTTATAATCAACATCTGACTTTGGTGTTAGAACTCTTCACCCTCCCAGAATCCTAATTTTATCTCTTGGCGTGGGGTAGATAAGGGCCTCTGACTCCCTTCCTTCTTAACATTTGACCTATGGTTTTAATCTTATCGTTGACTTAACACTTTCAAAGGGTGGATATCTATGATTTATGTCGACTTAAATAGGGTTTTTCTTGCTTTTACACAAAAAAAAAAGTAATATAACCCACTCAATAAGGGTAATGTGCAAAGGTGTTGCTTTGATTAAAATGAAAGATAAAAAAGCTACCAGATAATATAATTATTTTTCATATATATATTCCAAAAATAAAGGACTAAATATTGAAAGAGAGCTGTTCGACTGTATAAAAGAGTAATTCCATAATATCCTATAAAGTGTATCAGAACATTTGAAGAATGAGTTTTTTTTCTCTTATATAGCCTATAAGAGTACATTGTGGTTGACCTCGTAAGTGATGATCATCGGTCTTTCACTAAAATCACAACATATATGGCGATACAATGTGTATAGTTGTCACTCATACCGGACTACAATTGAACGGGATTGACCGAATTTCTACCTCAAATAAATTTTCTTCCTACCGTAAAATAGTTCCGCGTCCTTTTTTCTATATTATCCATCACTGCAATTGTTTTATTAGGTCTATAAAACTGATTGATTGCAAAGTATCTGGCAGCACGCCAAAGATATAAGATCTATTCTCCTTCCGAGTACATCCAGGAAGCAGCAATGTTTACGAGCAGCGAGTAGGGGTGACTATCTGTACATTATTTAGCCATGTTTTTTTGTTTCTAAACCTTGAAGCTTCAATTCCTTAATTAACTAAATCTCAACCTTTCATTTTGTAACAAGCATGTTTTGATCTAATGGAATACATGAGGTAATCAAAATTAGAATTTAAAGGTTGACATTATTCAAGTACCTCCCAACATTAATAAGGGATTACCTACAGCGCAAGAGTAAATCACATAAGCTGTAAGAAGTATGACAAAATGGGAGGAGTTTACTTGTTGCGTCAACAAATGACGCAGCGTTCAGTCTACGAGAATATTACTGATAACATTTCGCAAATAAAGATAAGCATATAATATATATTGATTTTTAAAATAACTGGTGGATAGTCATTATAATGATGATGACGCAAATGCTGTGATAAGATCCATTTACGATCAATTACCGATAGATTGCAAGGGTCTATTTTTTCAAGCTAATTTCCGTCTAAAACCACAAGGAAAATCAATAAAAAAAATATAGATTATTTTTCCATAAACAATTCCCCCTGCAAAGAGACCAATCAATCCGATCTTATCAGCACCAAACATTATTATCATCATTCTATAAACCTGTAAATATTTAACAATCCTTAACCTAATCCTTCAAAATTTAAAGGACGAAAAAAAAAATACAAAATGTCCCAAAAGAGCAACAAACAAGGCGTGTCTTAGTCCTGTCAAAAACTTTAATGGTCGGCAAGCGAATGTTTATCCAGGAGGGAAGCCCAGCTTAAGCTTATATAACCCAGTAGTCTCTTCGGGACTGGTTGTACAACTGGAAAACAAAGACACGGAGACACTTTCTCTCCTGCTTAATCCCCGACAACACACTGCCGTAAACCACCAGCTCTTGCAGTATGAGGGCTCTGCACCATACATGCACATGCATACTGAATAGAAACACGACAAAGATTGCCCTTGTGTGTGTTTCCATATTTGTATAGATGTATACTTAATTCTTACGTAATTTGAGAGAATTCATCCAGTTGTGTAGATACAGTGGCAAAATTATATGAAATACTGAATATGAAGATAATCTTTCACGTATTTTGAACTAATGCATCCTTGTGTCTCCATTTGCAAAATTATATGAAATACTGAATATGAAGATAATCTTTCACGTATTTTGAACTAATGCATCCTTGTGTCTCCATTTGCAAAATTATATGATAGACTAAATATGGAAATAATCTTTCACGTAGTTTTAGTGACTACGTCAATATGTCTACATTTGCAAAATTATAAGGCATAATCAAATATGGAAACAATCATTCACGTATTGTGAATTAATGCATCCACGTGTCTACAATTGCAAAATTCCATGAAATATTGGACATGGAGATAGTCCATCTAAATAAGTAAAGCATAAAAAATAATGGAACAATAAAAAATCAACTGTAAAAGTGAAAGTTACACGTAATAAACTAATACGAGAAACTATGGAGGTAAATGCAAGATGAAAAGAATTATGGGATAAAGAGCATTGCAGTCAATTTATCATTTATCAACGTCTACCAAATAGCAAAGTATGTTTTCAAATGCTTCAATTTATCTTTTATGAATATTATTTTCGACGAAAATCTGTAATCGTGTAAGCTGGTTTGGCGTAGCATAATAATATTAGTGTTCTCTTGCGTATGCTAATCGCCTTACTCTCTCTCTCTCTCTCTCTCTCTCTCTCTCTCTCTCTCTCTCTCTCTCTCTCTCTCTCTCTCTCTCTCTCTCTCCCTCTCCCTCTCATTCTCCCGTTACAAAAAGCTGTTTTGCTAGAGACGGCAACCTGATAGTAAATAACCCCAGAAGCTAGCATGTGTACCCGATTAAGAATACATATACATTGTTTTATGCATACATATATATACACACATATGTATATATATATATATATATATATATATATATATATATATATATATATATATATATATATGTGTGTGTGTGTGTGTGTGTGTGTGTGTGTGTGTGTGTGTGTGTGTGTGTACACAGTCACCATCTTCAATTTTGACTTTGGGCAATGGAACTATTTTTCCTTACCATTTTTTTCATCGCCAGTCCCTCATATACACATACCTTGCAAACCTTGGTCAGTCTCGCAGCATCTCACATGTAACCCCGTCAACAGTTGTAGCCTTTCCATCCCTCAAACTCTTAATTACAATTCTTACACAAACTTACATTCCATTAATCCAGGACCACATCATTTTAAGAATTCACCTCCCCTTTTGTATCTTGTACGCCTAATCTTGCGTACTTTTTTCATTAATCTTTCTTTCTGAAATTATTTCTCTGACAGATACCTTCTTACTCTCCTTGAAGATTCCGCTTGTCCCATTAGAATTATACGAGTACAATATTGCCTAGTATACAAAGAAAGGTATATAATAATCATTTAATTGAAAAAGTTAGATATGACAGAATGACTACGACTTGAACAATATGGGTTCATAGATTGAGGGGATATGGATCTAATATCTAAAAAATAATTACATTGGAACTTGTACAATAAAGGAAAAATGCTGAATATGACATATATGGACCTGAATAATGTCTGGGACTAAATTACTAGACAGAAACTTGAGTTATGAAGATGTATGGTGCTGAAGATAAGTTTTTATGAGCGATCAAATTTTTTCATGAGGGAAGTGGAGAGTATGCTTCTCTTTGATAGAAACAAAGTGTAAGATACGTAGATGAAAGAGTAACTGATTTAGTTCAAATAGGAATATGGGACAAAACAGACATACAATTTCATGTCAATTCCATTTTCTATGGATGAAGAGGAGCAATAGTTAAAAAAAATGATAACGTATTGAGATTATCAGATTAAGACTTTTTCTTGTAGATTGAAAGTCAATTGGTTGATACTCAACGGTAATATATTAGGGTTGTGATGGCCTGATGGTAGCGCCCTTGCCTGGTGATTGTCAGATTGGGGCTTGAGTCCCGCTCAAACTCGTTAGTTCATTTGGTTACTGCAAACTCGCCATCCTTGTGAGGTAAGGATGAGTGGTTTGGGGGAGCCGATAGGTCTATTTGCTGATTTATCAGCAGCCATTGCCTGGCCCTCCTTGATCCTAGCTTGGGTGGAGAGGGGGATGGGGGCTGATCATATGTATATATGGTCAGTCTCTAGGGCATTGTCCTGCTTGATAGGGCACTGTCCCTTGCCTCTGCCATTCGTGAGGGCCCTTTAAACCCATAAACTGTGAAAACAAAGCTCCAGATAGTAGTAGGAAACTTTGAAAGTGTGAAAAAGAAAGACGTGGCGACTAAAT
>NC_090762.1:32217951-32220451 GCF_036898095.1 Palaemon carinicauda
TGATCGATCCCATAAAAAAAAAAAAAAAAACTCGGTATGACCAAACTTTTCTTGACGTTTTCCGTGATTAATGAAGACGTTAATTATCTTTATGAAGAAAGACGATATTTTGGTTGAGTTTATTTCAATATTTTCAAAAAGCAGTAAGGACCCGACAACCTGACATAAATTGACACAAAACGTTGCTGATCTTTAGTATGTAACACCAAAAATTTATTTCCTAGAGAGCTTAACAAAACACGGCATTAAAGTAAAAAAAAAAAAAAACTTTTAGTAAAAGGAATATTAGCACAAAATCCTTTTGAAGTAAATTATAATTATATAGCTATCAATTTTAAAATTTAAAGTCTTTCGGTAAATAATATTATCTAAAAATATTAAACTTTACAAAGAATTTGTTGTCACAAAGCAATCTTTATCAATTAATGGGTCTCACTTTCTGCAACTTGTGATAATAGGAAAAATTCAAGCGAGAATTTGACCCGCTATAATTCGAATGTTATCACAAGATGATTTATTTGCTTTTGTAATATTCTTTGTCTACTAGGCCTACCTTGTGTGAATATTTTGTCACTCATTCATATAAAACTAGACTATTCCACTACTGTATATCAACTCGCAGCTTTTTTTTTCTATTTACTTCAAGGCGATGATGGAAAAACAATAATTATTTTTGTATCGATAAATTTATAGACATGTATATAATATTGCATAGAAAGTTCTCTAGTACTAATATAAAAAACCGAGTAACTTCAAAAATATTGTAAATGAAAAGTAGACCCTATTTTCACAATTTTCTAACAAAGACATTTTTGTTTTTGTTATCTATACTTCTGCTTTGGCAAGTATTTTCAAAGTCACACATTCTTAAAAAGAAATATCACCTTAATCTTCAGTATAAAAAAAAAAAAATTATTTTGCACTTTAGCATGTTAAGACTTCAATACAAGCAGCTGACTCCACAATGTTCCATCGATTGTAAGCCTCTGCCACACGTAAGAAAATGGAGTTGAATATTGTGTAAGTAGCCTACGGTTACCGCATGCTTCCCACAGCGAATTTTACTTTTGCCTTCTTGACGTTCAATTCATTCACGGAAGATTTACGTCATGGAAAACGTTTGATAAACGGGCAGATTAAACTGGATTTACAATGGCACCTTCGGTCATATCGTAAACCTTTGCCTAATTGTTTGTTTTGCTTCTATTTCTGGAGCACTTAAAAGCGAATGTGCAGACGTCGAAATATATGAGTTTTGTGCCAAATGTTTCACTTTTATTTTTTTTGCTCAGTGCAAATGTACATTCTAAAATCCTTCTTGATATAAAAAATAGAGGAAGAAAATTGTAATTAAAAATGCAAATGTTAAATTATTTCCTAAAATACGTAAAACCAAAACAAATGATTAAAAAAAGCATATAAACCTCATTCATAGAATAACACTATATTTGACTTCATTATTTGATCCCTTTTATCAAACGTGTAAAAAACATGAAGTCAAACTAAAATAAAGAAGAAAATCCAGCCCAAAAATGTCTAAAAATATTGAAAATAAAATTGACAGGTAAAAATTGATCCAGGTAAAATCACTACTCACCTCACCTGTAAGTATCTCTGGCAAAACACTCAAAAGACCCACGAGAATGCCAAATCAGCGATTTGGAAGCCTAACCCCTCCTTTTCTCCGTCACGTCCCTCAATGCCGTCCTTCAGAGGAGGAAAAAATGCTTATGAGATGGAGTTTCCCCAGACATTTCGAGAAACAAAATGAGTCTCTCTTGACCTGTGCGCCTTGCAGAATACAAGGCTCAGTATGGCTTGGATTTATGCTTAATATCGGGCAGCCTTCGCGTGCAGCACAGTGCGAATTAGATTATAACAGACACTGGAGGGATTGGCGGGAAGAAAAGAATGCGATGTGGTGAACTGGCACGAAATATAACAGCTGGCGAAAAAAAAAAATGGGAAGAATTGTGTTTAGTCAGATAGAGTTTTTTCCTATATTCAGAAAACCAGAAAATAGAAAGAAGGAAGTTCATGTATGCGATTCATGACATTCTTTACTCAATGTGATTGAAGCTTGGCTGGTAAAAACAATGATAATGATAATACCAATTTATCTTTATCAACATCAACATTATTACCACAAGTATTATTCATTTCCGAAGATCGAGAAAAAAAAATCTTGCTTCCAACAAGGCAAATTGTTTCCATTGATGAAAAAAATCAATCCATTATTCAGAATTCGTCAAGAACACCGAAAGGACTTTTATATAGCCGACTTCCTCAACTTGCTATACAGACAGTTACTCAAATTTTGTCTTTGTGCCCTGTTTGGTACCCAACGGAGAACCTTCGATTTTTCTTTTTAAGCTAAGGTTTGGAATAATTATGAAATCTGATAACCGTGCATTAAACACTGACTGCATTTTCGGTTATTACTGATATCAGCATTGGAGCATTGGAGAGGAAAAAGGAAAAAAAAAAAAAAAAAAAAAAA
>NC_090762.1:32227951-32240451 GCF_036898095.1 Palaemon carinicauda
ATCGAGCGTTTTAAACATAGATACGTAATTTACCTTCAATTACAAAGGCGTTCATTGCTGTTATCTTGTACAGTATACCCGATGTGAAAAACAAAGAAATAAAAATGACAAAAGTTAATCTGGTAGTGAATTTTATTGCCAGCAATTTTACTTCCACAAATAAGGTATTCAAGACATCTGATGTAAATTTTCAACTATTGCTACGCATAATATTGCATTGCAGTGTGCATCATAATATTACACATTTTAGAAGTTGACAAAACCAATATTTCTTTAATTGATATCATCATTATTATTACTAACCATACTACAGTCCAGGTTGGAAAAGCAGAATGCTACAATATAGGTTAGGAAATAATGGAACAGCGAATAGACAATTTATAAGTAATGAATAAAAATATAAAATATTCTTTGATCAATAACAACGTTAAAATATTTCAGTCATATATAAACCATAAAGCGAAAGTTATGTCAACTTGCTTAACAGAAAAGCATTTACAAACAATTGGAACTTCCAAATTTCTACTGATTCAACTGCCTGATTAGGATGAGCATGCCAAAATCTGAACACAGTTAGAATAAAACTTGTTGAATACTGTTTAGTTTTGAGGTTAGGTAAAATTTTCGTTCAGATATTACATATATGTCTATATATACATATATACATATATATCCATATATATATATATATATATATATATATATATATATAATATATATATATATATATATATATATATATATATATATATATATATATATATATATATATATATATATATATATATATAAGAAAGCTGTAGCTATAAGGAAAAAACAGATCTGGTAGGGTCCAATGTGATATTAATGGATCACTTCCACATGTCGTTAGGGGCACCTTCTCACATCACTAATTCTATCTGTCTATGACCATTCTGACGAATGATGCCTTCCTCAAATGACCTCAGATGACAGTATTAATCTTCAGAAGCACCTCCTTCATCAACTACCACTATCCCTTCGAAGACCCCGTCAAGAAATCCCTTTGGCCAATGAGTTCACATCTCAGTTGAAACAGCGGGTTTCATTCGGTCCCCCAAACGAGCGCTCATGGTTATGGCTACACAGAGGGAGTAAAGGGATAAAGATTATAAAAAAGAGGGTTAGGGGGAGGCACCAGGCGACTTTGTAAGAAGGAAAAGGTAGATAACGAATGAGACATTCTTTTTCATAAAAACCAGAAAGGAAAAAATGTGACAGCAGTAGCGTATGGCGTTTGTATGGAAATCATGTTTCTTTTTTTTTTATATCTTTCTTTTTGTCACTGTGTGGCTTTCCTTGAATTTTTTCTTCAGGTTTTCTTCATCCTATCTAAGGAATGGACCCGAGGACTACAGTATATAATAGTTGTGACGATTCCCACATTCCACAAGAACAATTTCTAACCCCTTTTCAACTGTGTTACTCGAAAAAGTTTAAATAAAATATGGTTACTATTATTCTATAGAAAAATTTACTATTCCCACCACTGAAGACAGATTTGAATTTGTGACTTTTTGCCAACATAAAACGCAAGATTATAGCCCAAACGCAACATCCTTCGTTGGCACGATATCAATGGTTATGGAAACTATTTCCTCATACCATTTTATATCTTTCCCCGAGGTTTGGGATGGAATGGCATCCAATTCACTTAAATGACTAATGGCATTCAGGGGTTAATGGTTAATAAAGGAAATTCCTATAATGGAATCGGATATCACCATTTTGCAAATATTGTCATGGGAACAACATTTCATGACTTAAGATCTCGTTTGGTGTCGAGAGAGAAGATCAGGATACGTTACCATATAAATTGCATTATTATTATATATTCTAATAGTTGGTGAAGAAGTTTTTCTACTTCATGAAAAGGTTGAACATTTAGGATGGTTGAATATATAGGTTAACTTGATCAGTGACATAGGGACGCATAAGAACAAAAATATGTAGTGTACAGTAAAATGTTTGGAAAAGTGAGAGAGAGAGAGAGAGAGAGAGAGAGAGAGAGAGAGAGAGAGAGAGAGAGAGAGAGAGAGAGAGAGAGAGAAATTAACCTTTGCCTGTAGGAGATACCAGAAATGTTTCCACTTCACCCCCAGGGCAATTGGAAAGAGTGACTGATTGATTGGTTAATTAGGAGCTATCAAGCGTCCCAGCTCTCAGGGTCACTAAAAAAAAAAACTATATAATGCACTGCAATTATTTCACTACCATTTAACTATAACAAAAGTCTAATTTCATCTACAAGTGTAATTAAAGCATAAGCGCCATATCTTGACAGAATGAGATGCTCTATTAGAGGTTTCCATGGTAACCGATAACAAAATTGTTGACGTTTTGATAACAGGTAGATTTTCATCCCTGTTGAAAAGTGTCTCCCTCTACATATAACACAGCCGGTTACGCAGGGGACTTCAAAGTCATCAACCGGAATTAAAATAATGTTCAGGTCAGGGTTAAAAGAATACCCTGGTTCAAGTTAGATAGCGTCCATGCTATCCCTGTAAGGCCGGGAGCACACTAGTGACTCTGTGGCGCCACAAAGCCACAGCATCGTGTGGCGGGGATGTGGTCTCCCATAGGTTTCCATTGTTTTCAAGTTTTGCCGCACAAACTAGTGACTGTGGCAAGCGACTGTGGCTCTCTGTCGCTCATCCCCGCCACAGGCGTATCGTGGCTTTGAAAACAATGGAAACCTATGGGAGACCACATCCCCGCCAAACGATGTTGTGGATTTGTGGCGCCACAGAGTCGCTAGCGTGCTCCTGGCCTAAGGAGTGAAACAGTGAGGTCAAGCTACAAATTTTAGGTACCGAGTTCTATCTCAAGCTGTTGCCCAGATTTAATCACAATAATAATAATAATAATAATAATAATAATAATAATAATAATAATAATAATAATAATAATAATAATAATAATCCGGCTGAAATCCCATTAAGACTTATTGAGATTTCCTAGTTACATTCCCTATAAAGAGAAAAGGGATGCAGAGGTGAACATGTATGTATGTATGCATGTATGTATGTATGTATGTACACATGCATGTGTGTGTGCGTAAGGTTAAATATGCAAACACTAATGTAGCAATGTACACATCCTATTTACCATTAGTATCAGCACGACTATATATATATATACAGTATATATATATATATATATATATATAGAGAGAGAGAGAGAGAGAGAGAGAGAGAGAGAGAGAGAGAGAGAGAGAGAGAGAACACTGGCCAAGCCGGATTGGTGATAATGGTAGACTTTAGTATGATTGCTCACAACAAACCAACCTAGTATAAGTAGGCCTTACTAGTACAACTTTGTTTTTCATGTGTATACACGAACCCTTTCACGATGTTATGGTATACCTGCTCAGAAATACATATAAATATATATATACATATACATATATATATATATATATATATATATATATATATATATATATATATATAGAGAGAGAGAGAGAGAGAGAGAGAGAGAGAGAGAGAGAGAGAGAGAGAGAGAGAGAGAGAGAGAGAGAGAAAGGCTAACTTGTATTGCAAATATCTCCCTCTTCCTAGGAAGAACCGTCGCCGAGGCATTCAATTCGAGGCTGAAAGCCAACGAATCGTCCCGCGGGACAAATAATCGATCTCCTTTGGCCCTCGACTATTCTTGGATCATCAGGGTCATCGCCTTGATGCCGAGTGTAGATGCCAAATATGAGTTAATTAACGGACCGTTGCACGTAGATGAAAATCCCTGCTACATCCGGGACCTCCTCCCCCCTTTCTCGCCTCATCGACCGGGATGAGGCCTCTCCTCTTTTCTTCGTATCTGAAAGGATTCCGGTTGCCAGATAGGCACGTGTTTTCTGTCTGACCGTTGCCGAGAGCAGTCCTATATTATTTTTTTATTATTTCCTTTAAGGCAAATATCACTATTAGGTTTAACGATGTTCAGCCCGTCCATTGATTTGCTTATCAGATTTAAGAGTTGTTTTTTTTTATGAGATAGAAGCATTAATGGTCCGCATCACGAGTTTCTGACATTTACAGAAATGTTAAAGTATTGCCAGAAGTATATAAAAAAAAATTATTTCTTATTTAAATGATTTAGGATCATATCTCGGGAATAATACAATATTTTTCTTAAATCGAAATTTAAGATTTCAGGCGAATATAAATATTCTGAAATATGTTCTCGTTAGAAAATTAACCATGTGACCTGAAGGCATAGCATTCAAATATGAATTAAAAAATCCGAAAAATAAGATTCTTAATAATGCTATTTGGGAATTAAATCAGTCATTACAAATACAGTATTATGAATATATACTTTGTAGTTTCATTATTTGAATTGCATTTTCTACTTGAGTGTTGGGAGAGATTTGTCAACACATACAAATTATTTAAAACTGATCATTTTGCTTTTGTTGCAAGAATCTATAAAAAAAGAAAAATAATCTGAGAAATGGATTTATCGTATTGAATTAGAAAGAATAATTTCATATTCTTGTTCTTGAGAACAAGAGAAACTAGATTTCATGAAAAAAATACTAAAAAATGGTAATAAATTCATCAATAGAAATAAAAAAAAATATTTCAATTTCATTTCCCATACAAAACAAATACTCCAACACTGACCATTATAATTTCTAGAGGTTCTCTCGAGTGGCATCGTTTTAATTAATTCCTACAACTCGAGGATTATTTTTAAACTTGAACGAATGTACTTTTTCTGAAAGTTTTAATATGGACGTCTAACCATTTCTCTTTTAATATAAAGGATTCACATTTCAAAATAGTTTAAAGAAAATAACTCAATATTTGAGCTTCTTACGGAAAGCATATCAAAGGGATTTTGATTTACAAAAAGAAAACCAAATTGTGACAGGTCTTAGTTATAAATAACCTTGCTATTAGAACAAAATAAAATCACTGCTTACTGGGAGAAGAAAATCTAAGACTTTGAAAAGATACAGGCAGACCAATAAGAGAAGAATTCGAAGCGACTAGATTATAAATCCCACGCGTCCCTGTTTTTCTATTTTAAGACCATGGCCGAAGCGACGAGAGACCCAGGGGAATAAGGAACGATGGTGCTTTCCAGTATATATATATATATATATATATATATATATATATATATATATATATATATATATATATATATATATATATATATATATATATATATATATACATATATATATATATATATGGATTGACGATCTAAGAATGTTTTCAGGTGTGGACTGGCATAAAAGGACCATCAACGGACGCAAGTGGAAGGACATGTCTGAGGCCTTTATTCTGCAATAGACAAGTAACGGCTGATCATGTATATATATATATATATATATATATATATATATATATACATATATATATACATACTATATATATATATATATATATATATATATATAATTTATATATATAAAACTGGAGGTGTGAACATTTGTCATTTTTTCACCAATAATCTATTACTCTTGGAGAGGATGGCTGCAGAGATGAACTAGTAGCAGGCACTTTCACATTCATGATTTAAATACGGTATACGCTTAAAGATGCGTTTATGTGGGATCTTGGGCTTTTAAAACATGAAAATTCTTTTGCTCGAACGAACATTTCTGCTATGGAAACAGTCGATCTCTTGTGGTGATTACTCCGTCCTTATTTCTCAAAAACCTTGCAATCTAAGCATATCTCATAAACCTCTGATCTCTGCCCCTACCCCAAAAATAAAAAAATCCAAATTATCATTAATAGAAATCCCCGTTCTTAATTACAGGATCCATATCAAACTTAATATTATATAACGCTAATTATCCAGTCTTCCTTACAACTTCAGATTTGCTTTTTTTCCCTTAATTCATTTCAACTTTTAACATCAACTATTTAAACTTTTCCTCTTTAAAATCACCCATCAGTGATGTACCATTCGTAAGCACCAGATAGGCCTACACAGATTTCATTCTCGAATTGTACTCGAGTCATATGAAATTCCTATATATGAATTCTTTCATGAAATTACCATCGAAATACATCCATAACACTGGTATTTAGTCACTGAGATAGCACACAGCTGTTACACAGATGTGCAGAGCATATACAATTATGAGACTTTATTTTATCATTATCATCCCTTATTTGCAGTTTTATACATCTTTACTTCAACTATTTTCCTCGTGAATTTTCTCAAATTTATGTTTAGAATTACAATTAGGTAATTCTTCACTACTTTTATCAAAGTTTGACCTATATATATATATATATATATATATATATATATATATATATATATATATATATATATATATATATATATATATATGTATATATGTATATATGTATATATATATGTATATATATACATATATATATATATATATATATATATATATATATATATATATATATATATATATATTAAAATAGCACAATGCAGCGAGAGTATTTGGGTATGCAAACTGCTTCAATTCATTTATATAAGTGCTTGTGACTCATGCTTGATCATAATTCATAAAGACATGAGCTGCAGCGCCCCCCCCCCCCCCCAAAAAAAAAAGACATCAAATTAACAGAACTAATACCATGCCAAGAAAGAGCCATAAGGCACTTCTTCCATCTCAATATAGAGTTGTGAAACAATGAAGTCTTGGCGGTTATTCTAACATTTATGATGAGATATATTCAAGAAGAATATATTTAGCCATATGATAAACTTCATAAACGCCTCAACTTTTAAAGCAAAGCCAACCCGGGAAGAAAGTCTTTACCCAAAAGATAAGGTGCCGGCAAAAATAGGAACTTTAAGATAAGCCATGAAACATGTCTTTACCCTCGCTGCCGTTCCTCGGTAGCTGTACATCGCTTTAATCATACCCCGGCCGAGAACAAACACTCCACAGAGAGTGAAATATATATCTAGCTTCAACAATGTCAATATGACCCCTCGCGGATTAGCAAACTACGCAACGCGGGTCATTTGTTTCGAATGTTCCCTCCCGGCGAAGGGACGAGGTTCTCGCACCAATTCATAAAGCACTTTGACAAATGGATCGCTTTTCCAGAGAGGCGTTGGGGGGAGAAATATCCTACGCTTTAATGTGCTGTTACTATATGAGAACTACTCATTCTTTATCTGATTTTCTATTCTGTTAATTTGTATACTTTGCAATCCAAGGTATAGTTTTCACCATAATATTACAGAAGAATCACAGACACATATACATTCATACATACCTTACCCTTAAGCACAGAAGCAATTCCAAGCACGTTACGTCTTAAGGGTATTTCCTTCAAGATGACATGGAATTACCCGGTTCACTTCACATCTACTTTTGTTCTAATCAAAGTTTATCACATTCCTCAACATCCCCACCCCACACGAATCACTCCTATCAATATCGCCCTCGTTGTTGACAACATTGTTGCATTACTTCCTCCCTTTCTTTGCAGGAGCGCCCGATGTTGACCTTAGTCAACTGAGCGAAGAGGAAAGAAGTATTATCCAAAGTGTCATGGCCAAAGCACAGGAATTGGAAGGACAAGACCCAGCGACTAGAAGGTAAGAGATTTTCTCTCTCTCTCTCTCTCTCTCTCTCTCTCTCTCTCTCTCTCTCTCTCGTTTTCCGCCTAATATTGAGATGTGTTGTCTTTGATTGTTCAATTCTCATAGATTAAAAGTAGTTTAAAATTGTAAATGCCGTTAGGAGTCCTTTCCATATAGGTATCTTTATTATATCATAACATAAAAAAACAAATAATGATAACATAAATGATTAAATAAGCATACAGCAAAAACATTGTAAGAATGTAACCTATCAAATTAATAAATACAAATATGTAAAACAAAAACATAAAACATTAGGAAAAATGTATTTAGACCATTGTGAAATAATTGCATATATAAAAATATGAAATAAAACTATAATTAGTAAAATCAACAAACAAACAAATACCTAAATAAGTAAATAAGCATCGTGATGAATGTAAGCAAAAAGGCTTAACGGAAAGTCATTTACGAAACAAGCAATCCATCAATATTATTTTATTAGTCTGCTTGTTATCTGGATGTTTCACGGAATATCACCAAGGTCATGAAAATTAAATAAATAGCCAAAAAGGAAAACAATGAGTTTAAAAACATAAATAAAATATGCAATATTACTAAATGCGAAATCAGAAAAGCTATGCATGTCCCTCGAGGTCCAACAATGCAAGAGAAGAAGATCCCACTGGCACTGCAGCCGGCCACAGACGTGTGCGTTAGTTTGTTTGTCAGTCTGTCTGATCTGCTTGTCAGTCGCCTCGGTGGCTGGAGCTCAGATATTACGATGTCTGGTGTTCAAGGGGGGGGGGATACATATACCACTGGAAATGGGAGATGTTATTTTCCCGGATGCGGGTAATTTAACGGTAAATAATGATTGCATATTAGGAAGCAGCATATATATATGTATGTATGTATGTACACACACACACACACACACACATATATATATATATATATATATATATATAATATATATATACATAATATATATATATATATGTATATATATATATGTGTGTCTGTGTGTGTGTGTGTGTGTGTGCAATCAGACTTACATAGAGACGTGTGCTTACTCTCAAAGGTGTACTAACAAAATCCACACGTAGATAGACCAGCAGACATATAGATAGATAGGTAGATAGATAGATAGATAATCTCATACTTAACAGTGGTCAAACTATTCAAAGCATTTTCTTCTCACGTATAAAATCACCCAATCAATATAAACACACGTCCGTAACCGGCATATAAACAAATAAACAGTACTTGTAAGAGACAAGGCAGTACATTTATACTGCACAAACACAATCATATCGACAAACAAAATTGTACATTTAAAAGCACCAGTATACAGAAGGCGCGAGAAATTAATTTATTCATAAACAAAATTGTACACTTGAACACACATGTACACATGCACGGAGAGAGAGAGAGAGAGAGAGAGAGAGAGAGAGAGAGAGAGGTAATATGAATGATCGAACCACAGAGATAAAATCTATTGTCAAACCGAGAGAGAGAGAGAGAGAGAGAGAGAGAGAGAGAGAGAGAGAGAGAGAGGTAATATGAATTATCGACCAAAAGAGAAAAAATGTATTATCAAACAGAGAGAGAGAGAGAGAGAGAGAGAGAGAGAGAGAGAGAGAATTCGAACGAAGTTCTATGCGTTAGAAGTTTTTTTTCTGAATACTTTCGTAGTCGAGGACACAATGTGGAGTAATTAAGACTGACATTCTTTCTGTGAGGGTTGAATTTCTTTCTCTTTCCCTCAAGATTAAGAATCATTATACCAGGACCAGTGGGTCAATTTATTCTTTTATTCTGAGAATTTTGTGGCTACTCGATAATCTTATTATCAGTTGGTTCCTTTTATCATCTTTATTTTCAGACTTCATATTCGAGAGAATAACTAAGTTAAAAAAGGTAATTCTTTTGAAGAAACCCCATAACGTGTTAACAAGTTCAGTTGAAATCCTGCAGATCATAGGCATGATATTCTAACGCTCCATTCTTTCAGCCATTCATTACGGCGAGAGCGTCTTATTATCCAATTCTCTTCACGAGAAAGGAAAAAAAAAGGAATAAATTGGGGTCTGGATAATGGTAATCACCCGAAATAATTAACTGAAAGGAGCTCATAAATTTAACACCAAAGTTCTCTGGGTACCTGCAACCCCGCTCCCCATTCCTCTCCCTCTTTTCAATAATGCCCAACACCTCACTGACATTCTTGCCAGGGTACTAATCTTCCATTTATAAAAATGCCTCACTCAGGGCATGATCATGCATCTGAGGGCACATATTACTTTTATATCAACCCCTTTAATGTGCTACAAACCACATAAATACATTGCAATTCATAGGTTCATTAACACAGAAGCCCAGAATGCCATCCTCCCGTGAATCAGTGAGTGCTGGCTGATGGCATTTCCACGTTTTGAAATTCCCACACCCTCTCCTTCCAAGATACCCACACTTCATCGAGACCCCGCCAGCATTTTGGTGAGGTTAACGCCTTTGGAGATCGGGTTGAAGCCTCGATAATGTGTCCCTTACGAATGTAAAAGCCGTCCGGCCACAAAGCGTGTATTTGGAGAGGATTTAGAAGGAATCGATGCAAGACTCGGTCCAGCGTCGGCTGATGGATTAAAGGGGTTGGTCCAGCGGGTCACGCTACTCTCTCTCTCTCTCTCTCTCTCTCTCTCTCTCTCTCTCTCTCTCTCTGTCAGGGTCTAGAGACGCCTTTTCTTAGAAATGGACAGGTAGTCACGTAGACTGAGTGACAGAGACTGAGATCCCTCTCTTGAAGAAAGAGAAAAATTGATAAAAGCTTCCACAAACACAATATATATATATATATATATATACACACATACATATAAACATATACACACACACACACACACACACATATATATATATATATATATATATTCACGTGTGTGATTGACCCTTACTTGACGTGAGCCAATCAGTTTGTATTATGATTTCCTGTAGATTATTGCCGTTAAGGTACAACGTCCCACTATCAACAACGTATGTCATTATTGCCTAGCGCGTGACAACTTGCCTTCTATTTTTAGGTGCAAACCCCCGAACACATTTACATTTTTACTTCATTGTCTTAAATACCACCCTTAAGAATCCACACAATTCTATTTTTAGGTTCATGAGATTACGTGCTTTTTGCTTTAATTCATTTGTTTAAATTTGTTCATGCAGTGATCTTACAGGATTTGCTTTCGGGGAATTAGGTGCATGCTATGCATGCTTTCTCGATTATCTTTATTCTATTAAATTTTCATGTTAACTGACACAATTAAAGAAATTGAAATTTTTGACTGTAGCACCCGTAATTATCAGAAAAATTATCATACATTGCACAATGCGATATCATAATGAAAAGAATAACTTTATATACGAAATTAACGTTAGTTTGAAATGTACAGAAACAGCTGCTCTCCTTATTACCATATAATCTTCATTATAAGTAAGTAATTGAAACAAATAATCGGCTGAGAAGGTTAACGAAATATATTTGCATGTTTTAATATCACCCTAGATGCATAACTAATATCATTATTATTATTATTACTAGCTATGCTACAACCTTAATTGGGAAAGCAGAAGAGCATTAACAAGGTAAATTACCCAGTGAGGAAATGAAATAAGGAAATAACTTTACAAGAATATTTACGATGTACTACAGTAAAGTAACGAAATATTAGTTTCCTTGAACATCTAACCATGAAAACACTCATATATTATTGTAACCAGGATTTTAGGCGTGGAATAAAGTGCGCTATATGATAGATGAGATATTACTTTGAAAATTTCAAATAATATCTATTTTAAAAGAGGGAAGAAACATAAAAAAAAATCTGATTCTCGATACTCAAGAAAGAACAGAGAGACAGACGAACTGAAAAGGATGATACGATGAAAACATAACGAACACCAGTCCAGGGAATGTCACAGGCATTATCAGTTGAACCTAAGTTGGAATATCCAAGTAAATAGAATGCAATTACGCCGAGGAAAAAAAACGTACACATGATGTGCAGCCACTAACGAAAGCAATAATTAGAAGGTAAATAATCGATCAAAGAAAAGGGTAATAAATATAAATTAAATGTGTCGCTGGGGTTCAAATGTGCAGTTGGACACAAGTATTCCTAGCACACTTCACTCTGAGTAAGTGCAGCCGGTCACACCCTTCCTGGGCGGAGAGTTCCTGTGTGTAAGCTGCTCCACACCTCCTTCCATCTCTCTTCTACAATAGTTGTTTGGTTACTCGCCGCACAGTAACAGTGAAACACGGTTCATTTCATCAGAACGAGGTGTACCAGGAATTCCGGTGTCCAACTGTAACCTAGTTATTCGACACTGGCAGTAGGGCCATTGGATCGAGGTGGCTCATCTCAATTGAGTAAAGGGAGATATCGAGTAGTATAACATTGTCAATACTCTGAAGTTACATTTTGATATCAAAAGTAAACATTTACTTGGAAGCCGTTGTGATGCCATTTAAATCAATAAAAAACATTTACGAAACGATATCTATTTTGCAATTCTTTAATCCAGTTTCTCTATCAGTGCAGAGAAAAAGATTCACATATGACATAACACAATATATATTTTACAGTGGTTCATACAGCATTTCCTGTGTTTACTGGTTTCAACTAGGACCAATGACCGTGAATCTGTACAGGTTGCATTCATGTCAAAATAGACCAAACCATGATTTTATGGTGAAAATATAAACATTTCTTTCATGACAAGATAAATAAGTGGTATTATTACCCGTGCTTGGACGCATTATCAAAAATTAAATCACAAGAGTTGTTGATACTATAGGGCTCTGCAATTGCTAAGGATTTAAGAAATACTTTATTAACTAATTTCTTGTATAGCAAACTTTTTTTTTCTTGATAACACCA
>NC_090762.1:32247951-32272951 GCF_036898095.1 Palaemon carinicauda
GGAGGGGGGGGGGGGGGGGAGCTATATATACAATGGAACTTGCCGTACAATAAGGGTCTGACAAGGTGCGCTATTTCCTAGGAGCGAGAAATGCCTGGAATTCCTGTGTCAACTGTACATTAAAATATTCTAAATCCTGTCTGCCCACTACGTAAACAAAAGGTCGTATGGAATTTATTCCTAATACCAAGGATGCTAGGAGGATGAATAGGACTGTATGTATAATTCACTCAAACGCAAACACGAATTCGAACATACATACGAATTTAAAATTAAAGGTTTCATTCGTTGCCAACGACTTTAAGGGTCTTCTTTAAACGGGGCTGATCACAGGTACTTACCCATTGTCATGGCGAATACGATGCTAAAGGTGATACTTCCACTTTCAATTCTGCCTCATAAAGTTGATCAAAATAGAAATTAAGAGTATCCATTCAAGTTTCCTTTTGATCACTTCTATGCATCTTACAAGTATGTATAATGTGAAATTTAGGTGTCTGTTCAATGATAAAGGAAATCTCTCCTTATTTAATAAAGAGCAAGTGATGGCTCTCTCTCTCTCTCTCTCTCTCTCTCTCTCTCTCTCTCTCTCTCTCTCTCTCTCTCTCTCTCTCTCTCTCTCTCTCTCTATGTATATATATATATATATATATATATATATATATATATATATATATATATATATATTATATATATATATATATATTTATATATATATATATATATATATATATATATATATTCCTGTCACCTGTCACGGTAAACAGCAACCCCTCTGAAAACAATGAAAACAACAAAAACAACAATCTCCCACAAATGAGTTAGGAAATGGGGAGAGGGTGGGAGGGATTGAATCTGAGTGTGCAAAGTCTATTTAAACATTTAGCCGTCATTCTGGGGGTCACGTAAATTAGTATAAATGATAACTGATCATCTCCTTGTTTTTATTCTGCTTCCAAATACATCAAAAAATCAAATAAACATTACATCTATTCAATATTCACTTTGGCCCACTCTTGGCAATCTAAGAGCACCTCTGGCAACTAAGGTCAGCAATGCAGTCATGGTAGACAAATATGCCACCGGACAAAAGCGAATAGCCGACATCCCTCCCTCTGGGTTTCAAGGCAATTTGCTACCGGGAAGAACACGGCGATAACTTTTGGTTAAAATACGCATATAACGTAAATAGAGAATCAGAAAACTTTTCTGTTGTTAGTGTATGTCGTCGTGCATTTGCTATCCTGCGGTGCAAGAGTCGCCTATCTTTTATTTTTTTTTTTTTTACATTTAAAGATTTGGATGCATAAGTTTCTTCATTGCAAAAAGTATCTTTGGAAATTACTTCACTATCACTATATGAACGTATCATATTTTTACTCCTACAAAATTAAAAGCAATACTCAATTTTTTCTCTCTGAACTGAAAGATCAAACGAAAAATTATTCTATACACCTCATTCATAAACTAAACAAGAAATCAATTGACATGCCTTTGAATTACAAACTGAATTTATTTAAATATATCTGTTTCATGAACTGAAACCGAAAACGAGAGTGCAATATGGTTTTTCTTTTTCATCTAAACAGAAAAATATAAAATGACCTGCTTCTTGAACAAAGAAAGTCAACCTGAAGTTAAGATCTTTCTAAACTAAAACTTAAAGGGAAAAAATGAAATTATATGCATTATTAATTCAAATTAAGAGAAGAAAGTTTAATAATCTGCCTTTCTGAACTCAAACTGAAAAAGAACAGTTTAATAGATCTTTCTGGTACAGCTTGAAAAGTACGGTTACAAATTACATGCGTTCTGAGCGCAAAGTGATAACAGGTAAAAAACTTACAACGTATACTTTCGAAAGTTAAATGAAGATAAGATTGGGAAAATGCTGTATTAACTCTAAAAACGAATTAAAACCAGTCAAACTCTGCTCTGTGTACTAGAACTAACATGAGACCTAAGTAAAAATTCAGATGCTACACTTTACGGAGCCAAGAAAAAAAAGGCAACGCTTTAAAACTTTAACAGGAAACACTTAAAGCTTTGAAATATCTTTTTTTTTTTTTTTTGGCCAAACTTGATTTAGGAAAAGTGTGTTTAAAAAAAAAATTAGAGGGAGATTTTCAAGTTACTGCCTCCTGAAAGATTAACGTTGGACTGTAGTGCAGTGAGTATAGTATATATGCTCGTTAGAAAGAAAATATTTCCTCTTAAATCCCATGTATTGTCTTCTTGCTATAGTAAAATATTGAAAAAAATAAAGTTTTGAATACAACATGATGTAGGCCGTGTTCTATTTATACAAGGCCTGGAACTATTGTGAAGATAACTAGTCTTGATTGCATGTGAGAAAATTTAATCTAAATTCCGTGATAAGATCCTTGCTGAAAAAGATAGACATTTATTACATATGAAGAGCAGGAGATAGCAGACATTATGCACTCTTAAATACACATTGAACTAAATTTGAAAAATATTTTATGTTCCACAAAACTTGTCATTTTTATTTACTATCTCCCTGAGTAAAGAAATAAATAAATACTACAAATACTACGAAACAATTGAAAAAATATCAATTCTATCCTATGTGTAAAATTTTACGTAAGCTATTTTCCAGAACTATCCCAAAGCTGAATACACCGACAGATATTTCCGGCGTTATCTGGAAAACACGTCGGCTGATTTTTGAGCGTTCGGTCATTTTGCTGACCAATTTTCAACTATATGTATTTTGTAATAACAACCAGCTTTTCATCCGAAATGGGGCAAGGCATTACGTTTAGAAATGTCCAGCAACGTGTTTTTTTTTTTTTTTTTTCAGAGCCCTGGAATTATTGAGTCATTTTCTCACTTTTAAATCTAGTTTATAGAAGCGCTACGAATTTAGCTTTTTCCGCTTAAAACGCGTTAGTTTTATTACAATTATGTCTTAAAATAGCCAATCACTTCTGAACGACATCCCATAATCACAATTACATCAGAATTTCAATCTAAGAGAAATGTAACTCGTTAAAATAAAGATAATAAAAATCTCATTATTATTAGGAATAACAGATTTTGGTGGCTTTACTGAAAAACAAAACAGCAGTAACTACCACATTCACTCTTTGACTCTTAAATTAAATATAAAGCCATGCATGTGTATTTACACATCTACTCAAACCAGGACAAACAATTGATTGATTGCCTACAAGTAATTTGCCATCACATCTAACAATATACTTATTGGATGATCAATAATAACAACAAACGTAATATAATCGTTTTCTTGTGTAGACCAAACAGAGGTAAACGGAGAATCATTACCGGTTGTTCTGTGCACACGCACGCCATTTAACACGGAAAGAAGCAAGACATCTCTTGCAAAAAACTGATAAGGGAACGATGAGATAAAATTGAGGCTTGGAACGAGAGCGCTGAATATAGTCTTTGCCTTAGTTATCGGTAAAAATATCTAACTAACTGCAAATAACATTGCACTGTATCTGTGGGAAAAAATATTCTCGAGGGTGTTTCTCCCAACATCTGTTATTATTTTTATTTTATAAAAAACATACTTGTTGAAATTTCTCTCAAAAGACTTTTATTTAATAACGGAGGGCAACTCGTTTAAAATCCATACAAAGTATGTGTTTATGTTAGTTTTGAGCTAGCAAAGTAAATCTAAGCCGATTCAGCCAAAAAAATAAGTAGCTATAAAAGTCCAGACTAATGACGTAATAACTTGCAATAAAAACTTCCAATCGAAACTATTTATTAAAATTGAAGATGATAAGGTGAAACTATATTGACACAAGGATATTAACATGATAACATAACTTTAAATAAAAACAAAAACTCTGCTACTTCGCCTTCTATTAAGGGTGAAGGTCATATTGCGTATTAAAACAAGGACAGTAAAGCAATATATGCTTTATTATGTAAGTTCCACTTTTCAACAGTGAAATTCGCCCTGTCCATAAAAGACTTGTATGGAAACTGTACTGATTTAATGGTATTTCAGACATTATCTACATGAAACTGAGTCCATTCTTACTCGTAATGGGAACACAAATTGCAATCGATATAAGAAAAACAAAAATATAAAATGCTGGCCGAAACATAAAGGCAATATTGCTATTCCATTACTTGGGAATGACTGAATAAAAAAAAAAACAATTACTTACATATACCGATAAATTGGCAAGCAATCATATAGGATGCATGCATGTATGAAAACGAATATACATTCATAAAGATTACACAATGGGCAGAGAGAGAGAGAGAGAGAGAGAGAGAGAGAGAGAGAGAGAGAGAGAGAGAGAGAGAGAGAGAGAGAGAGAGAGACCAGAAACCTCAATATTTTTCAGGGTTTCCCCGACGGCCCCTCATTATCACTTGCTTTTTTTGTGTGATATTATGGTGCCGATAATTTCAGAGCCCGGGAGAGTTTATATGGAATATGTTTTTTTATCAAATGAATATTTTTATGACCGCAGTCTCAACGGCCGGAGTTGGAATAAAATTTATTACTCCTACGAAATAATTATATGTAAGAAATATGATTTCCATAGTAAAGAAATATATATTTTTTATAAAAAAAAAAATGGAACCGCAAATAGAAATTAATACGTCTTGAAATGCTTTACGATATGGAACTAATTTCATCTGATTTTAATTTTTCCTACTGTTCGTGAAAAAGGCAATAATTTATGAAATATACAAACCTAGGCTTAACTGACCTTATTTCAACTCGGTTTTCATGGAGAATATACGATGTCATTTCCATTTAATTTTTTTGCTTTATTACCATTTTCCTCATTCTTCATACAACAATATTCCATTATTCTTTCTTTGGGTTTAATTTTTAGTAATATTTTCCCAAACAAATGCAATTTTCAAGATGAAAATACTTCCTATTTTTAATTTTCCAGAAGCGGCAACGTTACATAATTCAGAAATGTCAAATTCTCGCTTATTTCACTCTTCTTTACCAAATTTTTTACATTGAACAGGTTGACATAAGTCTCTCTTTATAGTTTATACATGAAAAAAATCTATTTTAATTTTGTTATTGTTCTTAAAATATGTTACAATAATTATCAATTACTTCTCTTCTAGTTTATTTATTTCTTCACTTCCTATCCTTACTAGACTACTTTTCACTGTTAGAGGCTTTGGGCTTATAGCATCCAGCATTTCCAACTAGGGTTGGAGGTTCGCTAATAATAATAATAATAATAATAATAATAATAATAATAATAATAATAATAATAATAATAATAATAATAATGACAAAAATAATAATAATAATAATTCATATTTACTTTCCTATCCCGAAGAGAATTCGTTAAATGATTAAATCATTTTGCATTATCCTCGTCCTTCTCCGCAGGATAAAACAATAACCGACTTTTGCTTCCTTTTTTTCGCAGACGATGAGATGAATTCCTTTAGCTTAATGACACAATAACCTAATAAAGCCGCGGCGCGTTCATAATGACCTCGTGGTCTCCCAGGCTCCAGTGACCCTAACGCCATCAATTGCCAACTGACTCGGTTACAAAAAAAAAAAAAAAAAAAAAAAAAAAAAAAAAAAAAAGGAAAATAAAAAAAAAGGAAAATAAAAAAACTGAAAAGCAATTAGGCCAATCAGCACTCCCAGTCCTAATTTTGGAAAGATCCCAGTTGCCAGTATTTACGTTTTCTCTCCCGATTTGATTGCCCATACTTTCAAAGGGTTTGTTTGTGAATATAATTTCGCTTGTTGTTTGGAATATAGTTTGGTTGTTTAATGAGACAGGAAGTATGCCTGGTCAACAATGAATGTTTCTTGTTCCTTATCTTTTAGTAAATGAATATATGCATATGCACATATATATATATATATATATATATATATATATATATATATATATATATATATATATATATATATATATATATATATATATGTGTGTGTGTGTATATATATGTATATATATGTATATATGTATATATATACATATATATATATATATATATATATATATATGTCCTCATCACCAGCCGTTGCTAGTCCACTGCAGGTCGAAGGCCTCAGACATGTCCTTCCACGCGCGTCTGATTATGGTCTGTTTATGGTAGTCTATACCCGCAAATAATATATCTATCTATCTATCTATCTATCTATATATATACATACATACATACATATAAATATATATATATATATATATATATATATATATATATATATATATATATATATATATATATATATAATTTCAAATACAAGGCTTTTTCCAATACAAGGGATGGCTCCTGAGACAAACAACGCTACAGTCACTATTGCTACACCCATTCATTAATTTCTGGATACTGGATGAATCCTCTGAGAGGCAAAAGCTTCTACAATATATATCGCTTCATACATCTACGCAGAAGGCTTATACGAGAGAGAGAGAGAGAGAGAGAGAGAGAGAGAGAGAGAGAGAGAGAGATGGCTATTTGTCCCACCAGTTTGTTTGGGTTCGCATGCAAACATATTCGCTCATGCATATGCAATGAGCTAAGGAGTATGCATTTTCAAGGGAACGGCCGTATTCGACGCTACGGAATACATCAGCGATGCTCGGTAACCCATCGTCCGAATACAGAAGATATGCGAGAGGAACAATAAACCAATCGGGGAACTGATCATTTAGTTTTTATACATTTAATCCATTGTATGACGTGTTTGATCAATATCTAAAAATTATTTTACATGCAGGATGTTTGTCTAATAACCATTATGCTATTTATTAACCAAGTCATGATTTATTTTTAATATATAGCATATTCCGTACACATAATTATTTACGCCATTTGTCTTTGTTATTACTATTGATTTGCTTATCTGACATATCTTCATGTCCATTTTTCTAACAATTTTATCAATTTTCAGTAAATTCAAATTTCTTTTGTATTTTAAATTTCTATTAAAATATTTCATGTGGCGATATATAAAATACATACATACACACGAGCACAAACATGTTGTATATAATTTACAAAATAATAAAATATAAATATTTAGGAGAAGGGGTAATGCCTCCAGCACAGTTTTCGGGGATTCTAGCTCGCTTCTTGCATTCCCGAGAGTTAAGAGAGTTGGTGGCGTCTTGCTTGCCGATTTCAATCTAATTCCGATGTTTTTTTTTTTTTTTTTTTTCCGCTTGCGCTGATCGTCACTGCAATTCCATTTGGAGAAATTTCGTCCTAAAAAAATGTTATCCTCCTTTTGATCCCTGTCGTCATTTCGTAAGAATTCTATTCATCTATTTCCAAAGTGTCAGAAATTTACATTTAGTATATTTAGTTCTTTGTGTCAACATAAATGTAATTCAAATTACATCACAGGTAATTTATTTTTCTTATTTTCTTTCAACTTTTATTTTACATTTCAACAAAAAAAGACGATAATTTCTTAGGGAACAACAATAATGCCAAACTTAAATAAAGGCAGAATAATGTATTTAAATTAACATACTGACATATAGAGCCAATAAAGCTTCACAATACCACTGAAACGAACAAAATCTTCAAAAATGACGACTCGTAATTCACAAACACAAAATACACACAAAAAAGTCAGAGAGAGAGAGAGAGAGAGAGAGAGAGGAGAGAGAGAGAGAGAGAGAGAGAGAGAGAGAGTAACCTACTTTGCGGGCCATTAAGAGATGGCGTCCTCGTCCCGAAACGGAGGTCAAAAGAAATGAAAAGGAGGGGAAAATGTGCGGGATGGGAGACTATCCTGACGGAGATGGGAGGATGATGGGAGACGGGGAGTCTGGTCTTTTTTTATTAGCCAGAAGTCTATGCGATCCTTCACAAGGAAGGAAAAACCCAGGACGATCAAATAGAGAGGATGGATTTCCAAGGGGGAAATGTAATTAATGATAACGATATACTCACTAACTTACAGAAATATATTTCTTAATTTTTAACGACATTATTAATTTCTCGAGTTGAGCATAATACTCTATATAAGACACGATTGTGTTAAGGGGACAAGAGAAGCAATGAAACAAGCTTTTACTTAACCTAGCCATTGTCTGATTTGCTTTTTTTCAATCATTCACTAAACTCAAATTCTAAAGACCCTGTATTGGAGATAATAGTTCCTAGACACTTGAATGATTTTCCAACTATGGTTGTAGCTAGCAAGTAATAATAATAATAATAATAATAATAATAATAATAATAATAATAATAATAATAATAATAATAATAATAATAATAATAATAATATGTAATTATCACATACAAAAGAAAAGGAAAACTGTACGTAAACGACTTCAGAGGAAAGAATCTCCTTATTTTCTGATGATCTAATTTCATATATTTGGGTTTTTCTTTAACAGACAACAAGAATGGTAACGTCCCTAATGATCCGTGTCCTTGTCAAATCTGCCCAAACCCTCACCTACAAAAGGTTAATCCTTTTCAGGAGTGTATTTCTCCCAGGCGGAAAATAGTCGTGGCCGAAATTCTCGACCACCAGTTTTCGCCAGAGGGCCATCTTTATGGGGCCCCTCGCGCCTCTCGTTATTGTGAAACCATTCTGTAAACCTCGCATCTTTGTTTGGCCAAGATGCAGACCGAAAGCCGTTAAGACAGACAATGTTGGGCGACCGGGAAAATACAGATAAGAAACTCATTGGTGGGGAAAATGAAGTTGACTCGTTTTCCTTCTGAAGGAAAAGGGAAAAAAAATTCTTCTTGGGTAAGGAACTAAAATAGCTGACCTACTAGTAAACTAGGTAAAAAAAAATGGCTCAGCTTTAATTCATGATTTTTTGTTTTCAACAACGCAATATTCTATTGTGATGACATACGGACAATTACTATTAAATATGACACTAGGTGTTGTGAGGGTATATAAAATAATGCAAAAGCTCTCTTTGTTCCCCTTTGTTGAAGGACTACTTCCGCTCTCTCTCTCTCTCTCTCTCTCTCTCTCTCTCTCTCTCTCTCTCTCTCTCTCTCTCTCTCTCTCTCTCTCAAGTACATTGTGGCAGGTCAGTTACTTAGCTAAAAGCTAATTTTGCACGGAGTTGTTTTAATTAACAAACTTCGTGTACCCTTACGTGGCTCTCAAATCATACGGACTCTTAAGCAGATGGAGTCTGTTTTAAGAAATATCTGAATTTGTCATGTACCCTTTTATTCAACATAATCATATTTACATTAACTTATTACCTCCTTTCTTGTGATTCTCCATTTAAAAAAAGGGCAACTACGCTAGTTAACGATATGTTAGATTATAAAGTGCAACTTTTGGAGGCCTCTCAAAATATCGAGTATTCAATTGTAATGATAAAACAAATGGAGTTTCCTTGTGAATATTTTTTTAATAATACACGTCAAATAAACATACAAGAAAAGGAAGAGAGAATAAAAATATGCAAATAAATTCTTGAGTCAAGCACTAAAGATTCACTAATTGTCGTTCTAATTCATGTACTGTTTATCCCCCACCCCCCAACCCCCACCATGCATGATACGGGTCAGGACAGGCTGCCGAACAGTTCAGTCAGAAGAAAAGTCCTTTAAATAAATAACTTTGGTTAGAAGATTAAATCAGAGCAGCATTAACGTCCGTGGATAGCAAGGGGGTTTTTGTTTTTATTCTATTCGGCCTGTGCCTTCGAATGCTTATTAATAACCAGTATTTTGTCATGAATTCTTACATGGTTTTTGTAGCACGAAATAAATCAGTGGAAACTTAAGAAATTGGTGATTGTTCTTAATATTGTTAAATAATTTTGCATAAATTCCGGGACGTTTATTTAAAGCATTATAACAAATCAGTAAACATTTCAAAAGCATACATTGAAAATCCCTAATATCAATTGATAATAGAAAATCACGACAAAAATTGAGAATAAACATTAAGAAACTCGAATGATTAATAATAATTGTTCTCGATTTCTCCGTAAACTTGATATTCATCTATAAAAATAAACATCGAATTTCCCTGGCCTTCAGTAATAGACGGGATGTCGAGTCTGGATATTCTTAAAACGATATCAAAAGAAAGCTTTGTATTATTAACAGAAAACGGCAAGAGTAGAATTATCTCTTCTTTTATTTAATTTTTTAGAACATTATAACACATGAAATTCATACCTAAACTCATTCACTCTAAAACGTTTATAAAATCATTAATGTCTAATTTCTTAGTGGCCTTTCATCCACACTACAAAACATTATTATAAAATTTCAAAACCGAGAATATTTTGTAATAATTACACACTAGCTTACTCATATTACCAATCACGCGTCTTAAAATCAAACACTGAAACAGGTAGGCAAATTTCGCGTTTCAGACGTTTAGAGATAGTAACAAAACCAATTTGACAAAGAACAAAGTAATAATAATAATAATAATAATAATAATAATAATAATAATAATAATAATAATAATAATAATAATAATAATAATAATAATAATAATAATAATAATAACAAACAAATGAGGAGTATTAGCAGAATCAAATCAGACGAATTATTTCTAAAATCAAGTTTCATCGATCCTGGACAACAACAATCGAAAGAGAAATCTAAAAGAGAAAAAACGTGAGAACTCTTCAGATTATTTTGCTTTCAGGCTGAACTCATTTCAGTCCAGAGTTTAATAGCCGTACACCTCAGCGAAATGAAAAAGAAAAAGTTTGGTAGAGCCGAGGAAACGGGGATGAAAACGAGTGAAAGTTGTATATAGTAAAGTTTCAACTCGCCCTGCTTAAAACTTTCAATGCTTTGGCTGCGGTGAACGTTTACTGTCGATTTGCATTGTTCTTTATTACTCGATAATGAATAGAAATGAGTGGGGATGCCTCAACGTGGTGGAAGAGTTTGCGTATCGCCATGATCAGCAAAGCGGTATTAGTCAAAGCCACCAGTACTAAGTTGGTTTGCTGTGATCGATCACGCTACATTTTCCCATCATCTGCAATCCGAAGTGGCCAGCATGATGATGAAAAATGGCCAAACCCTAGACATCAAAACCATCACCGATCCACACTGGCTAGCGTGATGAGGAAAGATGGCCAAACCCCAGACAGGACTAAGGACAGGTCTGAGGCCTTTGTCCTATAGTGGACTAGAAACGGCTGCAATTGTTGTTGTTGAAATAAAACAAATATATAAATGATAACCAAATGTCTGACATTTTCGGGCATGCTCTGTGGGGTTTGTATGCCATTCACGAGGTGGCAAAGATATGATATTCCCCTTTGTTCTGGTATTACTTATATTTCATGAAAAACGTTAATTATATTAAAGAAACACATGAGTTAAATACAAATGTATTTATTTCATCCCCATTTAACTATAACTTCAATAGTCAGGGTGAATACAAGAAGGGGGTAGAAGTACAAGAAGGAAGTAGAACTACAGAGGTTTTATGAATATTGAGGAACTAAGAAAATTTGTGGGTATAAACTGGCATAGAATAGCCATAAATATACAAACACGAGTGGAAGTACATGACTGAGGCTTTTGTTCTACAATAGACTTGTAACAACTAATATATATATATATATATATATATATATATATATATATATATATATATATATATATATATATACATATATATATATATATATATATAATATATATATACATATATTTATATATATAAATATTATATATATATATATATATATATATATCAATGTAACAGCTTTTCGTTTGTTTACGTTAATGGAATTTTATTTTTACAATTATAACATTTACAAATAGTCCTGTTATTATTCATACAAATGTACAGTATCACTTCGACGAAATCTATTTTTAAGGTTTTAGTTTAACATGATTATGGATGGAGTACAGTCCGAAAGCTCGTTATATTGCATAGAAAAATAAAAGAAATAATTTCAAAATAGCAATTTCTTATTATCTTGAGAACTTCAAGACCCGAACTCAAGAGTGCCTACAGGAAACTGGAGAGGATGAAAGTAAAACTAGGTAGACTACGCAGTCATCTGTCGTTTAACTAAACCTGCAATATATATATATATATATATATATATATATATACACATATATATATATATATATATATATACATATATATATATATATATATATATATATATATATATATATATATATATACACACGGAAGGTAACCTCCGTATACCAATTCTCAACGCCCCAGGAACACACACAGACCATTGTAACTAAGAGTAACAAAATAAATGTGACCTGCAACTACAAAGATAATGTTCCTTAGATGGGTGGCATAAAAATACGGCTAACAATGGATATGGCCTTCAGTGATAGATGGTATGTCGGCTTTGGATGTTCTTAAAACGATATCAAAAGAAAGGCCTTGTATCATTGAACAGGAAACGCAAGTCGAGTTATCCATTTCATGAAATGCAATAAACAATACGATATAAAATAAATGTTTATGTGTTAAAACAAATTTTTGGTATGTTTTCAGTCAAACTGAACAAATAAACAGTTGGTGAAATAAACAAAATGAAAAAGTAAATAAAAGCATTTGGAGATATTCTGAATTGTGAATTAAGAGCGTTTCATTAATCCGGATTAAAATAACGATTAATTTCCTAAACACGGAAAGCACTCTTGGTTTCAACTGGAACATCAGCCATTCACAAATTAATTCATAAATTATATAAAAAAAAATATTTTCTGAAGTTGTTCTTTCCTCTCATATTTTTAAAGTACATATACCAAACTAGGTCCTTTCAGTAGACAAGGCTCTCTCTCTCTCTCTCTCTCTCTCTCTCTCTCTCTCTCTCTCTCTCTCTCTCTCTCTCTCTCTTCGTATCATATTCTTCTCCTCTAAAGTACATATACCAAGCTAGGTCCTTTCCGAAGACAAGTCTCTCTCTCTCTCTCTCTCTCTCTCTCTCTCTCTCTCTCTCTCTCTCTCTCTCTCTCTCTCTCTCTCTTCGTATCATATTCTTCTGTTAACTACATCTACCAAGCTAGGTCCTTTCCGTAGAAAAGTCTCTCTCTCTCTCTCTCTCTCTCTCTCTCTCTCTCTCTCTCTCTCTCTCTCTCTCTCTCTCTTCGTATCATATTCTTCTGTTAACTACATCTACCAAGCTAGGTCCTTTCCGTAGAAAAGTCTCTCTCTCTCTCTCTCTCTCTCTCTCTCTCTCTCTCTCTCTCTCTCTCTCTCTCTCTCTCTCTCTCTCTCTCTCTCTAAAATAAGAAAAAGATCCTTTCCAACGACATCCTTTACTTTCCCTTCTTCTCGTCCCCCGTAATTGTCTCTCCCCGAGACACGCCGTCCGTCATACTATCATCCTTTATCCGGCCAACTTTCGTTTCCATTGAAGCATATCCCCCTCCGGTGAAATTCACCCTCAGCCAGGACAATGCATCCTTCCAGCTTCCTTTTTCCTCCATCCTTATAATGCCATTTCTATTTCCATTTGATGTTCTTTGTTCGGTATTGGTTTTTCAGACGTAACTTGCTTACAGTTGTACAACGCTATGTTCTTGTTTTCTATGGTATTTATCCCTTCTGATAATGGATATTATATAGCTTTCTTTCATGTATCTTTGTTTCCCCTTATCTAATTTCCTGCATGACATCTACTTTTCCTGTTCTTTTACCACTCTTTATCAGCTAAGAATCTTTCCCCATTGAACAGTTGATCACCTTCGCCTTTTAATCATTAAATCTTTAATTTTCAATTTCCAATTATAGTGCTTTCTCCAGTTTATAATTGTGAATTCTTACATACACGCCGATGTTGCTTGCTCTCTCTCTCTCTCTCTCTCTCTCTCTCTCTCTCTCTCTCTCTCTCTCTCTCTCTAAATATATGCGGCATAACTCAACACGAAACAAAAATACGACGAGCAAAGAAAATGTTGATCTGCAACAATGCAATTCATATGAATATAAGACCGGACCCTCTGACAAAGCCCCCTCCTGTCAAGACTGGAAAAATACAGAAGTTCGCCAGCGTTTACAATCCAGCCAAGATGTTTTTGTTTTTCGCCTTTCGGATGTCGAATTTGGTTAAAACCAGAGTAAACATTTCTATATATCTATTGTAACTTTTGTAAGAAATACTTCCTCTTACAGGGAAATATTAATAACAGGTATGTGCGATTAAAGTTTTTCTTTTTATCAATTTTCAGATTATCGCATTGCACTTTGTAAAATTTGAACTACCTTGGAGTAGTATATTGTGGTGGTAAAATATTTTTTTTTTATAAATGAGGTTCAGCTATTTTCTCTGATTATAACTGTAAGGCAACTTTTCCAAGATTCAAATAATAAAGGAATAACGATATGCGGTGCTATTATAGTATGCTATCTACCTACGATTTTGCTATCTACCACCAGTCTCTGACTATACTGTAGTATGATACCCACCATCAGTCCCTAAGGATACGGTCTACTTGCTAATCCGCCTCTAATAAGGAGGATCAATACCGACTTGATAACCTAACCTAACGTTATTATAACTCAATCAAACTTAACCTAACCTAACCTTATTTAACTCAACCCAACTTAACCTAACCCAACCTAACCTAACTTACAAACTGCTTATAATTATGCATCCATGTTTTCCTTCCAATAAATATTATTAAACTATCATTAAAGTCCAATGAGGATAACATACTGGTGGTAAGTAATCTGTTTGATAATCCTCATCAAACAAGAGGATTAACATTGACAGTAGATAACATACTTTGTGGTAGATACCATACTATAGTAGAAATTCGACGGTAGATAGCATACTATAATAGCACCCGATATGCTTATTAGTACATGTAGTACATGTACTGTACGTATGTACAGTCATGTATCACAGTACACTAAGATGTTTTCAATCCCCAATCGATCGTTGCTATTAGCATGCTTTTTTATTTAATGAAAATAATTTGATATACAATTAACTTTATCATATCCCCTACGAAAACTGAAAACACTGAATGTTTTTACAAGTATATATATATATATATATATATATATATATATATATATATATATATATATATATATACATATATATATATGTATGTATGTATATATATATATATATATATATATATATATATATATATATATATATATATATATACATATATATATATATATATATATATCATTCAAAATATTATAATACCGGTATTTCATTTAAAAAAGTAATAAATAAAAAAGGTATTATAAAAGACACTGCCATTTTTTTTTTTGTCTCGAAGAGATGCAGTATTTCAAAATAAATGACCCGTTTGTTTGTCGTAACCTTGGCAAAAGAATTGAGACGAATCGTGTTTTGACTTGAAAATATCGGTGATACTACGAGTACAACATTTGCAATACGAAGTGAAGAATATCCAACATTTGTTGTAATTGAACAATATGACTGCAAACAATAGTCCTAAAAAGTTATGTAGTATTTAATAAGGATAATTGATGTATCAAAGTTCATTTAGATGATGGGGTTCTATAATTTTTTATTATTAAACTTAGAGTTGAACTTTTTTTTATAAAACCTATGTAGCTCTAATATATCACAAGTTATTCATTAATGTATTAAAACTTCTGCATGACTGAATGACGAATAATTCACAATTCATTAGTAACTATTACGCTCATCCAATTTATAAAGAGGTATCTTCTTCCAAACGAAAATAAATCTAGCGAAACATTTACAGTTTTTACTTACCAGAATTCTCAGAATGTGATGATCTCATAAACGTTAAGATCTTTCAAGAACACTCACCTGCAGGAGGAAACAAGGAAATATTAATATCAGAAGGGAAATATTTCATAGATATATGCAAAGTTAAATATGTAATCTATATATACAGTTAATTCTACATTTTCCTGGTTGATAAAAATTCTAGTATATGCGGCGATGATGATTGCTGTTGTGAAAATCTTAGGTGATTCATTGTGCAAGAGTAGACTATATGGCATCTCCCCTATATAATTAAGAGCAAGTGTGTGTAGATAGTTAGATACATATATATATATATATATATATATATATATATATATATATATATATATATATATATGCATATATATACGCATATATATATACATATATATACATATATATATATATATATATATATATATATATATATATATATATATATATATATACAATCACGCTTAGCGGCATTGTCAGACTTAATAAGTGCTCGGTCTCTCCTCGTCCCTCGGGTAAGAGTGAGAAGTAGTAGTCACACCCCAGTGAGATGGATTGGAGTCAGGAAAGGGGGGGAGTTGTGGGAAGGGTTGATTGTGTGCATGTGCGTCACTTTTGGCGGGTCGCGTACACTAATTACATAATATAAGGAATAGTATATTATAATACAGATAAACAAAATCAATACCATTCTAACTTTTTTCATCTTCTATTTGTGATAGATGCTGTACAGAAAGGGCTTTCGTATTCATGACACATGTCCAGATTTCTTCTGGAGTGGAACACCCCCGACCATTCTCGTTTTTATTCTCTAACCTGTGTGAAATGCAGCATGAATGCACAATTGAATTCTCGCTTGCTAAAGAAAATCACACTCTTGGCGGGTTAAAATATTGCATTCTGAGATACAAAAATTCTTCTATCACAGTTGCATTCTAATGTGTAGAATACCATTATAGTTCTCATTCCAATTATTCAAAATCTTTGGTAAAATACACTCTAAAATGAAGAACGTCTTCTCAATTGCTGAAGAGATTCATTCACTTTTCGCATTTTATTCAAAGAAACGGACAGACGAGTACCTTGCGGTCTCCTTGGATGACGTAAGATGTTACGCCATCAACTACGGTGATTAATGGAGCTTTGGCGTCATGCTGGATTATTAGAGGCTAGAATAATGAATAATGAGAATTTCGAGGGCCAAAAAAAAAAAAAAAAATTATACCATCTTGAAAATAAATTCATAAAGAAAACTAGATCGCATTCCTAAGTAATTGCATCTATGATTATATTAATATTTTGTATTTTTCCTTATCTGCAACCAAACTTATTGTAGTCGCATTTGAGTCAAATAGTAATGGTATAAATGATATATAAAAATTACAATCTATGGATACTTAGAATGTAATATTAGTTACGGTTCATAAGGAGACAGTCGATTACATAAGTGTAAAGTAAGCGCTCCAATAAATAACACATCATTATAGCAAAATTATGTACATTATGAAAGTTCAGTGATCAATCATACAAACCTGGATCATCTCTTATACAAAAAAATTCTTTTAAAAAAAACTAATAACTAAAGCTATGAGTAAATATTCATAAATCAGAATCACACTCAAATCGACCGCGATCGAAACTGATATATTAAGTAGAACTGCATTCTTTACAGACTGTTTGCACGTGAAAGTTCCATAATGCTTTAATTTAATCTAATGATACGGGATAATCATAAGAAGCTCATTTTAATGGTGCAACTTTATCACACTGTGGATATTAGAGTAATTAGCATCTTGATTTAATTATTCCGTCATATTAAGTCTGATTATAAAAAGTTAGTGGAAGTGTTTGCACGAGGTGGAGAAAACTTTGTGTGCAGAATAAAAAGAAAAACAGTGTGCAAAATAAAAAGGAAAACGGGGTGTGCAAAATATAAACTTCTAAATTGCAAGCAAAATTTGCAAAGGGAAAATATCAAGTAAATTGAAATAGAAGGTTGTGCAAAATTCAAGTGACAGGCAAACATCGTGTAATCGGTATAAAACAGAAAGACGTCGTGCAAGATCAAAGCAACCCAATCGTCTTGCAAAATACTAATAAATAAGAAAGTATTGTGCAAAATATATTTTTCTTTTAATGAAAACAATACAATGAGTATCGTTATTCAAAACCAAGAATCGATGGCGACAAGGAAACGCAAAGCGACTGTCGAACGTTTATACTCAAAGTCAGATAATCAATACGAAAACCATAAGCAGATTGTACAAAATATGCATTTGAATATATTCACACAAACCTATAGACATGCACACACAGTATATATATATATATTTCTTTCCTGTTCTCTCCCCAACTGCTCAGCGTGACAGGAAAGAGCGGTTGGGGAGAGTGATTAGTCGTACCCTGATGAGAGGGGGTATTCCTAATAGGTACAGTAGGAGGCTGTGATTTCTTACGGGTCGAGTACAATAGTATGTGTGTATGTATATATAATATATATATATATATATATATATATATATATATATATATATATATATATATATATATATATATATATATATATATATATTGTATAATGAGTGTCTCTTTTTGTACCAGATTGATAGAGCCTTCTAGTTTCTCTCAAAGTTTTTCTGTATACTTGAATGTTATACGTCATTAGGTTAACAACCATTGCGGGAATTAGTAAAACAAACATTCTATTTCAATTTACCCATTAAAAATAGGGAGTTTTAAAGGAACCCTTGCGAGAAAATTCTTCTTCCCTGCAACCACATTCTAACATCATTCTCTGAGCTCCCTTTCACCCGTAACGTGAGCGATGGAGATGAGATGAGGAGGACTTTTTTCGAAGATAAATGGTCCTCTCGGATTTTTTGAAGTTGGTCCAGAATGGAGAGGGGGGAAAAAAAACTTCTGGAAATTTAAAGCTCGAATGAAAAACTTAAAAAATATGAAAGTGTAGAGCTTCAGAATTATGAAAGTGCAGAATTTTAAAAAACTTGAAAGTTTAGAACTTCAAAATTATGAAAGTGTAGAGCTTCAAAATTATGAAAGTGTAGAATTTCAAAAATATTTAAGTACAGAACCTCAAAAATATTCAAGTGTAGAACATAAACAATATGAAAGTGTAGAACTTCAAAATTATTAAAGTGTAAAACTCCATAAATATTTAAGTGTAGAATTTCAGAACTATGATAGTGTAGAACTTTAAAAATCTGAAAGTGTAGAACTTCAAAATTATGATTATAGAATGCAGGGAAAAGAGAATCATCGAGATAGGAGCCATAGTAAAAAAAAAAAATGCATTCCGCAAGCATCTTCCTAAAGAAGAAGAATTGTCGGTTTTGTAAATGAGACATGAACTTGATTTTGCTTCCGGTAATACAGGTTATATTAATACTAAATGGCATTTCTTTACAAAGTACCGCTTAAGAAATAATCCCAACATTCAAACCTTATTAACTAAAATTTTCCAATTACTAACATACATACATAGAGATTGAAACAGCAAGGTATATATATCATATTGAGCTCAGTAGGGAGAGTAAAGCCATCAACTGACTTGGCAAATACCGCTTATGAAATAACCCCAACATTTAAACCTTATTACCTAACATTTTCCATTTACTAACATACATGCATAGACAGTGAAACAGCGAGGTATATATATCATATTGATCTCAGTAGGGAGAGTAGAGCCATCAATTGCCTTGGCAAACGAGTGTCATCCACGAAGCCCACTTTGAATAGGCAGACTCCCCTCATAGAAACAAATCTTCGAAGCTCCCTGTTTATGTTCGAACAAACACTACTGAATGGATGATAGACTTTTTATAAGAAAAAAAAATTGTATCTCGGTCTTCCCATGATATATAAATATTATTATTATTATTATTATTATTATTATTATTATTATTATTATTATTATTATTATTATTACAAGCTAAGTTACAACCCTAGTTGAAAAAGCAGAATGTTAATAGCCCAAGGGCTCCAACTAGGAAAAAAAGCCCAGTGAGGAAAGGAAAGAAGAAAATAAATAAACTACAAGAGAAGTAATGAACAAAATATGGCAAAATAGCTGAAGAACAATAACAATATTAAATTAAATCTTTCATATATAAACTATAAAAACATGAAAAACAAGAAGAAGAAAAAATAAGATTGAATAGTATGCCCGAGTGTACCCTCTAACAAGAGAACTCTACCCAAAGACGGTGGAAGGCTATGGTACAGGGGCTATGGCATTACCCAAGACTAGAGAGTAATGGTTTGATTTTGGAGTGTCCTTCTCCTAGAAGAGAAGCTTACCATAGGTGTAGTCTCTCTTCTACCCATTACCAAGAGGAAATCAGCCACTGAACAGTTATGGTGCAATAGTTAATCTCTTGAGTGAAGAAGAATTGTATGGTAATTTCAAGTGTTGTCAGGTGTATGATGACAAAGGAAAATGTGGAAAGAATAGGCCAGACTATTCGGTGTGTGTACGTATAGGAAAATTGAGCCGTAACTAGAGAGATGAGTCCAATGTAGTACTGTTTGGCCAGTCAAAGGACCCAATAAATCACTACGGGTAGAATCTCAAAGGGTGGTTGGTGCCCTGGCCAACTTTCTATATTAAGGATCATACCGTACACCCTTCAAGCAAACTTTCATTTTTAATTCTCTTCACAAGATTAGACCATTTAATCCTTTTTTTAACTACGAAAATCTTTCGAGAACCTTTAAGTCGCTCACAGTTTTATACATTTTTCATAAATAAATAGTAAGCAAAACAATATGCTAATCCGTTTTCCCTGCCTTTATGAATTCATGTTTATTTTCGCTTTTCCACATAAATTTCTTTTTTTTCCTATTCTTTTTCAAATAATCAGCAAGTCACCATTGTCAGAAGAAATATACATAAAACCCTGCACTATGCTTGTTAAACCTAACTTCTTAATTTTCTATATTTTTCGGTATATATTTCTAAAGAATAGAACGTTGAAATATGAATAAGAAATATATTACTTGTCCTTCAAGCCGCACCTTGACCCAAATCTAAATTACGTCAAGACTAAATGCATCACTTATTCATTAAGCTAAGACCTAAGAGAGAGAGAGAGAGAGAGAGAGAGAGAGAGAGAGAGAGAGAGAGAGAGGGGGGGGGGCGTCTTTAATTTTGAAATTCTTCCTGGAATACTATCTTTGCCTTTTTTTTTGTTTTTTTTGGTGCTAATAACCAGTATATAACGATTACCAGAACCGTCGAGTCTGTGAGCCAATCTTTTCATTTATTAAAAGAAAAGTAAATATTGTTCCATTAGTAAAGGTGGGATGCCGTAAACACTTGATGTCTTAGGGGAAATGTGCGCTCTTACCATCATTCCTATTTGTACAATTGTCTATTGTTGAGGTTCATTGTATTGATTGTCTGTGTTTATTTCGATTAAGTGAAATGATGCATATTCTAACAGCACAATGGACTGTTCATGGAAGATTGAAAGCACATAGGATTTAAAATATATAAATCGTAACAGTCTATTTTTGCAGACTTTGTATGCAATGGCTAGGCAATCATGCATAAAGAATATTTGGATGATTAATTATTTCATGTAAAAAATTCTTCTTCATTTGTTGGCGTTTTACTAAGATCAAAGGGAACTTAAATCAGCCATATCAATATCTATATAAAAGAATTGACTAAAAAAAAAAAATATTAAGCTAATTATTATAAAAACTCGAATACCGTCAAACATTTCTAACTCTACACTTCAGATGTCAATGTTCAAAGTTTATATATGACAAATACGTTATGTCGTTGTTACAACTCTTAAGATATTTCTAGATTAATTATCCATTACTTTTCATATATATTTCATTTCTGTTCCTTAATGGCCTAATTTTCTATGTTGGAGCTCTTAGGCTTATAGCATCCTGCTTTTCCAATTAGGTTTGTAGCTTGTGTAATAATAATAATAATAATAATAATAATAATAATAATAATAATAATAATAATAATAATAATAATAATAATGAAAATATCTACGTAGCAGTTTTGGTTTAAGGAAAATAGAAAATGACGTTAAATATCAACTCTTTTGAGACGGCAAATATGGTGCACGTAGGTTTGAAGACCTTCGACTTTTGCATTGTTCTACATCACTGAATAGAACATCTAGTACCTAACATATCACAATGACCTTTGATTAACAGAAAGTTACTTTACGTATAAGCGTTCAATTATTTCTTGTTCCTTGTGATATTGTACTAAATAATGGAATTCAGTTCATTTTTTAATCCCATGTGGATTTGAAAAAGAAATACAAATTACCCTTATCCGATATCATATGGACTTACGTTTCGAATACCCGGAGTCTAATTACTATTTTTGTTTTCAATAGTGTCATATCATTAGATCACTTAAAAGAAAGTAAATAAAAAAAAAACTATCTGTCCAAAATAAAAGTGAATTATTATGACACATTGGTATAACAGCGGTGGTTGACTGAATCAAGAGTTAATACATAACTGAATGTTTATGGTTGGCAAATGTTTAGGCTTTATAAGACAGAAATGATAGAAATTTACGCCTTGGATAAATCCAATGGTGAAGATAAACTTTAAGCATGTCAACTATTGAAAAAAAAATCTGAGCATGTTAAGTCAAATATCAAAATCAGAAACAAAATCCGTGAATGAATGAGGGTTGAATTGTAACTTTTGATTCATGAAGTCTAATCGATATAGAATTTTTTTAGTAATAATCACATCATCAATATTCTCAAACTTTCAATTCTATCCGTGATCTTTGAACCACGACCTTCTACACTTGGGTTTTGATTTTCCTGGCTTGAGAGTACCTTTTTAAAGTAATTTCAACTGAAGTTTATGGATGTCAATAAATCAATGTACTTCGTGTTTTTCAACTTATAGGCAATTCATTGTAGATTTCTAGTAAGCATTTTCTTCTCCATTACAATTTTTTTTCAAACTCTTAAGTACATCAAACCGTTAATAATGCTTCCGATGTTTTATCAACAACGTAAAATTCTTTCATGTGAAATAAGTATATAAACGCTACTAAAATATTAATTCAAATAGTGTTAGCTACTCGTAAATTTTCCTAATTGATCGGCCGAAATTGTACTTAATGAGCCAACTATACGCTAAAAAAAAAAAAAATAAAACTTTCACTATTCTGGCAGCCATGAAATCTTTTATATAATTTATATAATAGTGATCGCGATCCCTCAAAAATGATGGCAAAATATTTAGATAGATATGCATACATGCGCACCATCTCACCAGGGTATGACTACTTTCTATCCCCTCCACGAGGGATGGGAAGAGCTGAGCTTGACCGAAAAGGATATATATATATATATATATATATATATATATATATATATATATATATATATATATATATATATATATATATATATATATATATATATATATATATATATATATATATATATATATAATGTGTGTATATATTTATATATCCAGATACTTGCTTTTTATTATATTGGGAAGATGTCTCACGTTGAAATATAACTCAATTCGACTTCCATTTCTAATTCATCATTCTTAATGACCTCTTCAATTAAGGTATCATAATCACCAACACCAAAAGACCGTAGTTTCCTCCCCCACCCTCAGCCCCTCAATTCGAACTTCATACCCTTTCACGAATCTTCTCCCCCCGCGAGGGAAATATCAACAGCCGCCAAGAGTCAATAGATAACGATCTTCCAATTCTCAAAGAATTTCCATTTCACGGGAGTCGAATATAGACTCGAGCGCGTAGGTATCTTATCGTACATCGTGACAACACCGCTGCTTTGACATCGGCCTCAGCAAAATGTTCGTGTTGAAATGAATGTGTAAGGTTCGGTGTGGCCGTTTTTATCATATATTCATATTTCATGTCTTCAATCAATGAATCCCCTCCCTCTACTGATAAGTTTTGGAATTTTCTCTATTTTATCATTATTGAAGAAGGATATTTACCAGCCCATTGAGACAAGCTCACCTCCTACAGAGCTAGCCAGAATAAATTCAGGAGGGAAGAATATCATATACATATCAAATCTAATAAATAAAAAAGAAACATGACGTAAATACAAGATAAAAAATTATGATATAAAAATCTGTGATAAAATGAAATTTAAATCATCTATAAAAGCTATGCTTCTTAAAAACGTTAAAATCTTAAAAACAGAAAAACTCTCAGAATCAGGTAAAATGTCTGACAAACATTTCTTGCCTAAACATAAATATTATTGTCTTTTTTAAATCTTTATAGTCGTAAAAATTTGTTGCTACAATAGTGTCACAATCACTGCATTTGGGAACTGCTTTATGAGATTAAAAATTTAAAATCCATGGGTCCATTTAGAATGATCTATACACACAGTCTTGCTAAGACTACTTTCGTCCTCTTATTTTTCTATCATCATGATATCTATGGCGAAATGTTTGTTTTTAATTGTTTTAATTTATCATTATCATATTCACTATTCCACATCATTTTCTATTTTCGCACTATACATATAATGCTTTATGATAGTTATGTAATCCTTGGTGGGTAGTTTAATATCATGTGGTAGATAAATTGGTGACTGCAGCAGCATCCCCTCTGATTATATATTCCCCGTATCTTACACTATTTCTATACAAGGAGTATCTAACACTGTTTTTTTTCTCTCTCTCATTCTTACTATTTGTTCCATCAGTCCTTTACTTAGTTGGCATTAGATAACACGTAATATTAGCCTTTCCATTGAAGATAAATCAATATAAACAATTAAATTCTGCACATTTTACATCCAAACATTAACGACGACATCTACATGCAAAATCTACATAAACGTATCCAAAACTAAATCAGCTACACGAGTAACATATCGAAACCAGTCATCTGATCAATAAAAGGAAAAAACGTAAAATCCAACTAAAGGTACAAAGCATACCCTGTACTCCATCCCTTAAAAGGTTGAACCCCTCTCTTTCCTCTGCCTTTACTTCAATTCATTCTTCTCTAAACAGTTCGACTGCAACCTCCCCCCCCCCCCCCCACACACACACATCCCACCTTTCCCTGCTCTCCATTCAGTTTCCCCTATTCAAGAGGCACTCGCATTGCGTGGAACCCCTTTCCAAGTACTGCTATTGCATGGAACTCCTTTACAGGCAGTGACATCTCGTGGATAAAAAAGAAAAAAAAAACAGATTTTGTTACACAAGAATAGTTCTTGATACACAGAAATAGTTCTTGTTACACAGAAAGTAGTTCTTGTTGCACACCAAATAGTTCTTGTTACATAGGATGTAGCTCT
>NC_090762.1:32282951-32300451 GCF_036898095.1 Palaemon carinicauda
CTGAAAGCGTATACGAAAACATCTTCAGTAGTAGGCCCAAGATATAAGAAAAAAATCGCCATCGTGGATATAAAATATTTTTATCTTTTACTTTCCGAACACCTTATTCGTTCTTCGATATTTCGCAGAAAGGAATTGCAAGCGTAAGCAAACGTCAATAGAAAGCTAAAGAAAATTGAAAAAGTTCATTGTATCTCTAAAAAAAAAATCTTTAATTTTCACTTTCCTAAGACCTTATTCTTTTTCTTATTCTTCGCGGAAAGAAATTGCAAACGTATAAGCGAATATCTTCAGACAATTCTTAAAAAAGAATAAGAAAAAAAGGCCACTGTGGATACTGTGTGTGATACTGCCACATACATCCCAGAGATAAATGGAATGGGGTGACAAATTAAACTAGTAGGTTCTTTAAAATCTTGTATAATGAAGATATAAGGACATAAATGTAACAGCAGCGGGAAGAAGGTCCATGCTTGTCACTACAGTGAACACTGAACAACGACTGACTACTATATGCACATGGCGGAAAGAAAAGCAGTGTTGACATACATAATTACATTGTTGCCACGATGCATAATGAAAAAGTGGTCTTACCGTACGTGTAATGGGAAAAGATAAATGGGGTAAAATATAAATGGAAATAAATATCATTCTTCTACAAAATAATAGTAAAGCAAATGTACATTACTGTTCATAAACTGTACGTAATGTAAATAATATACAGCATAACATTACTTTTTTATAGATACTAAAAATCTTTATCTTATACTTTCCAAAGACCTTATTCGTTCTCCGATACTCAGCGAAAGGAACTACAAGAGTATAAGCAATGTTCTTCAGTCGTGGGCTCAAGAATAAGAAAAAGGGGCATTATGGGAAGGAAAAAATCTTTATCTTTTACTTTTATGAGATCGTACTCGTTCCCCGATACTTCGTGAAAGGAATTGCAAGTACATAAGTAAATGTCTTCTGTCGAAAGCTTAAAAAAAATAAGAAAAAAGGCCATTGGGAATAAAAAAAAAAAACTCTATCATTTTACTTTCCACGGACCTTATTCGTTCTCCAATACTTGGTGAAAGGAAATGCAAACGTATAACCAAACGACATCAGTGAAAAGCTCAAACGTAAGAATGAAAAAAGGGTTGCCGCCATTGCAAAGATAAAAAAAGGCGAAATGATATCGCAGATCAAAGCTCAAGGAGCCATTGTCATCAAAGCTTGATCCCTCACAGACTTCCCCTCCCCCTCTCTCTCTCTCTCTCTCTCTCTCTCTCTCTCTCTCTCTCTCTCTCTCTCTCTCTCTCTCTCTCTCTCTCTCCGCTGCTGTAAAGGGAGAGAAAGACAAAAAGATGCACAAATGAGTATCCTGGGTAGACGGGAACCTTCAAGAGGGTAACATTCTCAAAGCAGGATATTTGAAAGATTTTCAGATTATTTATAGCTTGGGTCGCCTCGGTGAATCCTATATTAGAGAGACGGCAAAATATTGGATCTAAAATTAATGTACATTAAAGCGAATAATACCATTTTAACTTTCGTTTTGTTTACTTTTTAGTACATATTTCGTTAATGATTTTCCTAAACATAAAAATATGTTTGTAATTGTTATATTAATTTTAAGCAGTGTAAATAAAGCCATAATTTTAAAGTTTATTTTTTGTCTAGCTTTCTTCATAATTTCGTAAAAAAAAAAAAAAGTATGTACTTATCTTCTGAGCTCTCTCATAAAAACGAAAACAAAATGAACTGTATTAAGGCAACTTCAATTCAAGGTAGCGTGAAAGTGGTATTAATTTTAGTCTTTCTATTGCTATATGCGCCTTTTCCGGTTTTTGTAAACCTAACAACTAGCAAAAATGAGAGACTAAACCAAAGTAATGCAAATGGAGCCATAACTCCAGGTATACTTCAACGAGTTTGTTACTTTATCAAACCCACATTTCACGGACATTTTCATACAGAGGAGCTTCATCAATTTGCAGTTGTTGCATTACCGCCGATGGGCTATTGATTCTCTCATTTGCATCCCGGTATTTGTGGCTCTAAGGCCGGTCTGGGAACAGGCCGCCTTCATTTTCCCCAGCTTTCCCTTTCGAGTTGCAGTTTGTTTAACAAATTATTCCTTTAGCAAATATAGCTTGAGGCATGAAAATAGAAATTCCCATACAGAAGAAATACAGATGGATGAATATTACCCCAACAAGAAAATACTTTCCCATTACAAATAATATTTTACATAATGAATGCAAAAGGATATTTAATACTTGAGTGTTCACACTATAAATTTTACAAAATGAAATTCAGTCTCATGAAATTACTATCGATCCCTTACTGATAAAGCGATAATTACACGACATTTTCAGGATTAAACAAACATGGTACCAATCCTTTAATAGCAAAGGCTTTTGCGGTAAAAACCCTTGACAAACAACTGCTTTTACATTACTAATCCTTCCCTAGCATCTGCTTTTACGATACCAAAACTGCACTAGCAACTGCTTTCATTGTACCAATCCTTCACTCGCAACTGCTATTACGTTAAAAATCATTCAATAGCAATGGCTTGTACAGTACTAATCCTTCAATAGCAATGGCTTGTATGGTACCAATCCTTTATTAGCAACTGATTTTACGGTACCAATCATCCACCACCAATTGCTTTTAAGGTACCAATCCTTCACTAGCAACTGCTTTTAGGGTACCAATCTTTTACTATCAATTACTTTTTCGGTATAGATCCCTCATTAGCAACTGCTTTCACAGTACTAATGCTTCCCTAGCAAATGCTTTGACAGTAACAATCATTGACTAATAAATGCTTTTACGGTACCAATCCTTCAGGAGCAATTACTTTTACGGTAACAATCCTTCCCTAGCAACTGCTTTTACAATACCAATCCTTCACTAGCAACTGCTTTTACGCTATCAATCTTTCACAAAAGAGACTTTTACGATACCCATGCTTCACTGAAAACTGCTTTTACCATACCAAACCTTCACTAGCAATTGTTTTTACGGTACCCATCCTTCCCTAGCAAATGCTTTTATGGTACCAATCTTTCACAAGCAACTACTTATGTGGTACAGATCCCTTATTAGCATCTGCTTTCATAGTACCAAGGATTCCCTAGCCACTGCTTTTACAGTAACAATCATTGACTTAAAAATGCTTTTACGATACCGGCCCTTCACTAGCAATCACTTTTACGGTACCAATCCTAACTGCTTTTAAGATACCAAACCTTAACTAGCAAATCCTTTCACAATACCAATCTTTCACTAACAACTGCTTTTATAATACCAAATCTTTACTAGCAATTACTTTTATGGTACCAATTCTTCCCTGGCAACTGCTTTTATGATACCAATCCTTCACTAACAACTGCTTTCACGATACCAAACCTTCACTAACAACCGCTTTTACAATACCAATCCTTCACTAACAACCGCTTTTACAATACCAATCTTTCACTAACAACTGCTTTTATAATACCAAATCTTTACTAGCAATTACTTTTATGGTACCAATTCTTCCCTGGCAACTGCTTTTATGATACCAATCCTTCACTAACAACTGCTTTCACGATACCAAACCTTCACTAGCATTGACTTTTACGGTACAGTTTGTTCAGTAGCAATTACTTTTACGGTATCAATCATTCCCTAGCAACTGCTTTTACAATACCAATCTTTCCATAACAACTGGTTTTACGATACTAAACCTTCACTAGCATTGGCTTTTATGGTACCATTCATTCAGTAGACATTAATTCTATGGTACCGATCCTTCACTAGCAATTACTTTGCCATGGTACCAATCCTTCCCTACCAACTGCTTTTACGATACCATTCTTTCCCAACCACTGCTTTTACGATATCAATCCTTCACTAGCAACTGTCTTTGTGGTAGTAATACTTCAATCACAACTGCTTTTATGGTACCAATCCTTCACTAGCAACTGCCTTTAAAGTACCAATACTTCACTCGGAACTGCTTTCATGATATCAATACTTCACTAGCAAAGGTTGTATGGTACCAATCCTTCAATAGCAATGGCTTATACGGTACTAATTCTTCACTAGCAACTGGTTCTACTGTACCAATAGTTCACAAGAAACAACTTAAACAGTATGAATCCTTCACTAGCAACTACTTTTACATTACCAATCCTTCAATATCAATGACCTTAACGGTACCAATACTTCACTAGCAACTCCCTTTACAGTACTAATCCTTCACTAGCAACTGCTTTTGTGGAAGAAATCCTTCACTAGCAACGATTTTTCTAGTACCAGTCGTTCACTATGAACTGCTTTAACGGTACCAATCCTTTGCTAGCAACTGCTATAACAATACTAATTCTTCACTAACAACTGCATATATGTTACGAAGGTTTTACTAACAATTGCTTTTATGGTACAAATCCTTCACTAGCAACTGCTTTTATGATAGAAATTCTTCACTAGTATCTGCTTTTATAATACTAATAATGCACTAGCAACTACTGCTATGGTACCAAATCTACACTAGCAACCTCTTGTATGCCTCAAATGTTTCACTAGCAATAGTGTTTATAGTATAAATCTTTCACTAGCAACTACTTTTTCAATGCTAATCCTTCACTAGCACCAGCTTTTACGGTACCAATCCTTTACTATTAACAGCTTTTATAACACCAATCCTTCACTAGCAACTGTTTCAAAGGTAACAATGATTCACTAGCCACTGCTTCGATAGTAGTAATCAGTCATTAGCAATAGTTTTACGATACTAATACTTCCCTAGCAACGACTCTAACAGTACCAACCCTTTCCTTGCTATGCCTTTTACGTAACCAATCCTACGCTAGCAAATTCTTTTACGCTACCAATCCTTAACTAGCAACTGACTTCTCGGTACCAATTCTTCACTAGTAACTGTTTTTACTTTATGCTACCAATACTGCATTAACAACGGCTTTAAATACAGTACCATTCGTTCACTGGCAATGTATTTTATGGTACCAATCATTCACTAGCAAATGCTTTAATGGCACCAGTCCCTCATTAGCAACAGTTTTTACAGTACCAATACTTAACTAGCAACAGCTTTTTCGGTACCCAACCTCCACTACCTACAGCATTAACATTATCAATTCTTCAATAGAAACTACTTTTATATGACCAATCCTTCACTAACTACAGCTTTTACTGTACCAATCCTTCACTAGCAACTGCTTTTACTGTACCAATCCTTCACTAACAACTGCTTTTACTGTACCAATCCTTCACTAACAACTGATTTTACTGTACCAATCCTTCACTAGCAGCTGCTTTTACTGTACTAATCCTTCACTAGCAACGGATTTAACAATACTTATCCAGCAATAGCTTTTAATGTACCAATCGTTCACTAACAACTGCTTATACGTTACCAATCCTTCAGAAGTAATGGCTCTTATCGTGCCAATACTTCACCAATCCTTCACTAGCATCCACTTTTACAGTACCAATCCTTAATCTGTAGAAACTTTTTCCGTACCAATTCTTCATTAGCAGCTGCTTTTCACAATCATTATATATCAAATGAAAGATGAGACTTCAGAAATTAATTTTATGGTATTCTTCTGTGATTGTGAAATAAATTATCTCTATATTATAGTCTTTCAAATATTTGATATCTGAGTGTCTGGAATAATCTTTATTACAAATAATGGTCGAAATTTAACTGGCTTTTAAAAGATTAAGTACTATTTTTTCCATATAAATCTCCTGACATTGTTTCATTGCTATTTACAATACCATAAATAGAAATTTAAAAAATTTCAAATCACAATAATGCTTTATATAATACATCCATTTCTCAATGATTTCCAAAGTACACGTAATGGATGATAATTTACCACCATGATCCAAATATTCTATGTTAATTCTCCCAAAAAGCCTTTGTAATCCCATTCACTAAGAACACAAATCTGCTGTGAATGTTGCAATGCCATTTGTGCTTTAAAGGAATTCACTAAATTTAGTTATACTGAGATAAGTTATGAAATACTTTATCCCGTTTTTACAGTACTAATTTAATCTCACATACACAACCACTATCACACACAAACACACACACACACATACACCCATATATATATATATATATATATATATATATATATATATATATATATATATATATATATATATATATATATATACACACACACACGGAGCCCTTTTGCGTCAATACGCTTAGGAAGAGGTGATGACGATGACGATATATATATATATATATATATATATATATATATATATATATATATGTGTGTGTGTGTGTGTGTGTGTGTGTGTGTGTGTGTGTGTGTGTGTGTGCGTGTGTGTGTATTTGTGAGCGTGAGACGGCGCGTATATATATATATATAAATATATATATATATATATATATATATATATATATATATATATATATATATATATATATGTGTGTGTGTGTGTGTGTGTGAGTGTGTGTATATATATATATATATATATATATATATATATATATATATATATATATATATATATATATATATATATAGATGTGAGTCAGTGAAACGTAGTACAATACAGTGTAAACACATCGCAGAATCTTCTGCAATAATAAACCCACAGAAAAAAGTCGAACAGATTATTTTTGTCATTTCCCATTATATTTAGAATATGACCGTACTAAACAACTTTACAGAAAGGCAAATTAACCAAATTCCAATATAGGCACCGCAATTTCACCATAGCGCTTATTATGAGCGCAGCTGGATGTTAGAAGACTTAATTCTCAAACCTATTTTCCAACTCTATTATTCCATTCTTAAAGACGTCTTTCCATTCTCGAAGATAATGGAATGTCAAAACAACGACTCTTCCCTTTCTTTCTTCTTTATTAAATCTGAAAGTAATTAGTTGGAAGGTATTAAAAATGTCGGTTCGCTGAGGGGTTCCTTAAATGCGAGAAGCAGAGAGCATTTTGAACATTTCTGAGCAAGCTATGTCGTATATACTATATATATATATATATATATATATATATATATATATATATATATATATATATATATATATATATATATATATATATATATATATATATATGTATATATATGTATATACATATATATATGTGTGTGTATATATATATATATATATATATATATATATATATATATATATATGTATATATATACATATTTGCGTGTGCGTGCATGTGTAAGTAATTGTTTGAATACAAAATAAAAACATATAATAATTTTCCAATAGCATGAAATAAAAAAAGAAATACAAAAATTTAAAGGAAGATTAATCTCTGAAAAAAAAATAATAATGTAAAAGATAAGGAATATCTGAATTTCTACAAAAATTTAAGAAGAAAAAAGTCTAACTTCAATATGCCTATGAACATAAAATCATTCCATTCCACTTCTCAGTAGCGAAAAGGTAATTTGAAGATCTATCTAATCAATTAAAATTATCCTACACTTTCCAGTGACTGTCGAGAAAATTATTCTTAAAAAAAAAAATAAATAAAAATTAATTCGTACTTCACTAGCAAAGATGTGTACTTAAAATATCATTAACGAAAAGATAAATTCTGAAATGAACTGCCAGGTAGCTATCTCATAAAAAAAAAATGAAGTGATGAAAAAACGAAACGAGGAAAAAAATCAAAGGATAAAAAAAACGCATGAATGAATTGCGTGAAAAAAAAGACCTCTGACGTCAGAGTCATATTTAGAGTGTATTGAAAGCGTCCGTCGTAAGAATATCGATAAAGAACGACACTGTGACGTTCATAACGAGGGACCATCTGGTATCCTGCCAGCAATACAGGATCGTAGGGAAGGGGGAGGGTGGGGAAGGGGGTCGAAGTCCCCCCAGGGCAAAATACAAAAGCACTTGCATGTTCCCAGCGAGTAACATCGTTTGGGGAGGTTCTTTTCATCGTGCTCCCTCCAGAATTAATCTTGGTATTTGTTTTTCTCAATTTTTAGTAATGAATTTGCTTCGTTATTTCCATACCTAGATTTTATGTAACACTTCAGTATCATCTTAGAACATGAAACTTAATTTATCAATTTAGTCTGTGTAATACTCATAGTCTACGGGTACTGAACCCCGCGTTTCACTTATAAACTATATACTAAGTATATACCGTATATATATATATATATATATATATATATATATATATATATATATATATATATATATATATATATATATATATATATATATATATATATATATATAAATTTATATATACATATATATATATATTAAATATATATATCATATATATATATATATATATATATATATATATATATATATATATATATATATATACAGTATATACCACAACAAAATAGAATAACACCATCTATTTGATATAGCAACATGTGACAGCAAAAAAATTTTTAATTCAATCCATATTTCAATCGGAACGGGTCCACTGGTTTATGAATTATAAGCGAATCTTTTTTAACGTCTGTATGTATAAAAAAGTGATTTATTTACAGAACAATAACATTGATACAGTAGTTCTTTATATATTTTCATATTCATTAAATCTTACAAAATTCCAAAAGCATACTCAGATGAGTAGAGCACAAAGAAACTCTCCAAAAATATTATTATAAAATAATTTGAAACTTGATAAGCTGAGAACTGATGCTTTTCAATACAAGGCCAATGACTAGAGCAGAAATAAAATGCAAATATCGTAAAACTAATATTACACATGTTCTATAATCCAAAAAAGCATTTAGCGTAATGAAAATTTATAACAAATATCTTAAAACTAAATATACCGGTACATAATATTTTGCTTTGTTTATATTTATAGGTAAATAAAAATTTTACTAAAATATGTAATTCCTTATAGTGAGCATCAAGAATATATATGTGTGTGTGTGTGTGTGTGTGTGTGTGTGTGTGTGTGTGTGTGTTTATGTAAATATATTTGAAGTGGAAGAAGGACTGTTAAATAAGTATCAACACTTTGAACGTAAAGTCCCAACCAATTATGAGAAAGACAAACTACGAACATTTTGAACGTAAAGCCCCGACAATAATTAATATGAAAAAGTACCAACATTTTAAAAGCAAGGTAGCAACCAATCATAAGAATGAATAAAAATACCAACAATTCGAACGCAAAGTCCCCACTAATTATAAGAATAATAAAGAAGTAGGCCTACTAACATTTTGAACGCAAAAAAAAAAAAATCTACTGTTACTGGAAAACAATCATCTAAAAACACCACGGAAAATGGAAAACATGCTTTGAAATCTAACATGAGAAAATAATCATCCCAAATCAGTAATTCTCTGATGTACAGTTAAGCACAGGGGTTGCTGATACACCTCTCTCATGAAGTGAACCCTGCCACACCATTACTGCGTTGCGAGTACATCATCACCACCTCTGCCATCTCTCCCTGCACTATCTGTTTGGTTACCCGTAGTGCAGTAAGAGTGTGACAGGGTACAATTCCTCAGAAGTGTGCCAGAAATTCCTGTTTCTAACTGTACAATGCAAACTGAAATGAATGTTTACACATCATGTGAAAAAGAAAGGAATTCTCAATTACCGAATAAAATGGGACACGAATGATGAACCAATATTAATGATAAGAAAAGAAAAATACTAAACCTGTTTAAATAGGAATAAAATGAGTTCCAGCATGATGAAAAAGAAAAAAAATACCCTACTGGAATGGTGACAAATTGTCATAAAATGTATTCAAAAGGCAAAAGAATGTACGGAAACATTATAATAATAAAAAATAAAAATAAAAACGCTACTTATACAAATAAAGAATGCTCCGAAAGGGAAGATCGAAATTTAATAGAGATATCTTTTGAAACAGGAAAAGAATAGTCCAAAAAATAAGAAAATAGGGGAAAACTCCAAAATCTTCTGGATTAGGAAAAGAATGCTCCTAAACTGTCTATAACGGAAAGAATCCTTCCAAAATCCTACGGAATCGGAAAAATTTCTCCGAAATCTTGTGAAAATGGAAAAGAATGCTACGCACACTGAAATGGGAAAAAAAGAGCAAGGCCATTAAATAAAATGTGAAAATAGTGCATTATATTGAAGTAGAAAAAGAATACACCAATCAATTCAAATAGAAAAAAAAATGGTCATTAGTAAAATAGGAAAAGATACCATTTTTATTGAAATTTGAATTTTTTTATTTCTATTGCAATGATAAAAGTTCTACGATATCTCCTGAAATAGGGAAATCAGAACAAACTCCAGAGCTACACTGACGTTTGTTACCATAAATAGAAGTACGGTTTCTAAAGGTAAAGATTCCAAAGAAAATTTTCGTTAGGTGAGCAATTTCTCGTTGACTTTCTCGATAATAAGCTAAAACTATCGCATTTGTAAAATTCTTTATGAAATTGGGGTAATTGCGTTTGTCATATGTATTTCGATCTAGCAAATCTACATCTTTGGTGAATTAGAGTAACTGCTATACTCATTCCCTAAATAAATAAGACTTGAAATAAGCACTTATTCTATACGGTCTAAAAAGTGCAAAATCCTGTGTGTGCGTATATGCGTTAGCATTCTTACCTGCATTTGTGTGTATCTTTGTGTTGATGTAAGTGCCAACGGAAAAAGGAATGCATATTTAAAATCATTATCCTATATATTTAGCTTCCAAAAACATTCTCTCTCTCTCTCTCTCTCTCTCTCTCTCTCTCTCTCTCTCTCTCTCTCTCTCTCTCTCTCTCTCTCTGTCTTGGTACGTTAGGGATTAAAGGAAATAAGTTTCTTTTGGGCTCTCCTCCTCTCACATGTTAAGGCACGCGTCCCCCACTACACTCGTGGAATAAATTAGGGTTGCTTGAAGCGATATTGACTAAGAGTCGAGTCTAGGTCCTTCTAACCTTAAGCTTCTATGAAGATGAAGATAAATTGAGAGAGAGAGAGAGAGAGAGAGAGAGAGAGAGAGAGAGAGAGAGAGAGAGAGAGAGAGAGAGAGAGAGAGAGAGAGAGAGAGAATACCTGTCTGTATTGATTTTAGGCTATTTGCCAAAGTTCACTCTAACTTATGGACGTTATCTGAACAGATGGGGTTTTGAAAATATTGGTGAAAATCCGCAAGAGAGAATTTTCTACTCGATCTTCAGTTCACTCGTTCATTTAACTATAGGGGTCTCACGTGACCAAATATGGCTCGAACTAGATTCTGATGATCTGTACTATATATCACCAGTCATATATTGAAAGATTCAAATAAAATAAATAACATTTTACGAAAATCCTCCCCCACCCACACAAAATATTAACTGTATTCATATATTGAAATTGCAAAATGAAATATTTCCTACACGTTGGAGAGGTGTAACTCAATATCAGACCAAAGCCTTAGATATTTATCTAAGTCTTTTAACGTTGAAAATAAAATATGTAGAATGAACAAGATTTAAGGACTGTCATTCCAAGGTTCCGAACAGCTTAACTGAATGTACTCCAGGAAATGTACCCGGAAGAGTTAATGACTTGAATTACTCACATTACGGTTGTAAGTGACATCCGAGGCGTCTATATTATCATTTTTATCTCCAAGACTTTAAAAAAAAAAAAAAAAAAAAAAAAAAAAAAAAAAAAAAAAAAAAAAAAACCATCTAGTCACAATCCTTATTTTTACAAGTGAGGGGTCATATTCTTTAGAATAGGCACTAGACTCTTCCACTTCATCCTGCTCTGTCATTATTATTAACATTGTACTGTAAGGCAACAATAGAATGAAAACTATCTCTCAAGTGTAAACGGGTACATATAATAATGCAACAGAAGAACAGCATGAATATAAAACATCGTTTTATTTAGTTTCTTATTACAGACTCCTAAGGGATATAATTAGTGTTTAATATAGGTTTAGGTGCATATTTTGTTAATGCGCGTCCATTAATAATTGCGATATAAAAGGCCATAATACATTTATACATATCAAGCCTAATATAAGAAGGAAATTGAAGTTAACGGGAGATGCATCATCTACGGTAATTGTATCCACTAATCTCTGTATTCTATCCAGAAACTACCATTTAAAATCTCCTTTTAACAAACCTTGGGCTTCTGGACACCTTGTTGGCTGTGCGTAAAAGGGGCAAAGTTTCCTTCCTTTCATTATCAGAGCTTAGGACATCTTCATCTGTCTGAGGCTTTTTGAGACAGATCAATTAGGAGGGCTAACATCACAGCCTAGTAATTTCCTTTAACAATTGCATTGGGAAATTTGAATTTAATTCTAACTTGTATATTCATGTTAGATGAATTAGATTAAATGAAAGGGTTACGTGACTTGTCAAGAGGGCTCCGTCATCATTTTGTCTTGAACTTTATAAAAAAAAAAAAAAAGTCACGGATGCTTCAAAACAGACGTAAAAATGTGATGATAAATTTTCTCATGGTTTCCTCCTGTCCAGATAAGATAAAGTATGGTAGAAGAAAATTAAAAAAAAAATCACAGTGATGGAAATCAAAATACGAGGCAGCAAAACAGATACTTGACAAGATGATAAATAGACGAAAAGTTAATTTACATAAGTTCATTTCTAGGTCAAAAACCATAAGCTTGGCGATTGGATTAGTATCAGTTTACCTCTGAATGTACGTCGCAACATTGTGGTTTAACCGTATCTCTTTAAATCTTAAATTCACAGTTTACAAAGTAACAAAGCAAAATCTTTTATAATTATTCACAATGAAATATTTTTATTTCATGAAATCTTGATAGTCAATGTGTATTAATAGTTTAGGTTAATATTACTAAAGCAAAGTAAACAAATCAATCAGGAAATATTCAAGTAATTACAAAAGAAACTGAAAAATATTAAATTGTTGATTTGAGTAACTATCATACTTGTAATATTCTTATCTTGCCCAGCAAATACATGCATAAGATCTAATTAAAAAATACTCGTAAAACACGTCTACTAAATTTACCCCCAGAGCAGAAGTAACCTCCTGAAATATATGCATTACATTAAACTTGCCTATTATTCATATACCACCAAACCATGAGAGTATCCTTTGAGTAAAAAACATAAAGCAAATACAAGACCATTACTTCAGATGTGGAAAATGCAGAATAAAATATAAGAAATAAGACCTCCTTGTGCCATTACATCAAATTATTAGAGATGTGCAAACAGTAATAAACGAAAGCCATGAGAGACTTTTCCTGAGAGACTTTTCCTGTCTCTGATTATAATTTTGTACAAAATGCTGTTCTCCTGGGTATGCAACTTGAATAATTGAGACCATCTTTTACGATCGAGACCGACATACTTTATAAACATGTACTGAATCATAAATACACAGACACACAGACACACACACACACACACACACACATATATATATATATATATATATATATATATATATATATATATATATATATATATATATATATATATATATATATGTGTGTGTGTGTGTGTGTGTGTGTGTGTGTGTATAAACATATATTATTTGAGAGAGAGAGAGAGAGAGAGAGAGAGAGAGAGAGAGAGAGATTATAGTAATAACGAATCACATATAACTTTATATAGCCAAATTAATAAATAGAAAATGTTTAAATGCGGCAAAACCTCAAATGACAGTCACTATAAACAAACGAGCAATGAAATCAAATCGCCATGAAAATTAGTGACGTTTCCCTTATCCCAAGTCTGAAAGGCCTTCCCTGAAAACAAAGTAAACGAGAGAAAATGGGTGTAAAATGAATTAATTTATCTTCGTTTATGTCATAGATCATCTTTACAAAACAAACCGATAATCGGGTATCTTTTAAAGAGTAGTTGAAAGCTACGGAGAAAACTAACTCCCAACAACACGAAAGAAAATGGCATTCATTTGTGATATTTAGTACCATTATTACTATTACTAGTGAACGATGCCCGTCAAAAATGATGGCTAAATATTTAGATAGAAATGCACAAACATGAGCCGTCCTCTCAACAGGTTATGGCTACTCCCTCTCACAGAACCCAAGAGACGGGGAGACCTCAGTGCGACCGGAAATATGTATATGTATTATCTATTATCTATCTATCTATCTATCTATCTATATATATATATATATATACATATATATATATATATATATATATATATATATATATATATATATATATATATAGATAGATAGATAGATAGATAGATATTTATTTATATACACACACATATATATACATGCATATATAAATATATATATATATATATATATATATATATATATATATATATATATATATATATATATATATATATATATATATCCAGACACTTGCTCTTTATTATATAGGGGAGATTAATATTATTATTCGCAAATAAGCCACCAACAACTACCTCATACACGCACACAAGGAAATAGGAACACGTTTTTATGAGTTCAATTATTATTAATATCGAAAATCCTTTTGAGGTGAGGCTGTGAGCAGTCTAGTTGTGACCCACAACATGCATTCAACTATCAGATACACTAAGTATACGATTGTATAATTTAACTAAGGAAAGCAAAAAGTGCCGTTTACGCATTGCTTCTGTAATATTATTACAATGGCAAATTGGCCGTAGACCAAATTGGTCTTCATTCGCATAATATATAAATAAAAAAAAAAAAAAAAAAAAAAAACATAATAGCCTACTCAAACTGGTACAAGAACACTCATGACCTAGATAAGATTTCCTTCACTGTCTGCCTTTTCTCCTTTAACCCGGCTGCCCTACATTCTCGCAACGTTCTTCCACAGAGAGAGAGAGAGAGAGAGAGAGAGAGAGAGAGAGAGAGAGAGAGAGAGAGAGAGAGAGAGAGAGAGAGTTGCCGTAAAAATATATCCACTATATTAGAAGGAAAAAAAACCTTCGGATATCGTTTACGTTAAATCCTTAAATTGACAACCTACTGCGACAGGAAATACATCGATAAGGAAAAAAAAAAATAGAATCTGTTTCAGGTCAACTTATGATAAGGATTCAACTTACTTTTATGGCCATGTTTTACATGACGTCATTTTTCCCCGAGTAATAACCTTTTATGTCTTGCATAAAAATTGAAGTATATATACTTTATCATACTCTATTTATATTTTTTGGGGGGGAAAGGAAGAGTAGCTTTGGCATTTAATGGGATCACTATAATTTATAATATAATCCATCCAATACTGAGATTTAATAAATTAAAAAGCGTAACGTTCATTCGGTCTTTTCTTTACGAAAGCCAAAACATAATTCATTTTATGATTTAACAGGACATTTTTCTAATTCGTTACAGCAAAATAAAAATTATAGGCTATATTCTTTTCATTGCAAAAACAAAAAATAAAATCATCATTAAACCTGCAGCATATATCGCCAACATCAACCGCATAAAATAAAAATGTATCTCGTATCATCTTAAATTACCAAACTTGAATTATCACCAAAATTAGTTTAAATAAATCTCCAAGTTGAAAGATTCAATACTAAATGTGAAACAAAAGCCCAAAATAATAAACATTTCACATTGCAAATAGATAAATTAGTAACATGTGTGGTTTTAGAAAATATGAACTTCACCCTACCATCAAAATTTGTGCATTTTAAGGAATATCATCTTCACACTAGCATCATTTCCTTTTTTTTTTTTTTTTTTTTTTTTTTTTTTTTTAGATATCTTCTCCCTAGCATCAAAATTTTGTATTTTTAGGATACCATTTTCACCCCAGCATCAACTTTTTTTTTTTTTTTTTTTTTCTTTTTTTTTTTTTTTTTTTTGCATCTGAATTCATTCTGACACTATCTGAATGACGGAAGAAACTCGACGCATTTCAATTGTTATTGGATTGAACTTGATGTACGTTGGATACATTCAACGCTTAGAATATTTTTGAATGACGAAACGGAATGTAAACAAAGTAAACAAATATCATGTTACAAGTTAGTTTTAAGTGGAGGTTGTGTTAGTTTTTTATTGGAATTTTTCATTAGATGTATTTCTTTTTTTTTTTTTTTTTTTTTTTTTTTTTGCAGGTCGTGTAGATTTTTCTCTAGGCGTCATATTAATCTGCATTGGAGGTCATGTCAGACTTTTTTTTGTACGGCATATTAAAATACTAGATTATCAAAATCATTCAGACCCCAAAAATTAAAAGTATATAATACACTTACAGCACATTCTATTGGGACAGGATGATCTCATTCTGGTAATAATGATAACTATGTATATCAATAATTATAATTAAAATAATTTACTGATAAAACATCAAGGAAATTTCCGATCTTAGTAAGGACCAAATGAATCACAAATCCCAAGAATCCAAGACGATTAAATAGAATCATTAATAAAATAACAGACACTCCATTACCTTAACACTGAAGAAATAAAAGCAACTTTCGAATTTGTTAAACACCGTATGAAAGGCTTCCTTAAAGGCTACAGGAAATTTAGCTTAGAGACAATGGCCTCCTTTATCAAGGCTTGAAGTTTACACTGGCACTATTTGGAACATTCGCGCCTCGGAATGTGTCCCAAGAGCATAATGCTATCTACATTTGTAATGTTATATGCAAAGTGGTATCCTTAGTTATGGCTAATTTCAATGAGTGAGTCGAATCAGTTTTTGTTTCAATTTTTTCATAAAGGGGTCTCTGAATCACTTCTTCCCTAATCATAAAGATATTAGTTGTAGTTTTAGAAGAATTTTTGAACTGACTCATCTATATTAAAGATAGTAGTAGTAGTAGTAGTAGTAGTAGTAGTAGTAGTAGTAGTAGTAGTAGTAGTTTCTTAGTATTTTCTTATAGCAATTGATGATAATGATAATGGCAGTATTTGATATAAAACACATGTAAAGATTAGTGTTATCAAACGCAAATTTAAATACCAATCTTCAAGTTATTACTGCTGAAAACTTGTTGATGTCTTTGAAACATATTTTTTAAGCACAATAAAGAAAAATTAATCCATATGAATAAAAAAATATATATACCGTTCAATAGCAAGCATTTCCCAAGAGGTGAAAAATGTATATAGCCATGGCCAATAACATAGCTATAAAAGGAAAAGATCGAGAAAAAGAATAACACTTCACATAGATCCAGCTTACTTCCTGTCGATTCAAATTCTAGTTTGTTTTGACAACAAATAAATAAACAGTTTTCTCACCGCTTTCCACTCGTTTCCTCACTGATGGAGTAATGATAAAAGATGGCATTTAGAGGATAAGCCTTAACGTGGTGAAAGGGTTTGTGTATCGCCATGATCAACAAAGCTGTACTAGTCAGGGTCATCCATAATAGGTTGGTTTGCTGCGAGCGATCAAACAAAAGTCTCTCACCATCACCAAACCGCATTGGCCAGCGTGGTGACGAAAACTAGCCAAACCCCAGACATGAATTGACATTCCTGAGACCTTTGTCCTTCAATTGACTAGAAACTGCTGCCTTTGTTGTTTTGTGTGTGTGTGCGCGTGCGCGTGTGTG
>NC_090762.1:32305451-32307951 GCF_036898095.1 Palaemon carinicauda
TTTATATATATATATATATATATATATATATATATATATATATATATATATATATATATATATATATATATATATATATATATATATATATATATATATATATATATATATATATTTATATATATATATATATATATATATATATAAATATATATATATATATATATATATATATATATATATATATATATATATATATATATATATATACAACCACAACAAATACAGCCGTTTCTAATCCACGGCAGGACAAAGGCCTCAGATATCTCCTTATTCATGTCTGGGCTTGCCAACTGCGGCTTAGTGATGGAAGATTTTTGTCTAATCGATCACAGCAAACCAACCTAGTGTGGGCGTCCCTGACTAATACAGCTTTGGTGATCATGGGCATGCTCAAACCCCTTCACCACATTAAGGTATTCCCACTCAGAAAAAGATACATACATACATACATACATACATACATATATATATATATATATATATATATATATATATATATATATATATATATATTATATATATTTATTATATTATATATATCATATATATAAACATATATATTTATATACATATATATATATATATATATATATATATATATATGTATGTATGTATAAATAAACATATATTTATATATATGTACTGTACCTGTATGTATACTGTATTTATATATATATATATATAGAGAGAGAGAGAGAGAGAGAGAGAGAGAGAGAGAGAGAGAGAGAGAGAGAGAGAGAGAGAGAGAGAGAGAGAGAGAGAGAGAGACCTATATGCGTTCGTAAGCTCAACACCGAATACATTCACCTATTTGTATTAAGTAAAATATTATGAACATCATCTTTCCATACTGATAATAATGACCACGACCACTTTAATGATGATGATGATGATGATGATGATGATGATGTTCATAACCAAGAAAACATTATCTTTCGAAATAATCACACGCAAAAGCTCTTTGACACCAGATCTCAAGGGGGAAAATAAGTCGACGGATTTAAATAACCCCTTTTCACTACGACATCTAAAACGCTTCTTTTTATCTTAAAGGAAATATGATCATATCTAAAACGGAGGTTTTCAACCAGAGAAAAATATCAAGGAAGTTATGGTTTTCGAGCGGGGGGAAGGGATTGAGATCACAAATAGGCAAACTGAAACTGTTTGAATGTTGATTTTTTCACGGTCTTTGACCTTCGGAAGGAACAATATAATAATAACCCATATAAAATTGTAAATGTATATTTACTAGTATGAGAAAAATAAAAGGATTTTTTGTATTCTACGCATATTAATTAGAGTGCAACTTATGAGGCAGAATATCTCGGAAAGAAGGGGGAATGATATTCTGTCATATGGTGAAAGTAGAGGTGCAGGGGGCAAATGAGGTTGAGAACCACTATCTAAAATGTTATTATAATACCAAACGGAAGCTTAGAAACTGACTGGTTGAACCCCTCTTGCGAATTGTTAAGAAGAGAAGCCTCAAACTACTTATTGCACTGGAAAAAATCAGTGAACTGCGCAGTCAAACATCATGAAATATTCAGTCAAATCAAACAGTCATGCCGAGAGCCAGATTAAATCGGCAATACGAAGACGGAATACCTACAAATTCTAATGAGATTTCAACTAATTTATTACTTGCATTACCAGGAAATGCGAATATGAAATATGTAAGATATACGGCATAAATATGAGTAATAATGATCGCTATGCTTTTCCTGTGCTCCTTTTATCTAATACTAACAATGAGGCAAAGGCTAATCCAAGCTATACATCGACCTTCTTTGTATTGAAGACTCATTTTCATAGCTTACCTTAATTAAACTTATTCTACCCTTACATAACTGGACAATTTCAACCTTCCTTAGTCTTCAGCTTCACCTCATGGCACAAGAGAGGCATATTTCACGAAGATTACGCCTCTTGCAGCAAAACCAACAATCGAAATCTCAAAAGCCTTTTGCACACTTCTGCACTCTTTAGAATTTGAAAAATATCTTAACTTGAGTCACTATATGTATATATCTCCTCCTAAGAGACTAGGACACAAAATGTTTAATGACTTTTATTCTTGAATTTATATTTTTTTCTTTTACCCGAAGCTATTGTAAATATTTTGTTTATCGTTCTCCTGTTATGAAAATAATTCATACAAATAGTACAAAAGAACGGATAGATAATTACAAATATATTATCATAATAGCAATTAAAACAAATACAGTTAGTTAATATGATTTACATATCTCATTCGAGTTGCCTTCATAAATCATATTAATCTTTAAGATTTCTACTTCAATTGCATTAATAAAAATAAATCTAGTTTTTATCAATAACCCCATGAATAAAATCAGTTTTAATTAATCTACCGCAAATGTCAATCATTATTTGATTTTATACCGGCGCTCAAAACTCGAATCATCTAAATTGGAAGCTCTTTAAACTGGATTTGGTAATTGGATAACTAAATTCAACTTATGTAAATTTCAAC
>NC_090762.1:32320451-32342951 GCF_036898095.1 Palaemon carinicauda
GCAAAGGCTGTTGATGACACAGTAGATAAACCTATAAGCTCCCCCTACACCCCACCCATCCTTAGCTCACAAGGATGGTAAGGTTGCAGTGACCAAAGAAACGATCGAGTTTGAGATGGACTCGAACCCACTCTGGCGTTCACCAGTCAGGGACGTTACCACATCGATCACCACAACCTAGAAACTACTTTTCCAAAGTAAAAATCATGTAACCTGCGACTTCAGAAGTCATCTAAATTAACTGAATAAATATTTGTATTTTGTTGTGCCTAACGCTCTTCGAATGGTAAGAGAAAGATTTGTCACTGAAATTCCTTGTTTGTGGAGTGCGGAGCCTTGATGATTATAGATATATGGTCAGTGGTAGAGTATTTTCTATCTTTTAGACAAAAACATAATGAGATAAGTATTAAGAGTACAATCTCACAAAAAACCAAAAGCGACACCCATGCAAAATGTAAATAACATAAATAAGCTGAACTTTCAGAATTTGTCGTTTCATTTAATCGGATCATACGTATCCGGTTTGACCTAATAAAAAATAAACCCTCAAAAAAAATACAACATTAACCAATCAAGAAATCCAATCGATGCCAATGACAGCCTCCGACCGAATTGAAGTAGCCTCAAGTCCTCCGATAATTTCCGAGAAGGCTCGCGCCTTGCTTCCTTGAAGAAAGATATATCTCGGAGGTTCTCCATTAAGTAGAAGAAGCTCTCTCGGCGTAGTGTTTGTTAGCATCAAACAACCACACGAGAAAAGCGCCTAAGCATTTTTACTTCTCGTCCTCCTGTTCAAGTAAGCCACTCGAGAAGAGAGTCGAGTGGGCTTGCGCTCGTTGCCAGAAAGCTCAGGCTCACTCTCTGCAACCAGCGTCGACTCGTATCCATCTTATTTTCGCATCTCAAATGTAATTGTGATTATTTTTCTTTTTTAAGTCGATTTTTTTTTATTACCATCAATAGACGGTGATGCAGGCGAACAAATGCAAGCAACCGAGAATATATATATATATATATATATATATATATATATATATATATATATATATATATATATATATATATATATATATATATATATATATATATTCATATATATATCCCTTCTGAGTGAGGATACCTTAACGTGGTGAAAGGTTTTGTGTATCGTCATGATCACCAAAGCTGCACTAGTCAGGTCCACTCATACTAGGTTGGTATGCTGTGAGAGGTAAGACCAAAGTCTTTCACCATCATCAATCTACGGTGGCCAGAGTGGTGATAAAAACTGGTCAAACACCAAACATGAATATGCTTATATCTGAGGCCTATGTAATTTATACACCTAATATCTGGATTCTCTCTACCTAGGGATTAGAGACCCAAGGGGGAATCAACTCAAAGATAATAGCTTCTGGACTGCCAGGGACTCAAGAAACTGAGGTTCCATTGACTTACCAACTAATCTAAGTCAATGGAACCTCAGTTTTTTGGGCCTGGGTTCGACCAGAAGCTATTATCTTTGAGTTGATTCCCCCTTAGTTCTCTGATCTCGAGGTAGAGAGATTCCAGATATTAGGTGGTGTATAATATATGGCTTATTTGAAATTAGTCTAAATGTGCCTAATTATCATATATACACATATGTAGAGAGAGAGAGAGAGAGAGAGAGAGAGAGAGAGAGAGAGAGAGAGAGAGAGAGAGAGAGAGAGAGAGAGCGCACCAGGGTGCCATTTGTTACTTCATGGTACTACCTTGACTTGCAGCCCACCAATTAAGCTGTAATGATTGGGTACCAGCATCAAATGGAATTAATGAGGGAACATGGGTTTAGCTAACTCGTACTTGAATAGCTCCAGGAATTATACATATATATATATATATATATATATATATATATATATATATATGTGTGTGTGTGTGTGTATATATATATATATATATATATATATATATATATATATATATATATATATATATATTATATATATATATGCATATATACATATATATATATATATATATATATATATATATATATATATATATATATATATATATATATATATATGTACATATGTATACATCCCTGTATATATAATACACATGTAGCTATATAACGATGTGTTTGTCTGTCTGTTTTCAGGTTGTGAGAATTATATAAGTCACACATGTAAAATAATCTAACAGCATATTATTCGATGAATCTTCATTTCAGAATGCCACAAAGCAAAAGGGCCCACAGGCCTAGCACCCTCTATCTCTTAAAATCTATGCTATGGAAGATAACCTATACGTTACATTAGTCCCCTGTTTTTCCCTTGTGGTACGTCTGTGCAACAAGACTCTGACCTAAATCAAATTATTCGTCAGTAATTAAATTATTCGTCGTTAATTATTTGCAGCGTAACATGGAAAGTTCTCTTAGTGGAAATATTCCCCAAAAAGTATTTTCCCTTCTTTTTAAGGCAAGAGCCTCGGTGAGGCACACAACATAATTGATTTAATTCAACTACGTCCTGATGAAGACAACAACAAAAAATGGGATTAACAACAGGGACAAGAGAACTACGCATTGCTGGATATGTTATACTTGTCAGTAAAAAGAAAAGCAGAAAGAGATTTCTAAAGAATTAGCATAACTGTTCAAAACAATAAACAAATTAAAAACCCAAGACATTCGCAAACACAATCAAACCAAAATTGATGAAACACTAAACAAAAGAAGTATGAAATATATAAACAGAAGACTTGGAAAAGGTCCACAACAAATATTTCTTAAAAGGGATTCAGAATAGATACATAATAAAATTGATTGAAATAAAATGGCAAGAAACACAATATGCAATTAACTAATCTATCGATTAGCTTTATCTAAATGTAAAATTGCTAATCAAAGCACAAAGAAACATAAGCTAAGCACAAGTACGCAAAAACCAATATCCGAGATGTACCATAAAGAAGGAAAGAACCAAAGCGAGGGACACGACAAAGAGCTGCCGTTTTCCAAAATGAAATTGGGAGAAGGGTGAAACGAGTCGATGGCAAAACGAGGCCCCTCCAGATCCAGAAGGCCTCTAAAGGGAAACAGAAATGACCTGTGGTCGAATTTAAGAGAAATAGGAAAGTTGATGCTGCCCAACATTTCATCTTTAATACGGGGTCACCTCCACAGTAACTTTCTCCTTGAAATAGTCATTTATTTGACCTTTAACTGGAATGGGGACATTGATATATATATATATATATATATATATATATATATATATATATATATATATATATATATATATATATATATATATAAACATGTTATATATGTGCTTGGAGGAAAATGGGAAACACGATATGGACCAATCTCTTTCGTGTTTCTATTACACCTCCTCAAGATCATTAATTTGAAATTACATACACACAAACACACACACACACACACACACATATATATATATATATATATATATATATATATACATATATATATATATACATATACATATACATATGTATATGTATATGTATATATATATATATATATATATATATATATATATATATATATATATATATATATATATATCCTGTTTGTTGTGTATTTGGGCTAATGAGCGTTAACGTTAGCATACGTCTGCTTATGTATACATGACTATGCATCTGTAAATTTGTGCAGTAATATATAATGATTAATGCATATAAAATGCATTATCATTAATAGCTTGACGGCGAATTATTGACCAGTCTACGTTGCTACTCACTTCAATCTCCATTTAAAGTAAAACCACTAAAATCATTATATTAATATGATTTCGAATCGACGTACTTTCGGATTCACAAACACGTATGACAAATTAAATACGATTAAACCATATAGATCACTAACCAGGAGGTAAAGAACAAAATAAAGGAATGTTGAAAATACATTATAACAAACTTAAACAAAGACGCATGCACATACGGGAATGGCTTTCTATCTAGTATCAAATATAATAACGCCCACCACTCTTTAGAAGGTCGCCGTCAAGATATGAGTCCTCAAAGACCTCACAGCTGATCGGAAGGTCACAGGGTCGCAAGAGACATTCGTTCGTTTCTCTCCAATCGAAGACGTTAGATTGCAGAAAATTAATTGACGCTCGCAATTAAATTTAAAGGTTAAAATCACCTTGTCAAGATATCAAAAAGAGTTTCAAAATGGGGAAATATTCATTTATATATCAAACAAATAATAGAATCAGAATTAGGAAGTGAAGATGCAAAACTATCAGGAAACTGTGACCGGATTAGGGGCGCTCCCAAATGTTAGCCAAATTCATTGACCCAAAGGTACCCCTCCCTAAATATTCCATTGAAATCAACCAACGACGATTTGGGTTATGTACATACCAATGCAAAAAAAAAAAAAAAAAAAAAAAAAAAAAAAAAAAAAAAAAAAAAAAAAATTTATCAGTTCATTGGCATTAACATCTTCAAATAGTCTTAGAACAATGCATCTCTGATTATTAAAGTAAGCAAGCAGGAATTATATTTTGAATAAAAATCTCCCACTTAACTTTAATGAAGGCATGAATAAAGATTATCCAACAGGGACATAATGAAAAACCAATAGCATAATGATAACCAAATTAGATGCATATGTCCAAGCGATGCGCATGTAAACATCTAATATATAGTAAGGATCAAGATGGAAGAAAATAAATTGCAGATATATTTACTAACTGCAAAATCGCGTTATCAATGAAGACCTCTGACAGTGATCGAAACATTACACCAGTCATCAAAAGCAGCAGGCAGTCTTCTGCATTAGATTTATTTTCGAGAAAAGGTCAGTCGTTTCTCGAACATCTGGAAATATGAGAAATGACAAAGTCTATAATGACGACCTTCTCTTCAAGATGGATTCGCCAATTCATCATTGTTTCCGGTCAGCTACCTTTGATGCCTTTTGCTTGGTGTCATTTTTTCTCTTCCCAAATAATCCACAGAAGTTTTATTCATCTTTGATATTTCAGGTCAAGAGATTCCAAGTCCAGATTTTTTTATTATCATTTACTTTTCCGAAAACCGTCCAACAGCAATAAGAGATCAAATATTGGATTTTATCACGCTTCCAGTCAAGCAACTTTTATTTGTTCAAGGTTTTTTGTTCTTAATTTTGTTTAAAAACAAAACCAAAAGATAAAAATTATAGGATACTAATTTGATTGTATGGTTTCATCTGACATCAGATATGTAAACAGATTTCTCATTATATATGTTATCTTAATTTTTACACATTTTATTTGATGACTTGAAGCTACTAAAATAAGCACTGAATAAGTCCATTCCACGTTCATTTTTAACTTTATATGAAATTAATCCTTTCCCATTGCATATGAAATAAGATACATAAAGAGATTGTTTCATTTGATTTCTGTCTGAAACAGAAAATATATGTAATTGTTATTGTAACAATGCGTTTAGTAATGTTAGACTTATACGAAAAAAAATACATTAAAATATGCATAACCATAGCGGTATCTTAACAACTCAATTTCTACAAAAACAAATGGAAATGAATGATAAGCATTTTTCTCATCGTGGGATTCGAAATGAACACACGGAAATAAGAGTGTCACTTGAGCCAAATATATCTTTGTAGCATAGAGGGTTAAGTGTTGTCTAACTATTAGTTTCGCAAATGAATGATAATAGGTTACATGGCGTCATGAATGCAATGGTCATTAACACCAATCTTAATTAACCCATGGCTGGATTCAATTTCCCTTACGAACGGAAATGGTTTAATCTATCTAATATTCGAATTCAAGACATAATGATGAGCCTATCTAAAAGCAGATGAAGTTAAGAAGAAATGAATGTCATCACGATTAATACACGTCCACACACATTAAATATATATATATATATATATATATATATATATATATGTATATATATATATATATATATATATATATATATATATATATATATATATATATGTTACATTGGAATTGAAAGTCTCTCTTTAAATGAAAGGCAAGGTCGCTAGCATTCATGCCCGCAGAGGCATAGAGACCTTGCCTTTCATTTCTAGTTAGCACAACATTGTATTGCTTTTCATAATGAGTATGCAATACACACACACAAGCATATATATATATATATATATATATATATATATATATATATATATATATATATATATATATATATATATACATATATAATATATATATATATATATATATATATATATATATATATATATATATATATATATATACTGTACATACACACACACACACACACACACACACACACATATATATATATATATATATATATATATATATATATATATATATATATAAAATATATATATATATATATATATATATATATATATATATATATATATATATATATATATAATTGCATTATCATTTCATAAGAAATGTACACTCTCTGAATAAAAACACATCAGTAAGTTATCTGTAGTATTGAAGGATGTACGAACATAACTTGTTTCGGCATTTCTTTTTTTTTAATAAAAATATGTATTGCTTGAGTATAACGACCAAATGAACTGCTGTGAAATCATATCGCCTTAATAACTGTGGCTAAGATTGCTACTATAGAATAGATTGGCAACCACTCTATCCAAATCATTTCCCTAAAAAATACTAATTTTTCCATGGGAATAATTCCTCTTTTAGAAAAATAATTTTGGGAATAAAATTGGTTACAAATAACAAAGCGTTGCTCGAACATTACACGTAATATCCTCCCTATCCAGAGTTCCAGGTAATTTAATCATTTAACAAAGATTTTTTTTTTCTCCTCACCGACCACTGGCTCTAAATCCTTTCAAAACAGCAGCATTTAAATGTCATATACATTCAAGCGCCGATACAAAAATGTACGCTTCCATGGACACTGATTACATCCACTGACCCATGGCAGAACTGTGACTCTTCTTCTATTTTCATTTTCCATTTCTAACCCTTCAATAATATTTCACATGTAATTGACGGTAACACTGATATATTTCACCAAAATTGTGGCTATATTTCAGGGAAATTTAATGCATGCTGCATGACAATTATTCTACTATTATTTTGGTTTTTTTTCTGTTTCAGCGGAGACGACCCAACTCGAGCACTTCAGGATGTAAGTATTTCAAACCTTTCGCGATTGAATATATGTTCAGCTGATAGAATTACTAGTATGTATAAATTAGAATATTGCTATTTGTAATACATACATATATATATATATATATATATATATATATATATATATATATATATATATATATATATATATATATACATATATATATATATATATATATATATATATATATATATATATATATATATATATATATATATATATATATATATATATATATATACACATACATATATACATATATATATATATATATATATATATATATATATATATATATATATATATACATGTAAACATTTGGAAAATAAGAACATTATTCGTTGCGTATTTTTCTTTTCCAAATTGATTAGGTTTGAAGTCAATTCGGATTCGATCCACCTTTGCCTAGAGGCCAACCAATTTATGCTAATTCAATGTGCATGCAAATTCCCATTCGTTATATAATTAACCTATTTGCGCAAATGGACCGAGCCGTGGACAAAACAGAACATTAAGTAAATGGACCACTTTCGGAAATGGGTTAATGTTCCGCAAATAGTTTAGAAGCCAACCACCACATTTCAATGAAGGGACAGTTGTTTTTTCGTTTAACTTCATGTGAGCCTATAACCTTTTCAAAAAATATAACACCCATTATTTCGTATACAAATATAAAGTAGTAGTAGTAGTAGTAGTAGTAGTAGTAGTAGTAGTAGTAGTAGTAGTAGTAGTAGTAGTAGTAGTATTCGTCGCTTTATCATTATTGATTTACCTTAAATTAATGTTTTCAAAGGACTATCTGTGAAAAAAAAAAAAAAAACGTGGTCAGAGGATCCGATTTCTTCTGATAAAACTAAATACAGTAGGGGTTTTAACAGTAATTCTCAGGGTATATAAGTATTTGTCTATCTTTTGATCAACGAAGTAACAATATCTATGATGACACCTGGCTATAGCCTCTGATGAGGTTTAAATCATCTAAATTTCTCGTTTCCTACTACTACATTGCATTTGTGGTTTCTCAATCCTTCTACTCGTCAGAACTCAGAACTGCATTAAAAAAAAAATTCATCTTCTGGCCTCAGATTTTATATATAATTTCTTCTCAATTTTTTTCTTAATCGCGTGGATTTAAGTTCTCAATGGAAAATATATTACTCTTCATACTTCGCTTTTCAAAATCCCAGAATTTTGAATGACAACCTTAATTCGACTCCCACCTCTCACTAGAGATTTACCAGGCCAATACTGCCAACTTCTTTTCAAAATACTGTTTACTTATTTTATCTACTGAACATTTCAAGAAAAGTGCACGATAATTTTCAACAACAAATAATCAATCTTTGAGTTATAAAAATGGAAAGTACGTTTTATTTCTACGCAAAATAAAACACTGATCTTATTTCTAAGAAAAGAAACTGTTTCTCTCTTTAATTACTAGTATTTTTCATGTTGAAAACAAATAATTTACCATAACCATAGGTTCCTAAAGTTCCAAATAACTGGAAATAATTTATCCAAACCACATAAGAACTACCTCCCCTTATTATACAAGTCGGATTTGATGAATATTCATGATACAAAGGACGTAATTAGACGGCATTCAACTCCTCGAAACTGTGGTGGGAGATCTTGCGACAAAAATGATCAATGCTCCGGAATTCTTTTTGGAAACGAGCAACTAATTTCTCTGATTGACTTCTCGGTGCCTCTCCAACGGTGGAATTAATACTGAGTGCATCTAGATGAGCAAGAGCCTTTAGAGAGCAACACTATACAAAGAGAATGGTATCTTATCACTTCAGAATATTATAAGATTGAGCTCAATTAGAGGGAATGCAATACGCCACCTAATCTTAATTATTATTATTATTATTATTATTACTATCCAAGCTACAACCCTAATTGGTAAAGCAAGATGCTATAAACCCAGGGGCTCCAACTGGGAAAAATAGCCCAGTGAGGAAAGGAAATAAGGAAATAAATAAATGAAGAGAACAAATTAACAATAAATCATTCTAAAAAAGGTAACAACGTCAAAACAGATATGTCATAATATATATAAACTATTAACAACGTCAAAAAATCCAATGTCTAGATGCATGTGATGTACTCATACTCAATCACATTAAGTGATAATATTATTTTACTGACAATCCATTCGCATCTTGGGAACAAAAATAATTATTAGGCTAATGGGGAGTGGGAAATTGGGAATTCTAAGAGGACTTATTTCCTTCCAGCGTCAAATTAATCTCGCGACTTCTGGGCTTTTCATTTAACTGAGTTCTAATAAATAGGGTCGAAATCCCATTTGGTATTAAATTACAGTGGCAAATTTCCCTTCACTGTTTTAATAAGACGGTAAAAAGATTTAAATGCCACATTTATTTTCTCTGACGGCGGGTATCCATATATTTTCATATCTATTCTAGTCTTCTTGTTTACATGAGCAAAGAAAAAAAATAGTCTTTCATGCAAATATTTCACCACTCATTTTGTTAGTCCTGTTTAATAAAATCCAAGGAAACTTTAACAGTATCAAATATGCATCGCAAAGAGAGCAAATATTCTGTCATGCAAATATTTCACCACTCATTTCGGCAAGAAACTTCAACAACATGAAAATATGCATTACCCGTGACGTGTCCATTCACTGGCAGATAAATGATTGAACCTCATGCAATAACACCGACAGCTTTAGCGCCATTCCAGGAATAAAGATAAAGGAACTCAACCATCAGAATACTTTAACTTCTCTTCCCCTAACCCTTTCCCCTCCCAACTATTAGATATTAATTGCGAATATTATCATGACTTTATTTACTTATCATAGTTTCATTATAACTTAATAATTTACTATATTTACCCATCCCTGTCTAGTAATATTGTCTCCCATTCTCTCTACGCAATCAGCCCATCTAGGGTTGCGATAACCTATTGGAAATGTCCCTGCTTAGCCTTCGCTGGACTGGGGTTCGAGACCCACGCAAGCTCGATAGTTTCTGGTAATGTCTGCAAACTCACCACTCTTGTGAACGAAGTATGAGGGATTTGGAGGAGTCTATAGTCATCAGCAGCCATTGCCTGGCCCTCCCTGGTTCTAGCCTGGGTAGAGAGGGAGACTGGGTGCTGATAATATGTATATATAGTCAGTTTCTTGGGCACTGTCACAGCCCCTTACCTCTGCCATTCATGGGTGACCTTTAAACCTGAAGTCATAGTGGATAGTACAGACTAGGAAGCTTTGAATACAGAAGGTGATCAGAATAAAGAATGTTTTTCAAACAGCTTACATAAAGATGCTAACAGACCGACCGTGCCAAAGATTAATATCCAGACAATGAATAAGGAATTTAATGCACAGCAATTCTTACCCTATTACAATAGTAGTATTCAGATATCCTTTTCATTTATAAAAGATAATAAAGTAAATACACAAGTGTTTTTATCCTTTAGGATGCTAAGAGTTTCTCCTTCAACAAGGAAAAAAATATATATAAAAAACAAATCATAATAAAATATGAAAGAAAAAATATCAAGAAAAATCATTCTACATCTTATTATCATAAAAAGGGCCATATGAATAACAGAAATAGCTTCATAAGGCGGGTAGGCACTGCACTAACATATAGGGGAAAGGAACTCCTCATATGTACGAGTTTTTACTCTGAAGTGGACCTCAAGAGCTGTAAGTGGACAATAGCTCAACCCTATCCACAATATTAGAAGAAAAAAGTTTCAACGCACCGTGCGTAAGGCCCCAATTGGTTTTTGAAGAGGCTGCGTTATAAAGAAAACTTCTGGTAAGCCTTTTAAGGAAGGTTGTTATTAACAAAGGCTCGTGTAAAACTAGAAACAAGATCTAGGAACAGAAACATAAAAATGGACGATTGTCTTTGTTGCGGATTGAATCTCTGGAACACCTAACTACTGTCTACAGAGAAGACAGCCTAAAAAAACTGCTCTCTAAAATCTTACTTATTAGCAAGTGTCTGACTATATATGTATAAATACATTTCTTTCCGGTCACGCTGAGCGACATTGCCCGACGTGTAACTCCTCGGACTGTCACCATCCCTCGAGTTGAGGGGAGAGGTAGTAGTCATACACTAGTGAAAGGGGATACCCCGAGAGGTACACTTGGAAACCACAACTGCCGTGTTGTAGTTAGGAGAGGGGGAGGGCGTGAAGGATTGAAAGTGTGTGCATATGAATCTAAATATTTACCCGTCATTTTTGACGGTTCGTATACACTATCAATAAATAAGCACATAAGTTGGCCAAGTCAACAGTGATGTAAATAGTGCAAATGAGAAAATATAAGTCATTGGATACGAATTGGAGACCAAAAATAGAGATAGGGGATTTAAAACTTTACTAAGCTGAACTTAAAACATACAAAAGCGATGCTTTAGTAAAGGTATGGAAATGTCTTTATCTTACAATTGATAAATTAAGCGAGATTTTGATGTTTACAAACACATTTCTCTCTCTCCCTCACTTTCCAGTACCAAGAGTAATTGCGAGTACATAAATGACAGCGAGGAAACTCATATACACTAACACACACAGTATATATACAGTATATGCATATATATATATATATATATATATATATATATATATATATATATATATATATATATGTGTGTGTGTGTGTGTGTGTGTGTGTATGTGTGTGTGTGTGTGTGTTTGTGTGTGTGTGTGCAATCTAGGAAGAAAAATTTGAGACTGTATTTCTTTGACGTGCAAATGCCACTTTTCTTATGATTTTTACTACTGTATAAAAGCTCTATTATATTGTATATTAAAACTACTTTGGATCCTTATTGTTCTTACGATCATGACCTTTTTGAGTAACCTCCCCACCCACTTTAATTCTCTAAAGAGAGAGAGAGAGAGAGAGAGAGTGTGTGTGTGTGTGTGTGTGTGTGTGTGTGTGTGTTTCAATATTGGTAATCCCGTATTCCGAGACTACGTACAAATACACTATATAAATAATTCTCTAATAAACGCCAAATCTAATTTAACGTTCATAAAATATAATCTCATTTAGTGTAAATAATTTGCTTAAATGTCAAAGAGGGACGTTAGACCGTTTGATGATGGCCCCAGAATCTTGGACTTTAAATAAATACTGACCTTAATGAGTAAATGGAGACTATAAAATGGAATTGCAAAAAATAGGAAATTTAGAAAAAAAAATTACTTGTTAATTGGAAATAAATTCAACAATCTAAAACATTGATTATATGAATCTTGCTATCATTACGAAGAAAAAGTAATATATAGCCAGTAAAGAGCCATCATTCCTCTTTAGAATTCCATAAGGTCTTGCCAAAAATACCTCCAAGGGACTTATTGCAGATAGTCTGTAAGCAATATCCATAGCAACAGAGTGCTGTATCCTTGGCAATGAGAGAGAACACAACTCCATGATAGATAACTCCAGATGGTAAGGCAATATAACTGAATAACGGGACACAGACTTCTGAAGGATAGAATCTATGAAGCGACATAAGGACGCTCCCAAGCTGGCCACTAAACATGGGCTTAGTCTATTTCGTAACATAAAACTTTAAATGAAAGGCGCAGCGATAAATATTTTCATTATTATTATTATCATTATTATCATTATTATCATTATTATTATTATTATTATCATTATTATTATTATTATTGCCTAAGCTACAACTGTAGTTGCAAAAATAGGATGCTATATGCCTAACGGCTCCAACAGGGAAATACCCGGGAGGAAAGGAATGAACGAATGATTTGAAGTTCTCTGGCATCGTGACATTCAAGGTCATTGACGCCGATATCGTTTATCTATAAATAAAAGATTAAAAGAATATTCGATTAAAATCAGAAAAGTAATACGTTATAGAAGTTAAATAGCGTCAAGAAGACCTGCTTCTGATATAAATTTAGAAATGCCACTAGCATTTTACGACACATCATGTCCAAGGATCTTGGCAATAATTAGATAAACTATATATGAGAAGTAATGAACAAAAAACATAAAATGTATTAAGATCAGTAACGACGTTAAAATAGATATGTCATATATAACTATAAAATCCTTCGTTGCAAGTTTGAGCGTCTGAAGTTCCACCGATTACATTAGGAAGATCATTCTACAATCTAAAGAATCACAGAGCATAATAATGGAAGATACAGATACACAAAAATTATTACATCAATGAATTAAAAAAAGAAAACATTTCAAAACAAAACTATCAAGATTAAAAATGCTGAGTGGTACGACTATGAATGTTACGGAAACGAAAAGTCGAATAATACCAAGAATAAATTGAGCAAAGCAAATCTCTAAAGTGAAAATTAGTAAGACACTGTAATGATGATTTCAAAAAAGCAAAAAATAAAAAAAGATAAAAAAAAAATCAGGAAAGTATTCCAGGATGTTTCATAATAACATTTAGATGAATGTTTGGATACAAAATGTAAAATTACAGCTGTGAAGAAAAAATTATCAGAAGTCTACAAAATATTTCAACAGTGGTTCTAAAACCAAAAGGCAAGTTATTTAAATGATTATGAATAAAGATATGGTTTCTTAATCCGAGAGAAAAATGCCTTTAAAGCGAGGTCTTCAGAATCTAATCCAAAATGCGAAATTGCTTCGAGATGGAGGTTTTACAATGAAAAGGCAGATCAATGCCCAGCTGGCCTTTTCTGAATTTAATTTTAGAGTAAGGATTAAAGTTGTTATAATAGATCCAAAGGAAGATAGGCGATTGAGACAATGATTTAAGAATAATAATTTATAACATTTAGAATGAAATTTAAAAAATAGAACAATATTTTGACGTTTAAAGTTCAAGATTCCATAACCGAATGTAAAGAAAATGTAGCTTACTTGCATTAAAATACTTAGTAGTCTAAAGATAAACAAACAAAAGTTGCGATACTTGAAACTATTGGTTTGAGAGCATCAAACAATATATCGTAAAGAGATAAAATGTTTAATTTCAATAACTCAAAACAGAAAAACGACGGACAGTACGAATCAAACATCCAAAATGTAAATCCACCTTACAGTAAACCAGTCGATTAATAAGGTAATTCTAGCAAATAACTCAAAAAATAGAAGATCAAAGAGAGAACATTACAAAGTTAGGATTAAATAATATAGAGGGAGAGAAGGTCAATACGCCATCAAAATAGCCCAGATTACAAGATAAGACAGCAGAAAAAATACTAACAGAAGGAATGCTGAAGGACCAAAGGGAGCTTAGAAACCCGAAAGAAACACGAGGACGAATATCACAAAGGGGTAAAACCCCGCAAGGGAAATCAGAGAACTCAAAGAAGAAGAAACTCCAGGATTTTGAGAGAGACTCGTTCATATGCGTCCCTCCATTGATATTCACTTGGAAATGGAAAAATGGCCCGTTCGATCGCATATTGAGTGGCGTGATTGCATGCAACTTGCGTGCAACATCCCGTCAGTTTGAGATATTGACTGTTGCCTTGGTCTTAATACTAATTCTTTTTTACCTGACGTATCCTACCAGCATTTTACTTTCGAGCCAAGGACATTTTTTCTCCTTTATGCTAAGTTCTTATGAGGTTTTTTAGGGGGAAGGGGATAATAAATAAGAGATATCATGTAAGGTTATTCATTAAACAAGTGCTTGTGAATTATCTCTTGTGCGTTATATAAAAATTATACCTAGTGCTGGAATTGAAGAGGATTTTGAATCCTTATCAGTATAGAATCTTGACTTATTCTTCCTTCATCCTAAGTTCTTATCAGATTTTTTTTTCTTTATAGGAAATGGAATAATAGATACGAGATGACAAGTAATGTTATTCATTAAACAAATGTGTATGAATGAATGAATGAATGATTTAAAGTTTTCAGGCATTCTGACATCTAAGGTCATTGACGCCGGTAACATTTAATTTATGTATACAAAAATAAAAAATTAAATAAAATAAAAAATTAAAGAGTATTCAAAATATCTACTGTGCGCTACAAGAAAATTACACCTAGTGCTGGAATTGAAGATGATCTCTATAATTATCAGTATAGAATCTTTTCGTCAAAATACACGAAAACTGTACACAATCAACAACTAAAGAACCATAACCAGAAGCAATTTGAGCAACGAGTTCAATGGTTGAAACAGTGACAATAAACCAGTCAAAATTATCCTATTTGGCCCAAGTCGAAACAAAATAGCTAGACAAGTTCCCATCTATGAGAGTCGAAAATGGGCAAACTCTTCACCGAACGAGCTCTAATGAAAGGTATATAAACTCTACGCCTGGCTTTATCTTACCACTTATATCGAAAAGTTTTCTCTCGTTCAAAGACCATCAAACCTGTGTCAGACCTTTTTAAATGTTGGTTGTCAGGAATTTCTTTCTTTCCCAAGAATCTTTTAATCATCCCATTTCTAAATCCGAAAAAAAAAAATTCATCTATACCCCTTTCTTCCAAGAAGCTTCCCATTATCTTTCTTTAGTTCCATGAACCCTTCCTTCAAATAGATTTAAATTTTTTTCTTTGTTACCATAAATCTTTTTTATCAGCTAAAAATACTTTCCATATTACGAAAAATCTTTTCATTTAGAAATACCTTCTTTCTTTATTTTCGAACACATTTTCACCGTTTAAACATAACCGTACATTTCTCTTTGGAAAAATCTTTCCCTCATCAAGAAATAGCCTTAATCTTTATTTGCAAATATCTGTCCATCACCTAAAAATAAAACGCACTTCCTTATTCTGAAGGCTCTTTCCATCGTATAAAAAATTTATTATTTTTTCATCTGAAAATATGTTTTACTTCTTTATTTGGAAATATATTTTACTTCTTTATTTAGAAATGTCTTTCAGTCACAAAAAGATAAATATTTTTTTCCTTTCCAAAAGCTTTCACTCCCCGATGAATTACCTGGGATTACCTTCCTTCATTTGATTTTAAAAAATCATGAAATCTACTTTTCTTACTGTAATTCCTGACCACGCCCTTGTTACACTGTGGAAGAAGAAAATGTACCAGACTTCATCTTTGTGGAGCACTGGAGAGGACCCAAACGACTACCCGGGAGCACAGGGAGGCGGGGGGGGGGGGGGGGGGGGGGGGGCGAAATCCAGCCCCGGCAGGATATCTGACTTCCCCCAAACTCAGACTCGTCATCTTGGCTATTTATAGCGGCAAGCTCATTAAGGGGATGGAGAAGATCTTGCAGGAATGGGGGAGCAAAGTTGGAAATCTTTAAAGACGGTTAAAATTGATTCGAATGAGCAGCACACCAACCAAAGCTCCTTCTAAGGCTACTGCTTGTGGAAGTAATTATACTCATTGACTAGTATATAAGCAGATAAAAAGAAACATAACAAGTACGATTAAAACTAAAATAGATATAATAATAGGCAGATGCAATAGTAATAATGCTAATATCAGCATTTATTACAAAAGAAGAAAAAGACGTAAAGCTCTTGGATCCACTTGAACATCGTTGAAAAACGTCAACAACGACCACTCGAAGTTCTTAGAAATACCACTATTTCCATACACCTTAAAAGTCTCCCCTTCTAGAAAAAAGGGAATAAACTTGATTTATCAGGTAAATTGGCTGAGGCGGCACTGGGAGAGGAAATGCAATTTTGCAAGGCACCGCCTTGAGAACTTAGCACGAGTTAAGAGACGATTTGCGGCCAAGTTGCTTTGTAGACGACTTCCACAGGATGAGTTCCAGCCTGAAATAGTGAGAGGCCATGGCTATCTGGAGGACCTTAAGCCAACATAAATGAGTTTCGATTGCGAGGAAAATCTATCGCGCATGTTGCATTCTGTTGGTATTTTTCGTTCTCTTGTTTCCCTTGCATGCAACGGACGAAAGTGGAAAAAAAATAATGTACCCTCATTATATCTACTTTAAAAATTGATAACATAAACAAATATTTAGAAGAAAAAAAAAACGCAGCACTTTGCTAATCTAATGATTAGACCGGTTGGTCAGCGGAATTCGCATTTAGTATTTCAGTTGATTGGCTGGACGAATATTCGAAAATTTAATTGGCATCCGACCCTCATCGGCACGCCAGGAATGAAAAGACATTCTTTTCATATGACTCCGTTGTTATATATGAGAGGTTTTAATTGGTTCCCCAATTAGTGATAAATACTTTTCAATATTAAGCAGCGGTCTACACAAACATCTGTCACGTCGAGAGCATACATATATTAATCTGATTGGTATTAATAACAGTGGAAAAGAAGGAAAATATATTCTATTAGATACATAATACAGTAAAGACTAAAATGGATAAAACGATTTATCTAAATACCCTAGTAAGCGTTAGCAATAAGAAATAAATATAAACAAAAGAATAATTTCAACAAATATCTTACTCGACGATGAAAAAGCTGGGATAAAGGGAAATCCCTTAATCAGCAATAAATAAATAAAAACCCAAAATAATTTTGGTAAATACCTACTCCGACAATAGGAAAAAAAATAGGTAGAAATCGATATTAGCAGTAAAACGGAAAATATATAGAAACATTCTCCATCTTCCTCAGTAAGACAAAGAATATTTTAATGGGAAGACATATTTGTACGTTTTTATTGAATAATGTAAAACGAGATAAACAAAACTAGAACTGGTAAATAAATTACTCAGCAGTGATAAAAGAATAACTTTTAAGTAAACATTATCCATAAATGTAGATGTAAACATTGGTTCGATAATAGAAAACAATAAGGAGTTTGATAAACATAATCCTTAAGGGGAAACGTATAAATAAATCCAATTTATTGACTTTACAAAGAATAAAGGATTGTCATCAAAACTGATAACTGTCATACAAATAACATGATTCTTCTGAGCAGGATAATATCCAAATAAAATAACACCAAGATATTTCACTAAAGACAAGAAACAACAGGACTCTTACTAAATAACAGATGGCTTATTCATTATCTGGCTCATATCGATCTAATTATTCCATCGAAAAGGAAAACCATTACAAATGACCCAACCACTAATAAAATATATAGAAATATTTAATTAAATAACCGATTGTGAAAGTTACGTAACGAAAACGAGGACCGGTTAATATAGATAATTCATATTAGGTTGAATGAAACGATTTATGACAAATGTTTACTAAAGAATAAACATGACAAAATAGCAAATACCATTTTTTTCTTTAAACATTTTTCACAGACGTTACCTCTGTCTTATCATTTATTTACAGTAAGGTGACACATCCCATTCATTATTTTCAATTTCGATCCAAAGAGAGAGAAATCTTTAAGGTGTAATGTGAAAAGAATTTTGCGATGAAGGCCAGCTTGTGAAAAGTAAAGTAAATATATATGACAAAACCATGGAATAATTAATTAACAATATTCCCTTTGTGAGTGGGGAAACCTTAAGGGGGTGATAGGGTTTACGTATTGCCATGATCAGCAAAGCTGTATTAATCAGGGCCAACCGCACTGGCCAGCGTGGTGATCAAAACAAGCCAAACCAAAGACATGAATTGGTATGTCTGAGGCTTTGTCCTGCAGTGGACTAGAAACGGCTGCATTAGTTGTTGTTGTGAGCCCACGCAGTAGGGAAAATAAAAGAAGAGTTTGACGGGTACAGCTAAAAAATAAAATTGTTAGACGAGACAACCGCATCTTATGCCAAAAGAAATATTGGTTTTCTTGTTCACCTAGTTGGAAAAGCAGGATGCTACAAGCCAAAGGGCTTCAACAGGAAAAAAAAAGACCCAGTGAGGAAAGGAAACAAACAAACTCCAAGAGAAAAATAAGAATATAGATCAAGCATAAAATGTGAAAATTAAACTGATAGATTTGTGAAAGAACCTGACTTAAATAGACAAATATTAAAGGATATATTAATGATAATAGAAAAAAAAAAACAGAGCATCCCCTTGTGTTTACGATTTTGTTGTGCCATCTTTGTGGCAAATCTCTATTTGAAAGGAAAAGTTGAACAAGCATCAATTGCTTAATCATACTATAAATGTATTGTTTTACCTAACAACACAAAGTGAGGGTAATAATTGATGAAAAATGGCTTCACAATTATAGTAAAAGAATTTTATTGTTATTGAGGATTACAATGAAGAGAGAGAGAGAGAGAGAGAGAGAGAGAGAGAGAGAGAGAGAGAGAGAGAGAGAGAGAGAGAGAGAGAGAGAGTCAATACATCCGCCAAAAGGCTTTAAACTACAACCAATGGAACCAAAGGACTTTATCTCTATAATTGATAAGAGAGAGAGAGAGAGAGAGAGAGAGAGAGGAGAGAGAGAGAGAGAGAGAGAGAGAGAGAGAGAGAGAGAGAGAGAGAGAGAGAGCCAATACATCCACAAAATGCTTTAAACTACAACCAATGGAACCAAAGGACTGTATCTCTATAATTGATAAGAGAGAGAGAGAGAGAGAGAGAGAGAGAGAGAGAGAGAGAGAGAGAGAGAGAGAGAGAGAGAGAGAGAGAGAGAGAGAGAGAACCAATACATCCACAAAATGCTTTAAACTACAACCAATGGAACCAAAGGACTTTATCTCTATAATTGATAGAGAGAGAGAGAGAGAGAGAGAGAGAGAGAGAGAGAGAGAGAGAGAGAGAGAGAGAGAGAGAGAGAACCAATACATCCACAAAATGCTTTAAACTACAACCAATGGAACCAAAGGACTTTATCTCTATAAGAGAGAGAGAGAGAGAGAGAGAGAGAGAGAGAGAGAGAGAGAGAGAGAGAGAGAGAGAGAGAGAGAGAACCAATACATCCACAAAATGCTTTAAACTACAACCAATGGAACCAAAGGACTATCTCTATAATTGATAGAGAGAGAGAGAGAGAGAGAGAGAGAGAGAGAGAGAGAGAGAGAGAGAGATGCAACCACAAAATAAACGCAAGGGGAATATGCAAAAGAATATACTAATTAAGTATTATGTTTATACCACTTATTGTAATGATCGCATCTCCACTAAAAGGAACACCAAACATTTAAAACCAGCATTAACTTTGATCTCATTTCCAGCCTTCTGCCTACCCACCCACCCCCGCCCCCGTTCTACAATGCAGGCGACGCGACACTGCTGCTCAAGATGGCGGCAGTAGCGTCGCCTCTTCTTGTCTCTGTCTGTCCCGTCCCGTCAATCCTTTGCTTAGAAGAGTGTTATGGCAACCCAGCCCCCCTCTCAATCCGATATCGCGAGATAGTATTTCAGTCATCCCCTAAAAAAAAAGGCTTTCACTTTCTTTCACGATTTCGTCAGATCGCTTGTTTGGTGAAATGGTTTTAGAAAGATTTCTTCAACGGGGTTTGTTGAAGGATCTCTCAGATTGCAAGGAGATATATAGACAGATGGATAGATTTCAACCAGAGTTTGATTGATCTAACTGATCTAGTGTTAGATCAACACTAATCTGGCATAACAATAACCTGGTGTAGCTTACACAAGAATGAAGAGAGATGGTGAGAGAAAATTGGGGTAGCATGGGAGACCCGAAACACTTATTGGTTTCTCTTAATAAAAGAGACAAAAAGAATAACGACACAGTGAAAATAAAAATAAAAGAGAAACCTCTGCTCTGCCAAGGCCCCATTGTCTTCAGATAACCTGTTGGTGACAGCGGAGCTAAAAAGAAGAGTTGTATGCTAGATGATTGTGATAATACGAGCGGTTACGGGGTGGGGAAAAAAACCTCTCTTTCTGTGGAATAAAAGACGTTCACTGCTGATTACAGATAGCATGGAAAGGAAGCAACCACAACAAAAACAAGAGGTTCGGGTGAAAGTCAATAAAGTCAAAATAGGTTCTCACTTGCAGGATGCAAGAAACATTCAATTTACATGAGATTAGAATGATGGGACCCCGTTTTAGCGACGCGTTAATTCCAGGTGATTTAACGGGGAATCTGGCAAACAGGGGAAATGAGAGAGAGAGAGAGAGAGAGAGAGAGAGAGAGAGAGAGAGAGAGAGAGAAACTCAAATTATAGATTTCATATCCCTTAAGATACAAATGTTTAAATTCTGCTTTTCCGGTAACAAAAATACACCCTGTGCTCTGGGACTGTGGGAAACATTTATTAAAGCTGGATGGCACGAGTAGCTACGTAGGGGGTTAGATATCGTAGTGGTAGTTGTAGCAGTAGTAGCATCAAAACCAGCTACACCACTTCCATCGATTGCATTTCTCTGCAGATTCTACCGTGTGGAAGAGAACAATTTTTTATTCCCGCTCTCCATAACAGGTAGAAACGACGGCGGTGTCTTACCTTAATCCCGATGAATCCAGACTATGTTGTGTTTACAGCCTCGCAGTAATGTTGATAAACCTCCGTTACTCTTTCAACAGTCGCTCAGATTTGAAGACTTCACAGTTCGTCAGAGGTTTTCATGAACAGCTACAGAAGCCTCGGAGTTGAACCAAAGTGATTGCATGGCTTCCAAAGTCCAAACTATGGCACCTGCTGAAGTGGCAGCAACAGTAGCAGTAGTATCAGCATATCATGACATTGAAAGCGGCGATCATTCAGAGAGGAGAGCGAGGTTTCGTATCAGACAGAATAATAGAGGAAGCAACAGTTCTGCTTTAAGTGCGGGTCGGGACCAAGTTTTGTATGGACGAAGGGTTGTTTTGTGAAAGACCCCTTTTTCTCTTCAACTGAGATTCACCCTTTAAATATAGGGGATCAAGTTTGCACTCGGCGTTCATGACAACTTCCGTTGTGACAGCAGTTTCCCTGCTAATCGATCATCGAGTCCTCAATATTCTAAAGAATCCTTTCATGGCTAAATTTAAACTCATAAACTGAAACTTGAAAAGGGGACATCAAAGAATAAAAACGCGTGCAATACAGTCATGTCACATAGGGGCAGTTTCGGGGGAAATAAATGATAGAAATATCTATAGATATTGACTACGGCCATACATCTTCCGCAAAATGATTGAGATTTCTGGGATATTAAAAAATTCCATTGTCCAGGTGGTCCTCGTTATTAAAAGATGCCTCAGTTATTTGGGAAAATATATTGTTTTATTCGACTTCGTTGATATCCACACAATCCACGTTTGCTTTGGGCTATTTCTGACCAAAATTGCACTTTTCAGTGCGTATGGCTGTGAATAAAAGTATATATGTATTTGCACATACGTACATATTTTCAATTTAGGTAGTGAATAAGGACAAAAATTCGAAATCACACACACACACACACATATATATATATATATATATATATATATATATATATATATATATATATATATATATATATATATATATGTATATATATGTATGTATATATACATATATATATATATATATATATATATATATTTATATATATACAT
>NC_090762.1:32347951-32357951 GCF_036898095.1 Palaemon carinicauda
TGTTTTGTAATATATGAACATGCAAAAAGTATAAGTAAGAAAAGTACTAATTATAAACAAAACAATCTAATAATAAGCGGACTTAGTATGACCTGTCTATCATCCCCTGAAACGGGTGACCTGTACATAAGTCAGTAATACTGAGAACCAGCTTATGGGTACAGTATCTTTCATGCGGATCGTCAATAATTGCACCGTGACCGCAGCATCCTCCTGAGATTATTTGTCTCATTAAAATGTTAGCAGCACAAACGCTCGGTATCGACATACATGGCACGGATGAAATCCAGATCCGGAGAACTAAAGTTGGCATCATAATGTCAAAAATTTTATAGGTTTTAAAGAAATGACATCAATCAACGTTAACAAAAATCTTTGTAGTGAGGTCTTTCATAATCGATTAGCTGTCTTACCCTGTGTGCCTTGAGGGTAATGTTTTCTTTATTCATTTATGTTTTGAAAAAAAAAAGATAAAAAAGTTACTTGTCTGATTATCTGTCATAAACTATTCATAAAGTCATGGAGATAATGATGACAGGCCTAACAACACAGACTATTTTCGTAATTACAGCCTTATTTCAGGTCGAAAGAAATATTTTTCTGTAGAGCTCTGTAGCGCATGTGGCCTTTAACTAGACACTCTACCAAGCAGGGCAACGCCGTCTCTCCCTGTCTTACTGGAGCCACTACTATTTAAAAGACTTTTGAGTCATCTGATCATACAAATTTCTTCGGGAATAATATATCTTCACTCACCATAAAATTTTTATGTGCTTATAATGAACTTGATGGTCAATCATTTTGTATACACCATGATGATTAAACGTTTCAAGGAGGAGGAATTGTGCATCTTCCTCTGTACTTCTTAATTCCTTTAATATAGCATGTGTTAAAAGATCATTTTTCTTAATGTAATGGCATAACTGCCTCGGTCTCGTCACCACAAAACTAGAACTAATGCAATAATACTGAATAGCCATTTCTGCAGATTTAGTTTCATGAGTGACCTATTCCAGTTTTCATGTTGAGAATTTCAAGATTAACCAAATATGAGAAGAAAAGACAATAACGTTCAATGTTCTAATTCTGATAAAAATTCACCTCTCCAACTTGAAGAGATTAGGTTTCCTAAATCCAAAGAATACCCATAATTTTTGGTCTGTGATTTTGTACAAGTTATTTTTTCTTTCTTTTCTTTCTTTTCTTTTTGTAGCTTATTAATAGCAGAGACAAAGAACACTGACAATGCCCCAGAAACCGAACATATATAAGTATAATCAATGCCCAAGCCCCCTCTCCACCCAAACTATGACTAGGAAGTGCCAGGCAATAGAACTATAGGCTCTCCCAAATCTCCCATCCTTTTCTCACAAGGATGGTGATATTGCAGGCACTACAATAAACTACTGAACTTGAGCGGGTTTAGAATGCCAATCCAGGAGAACGCCTGGCAGGGACGTTTCCAATAGGTTTGGGATGAATTTATGTTGATATTCCTTCGTATAAAGAATTATAAAGTAATTTCACTTACAAAATAACAACTTCACAAAGCATGGGGAAGTTTGGTCCTCTAAGTAACAACTGTATTTATCAGTTCATCTCAAAAGCTACAATTACAAGAGTAAACAACTACACAGCTTCTCTCGATAAGGTTTAGATCCTTGATAAATTTGGTATATAGGCGCATATATACAGTAAGCCTAAAGGCCAATGAAAGTGGAATCCCTAGCCTATATGACTGGAAACTAGGCCTACAGCCTTTCCCTCTTTATTTGAGCCCATACGATTAGAAACTGTAACCTCTCTCTCTCTCTCTCTCTCTCTCTCTCTCTCTCTCTCTCTCTCTCTCTCTCAACTTACTGTTTGCAGTCCACCAATGAATGGAACATATATTCAGCCATTTCTCACAAATAGTCGACAAAAGATCTGAATATGTCTTTCTCGAATTACACAATTTATAAGTGAAAATGAAATGACTTCGTTCTCAATAGAGCGAGTGTCCATTGTTTAAGTTGGTCTTCTATTACTGAATTTCTAAAAGCCTAACTTTAAATTCCATAGCGTACAGATCTAGCTCACTCCTTGGGACGAGTTTTATTATTTTTTTTTAATGTTTGGCCTTTGTTGTGAGTGAAATACTTCTTGTCCTGATACCAATTTTAGGTAAATAAGAAATAATTGAATCAATAGCAGGAAAAGAGCGATTTAAGGCAAATCCATTCGTAAATTGGTGATTAGAGGCCCAATACTGCATTTTTCCCCTTTAAGGAAAAAAATATAAATTATTCATTACATTTTTTGCCTTGCAAAATCCCTGTATTGCAAGGAAATTGCAACATATGGCAATTTTGTATGTCGCTTGGTCTTTTGCATGGCATAGCATTGCATTACACACAATTTGACCGAAATTTAAGAGAAAAAGTATTTCTGCCAAAAATAATGTAAGGGTGTTTTTGCCTTCTAGGTGAAAAAAAAATATGCGTGCAATGTTGTTAAATTGCAGTAAAAAACAATTTAAATCACAATGAAAATCTACACGAAGCAAAACACCTCGCATAACTACCGGAAGCTGAGGTACTCTGGCGTTACTTAAACTTGTATCCTAGTCAGAACTCCTCAACACTCTTATCCATGCGACTAGGGAGATAACCCAGTGAGATACATAAGTTTTTAATTAACCCGACATTGAAATGTCCTCAAAGCAACATAGCAAGACCGATATTCAACTCTTGGACGCTCATATATTTTATAATCATAGATATATATATGTATATATATATATATATATATATATATATATATATATATATATATATATATATATATACATACACACACACACACACACACATATATATATATATATATATATATATATATATATATATATATATATATATATATATATATATATATATACACATACACACACACATATATATATATATATATATATATATATATATATATATAGTATATATATATACACTATATATATATAAATATATATATATATATATATATATATATATATATATATATATATATATATATATATATAAGGAGCAACAAAATAAACTAGAATAACGCAAATCAAAACTAACTAGAAAAGAGGGAAAAGGGGATGCGAGTTGAAGGATTTGAATGAAGAAATTACCTAACACAGAAAAGACGATATGGCAGTTTCTTACCGAAGGAGAACCTTGGAGTATGCAATCCGTTTTCATTCACAGTTGGGAATCTCCTTCACCTGTAAACCCTTAATTTTCAATAGGGTTCATATTTCACAGTTCTATCAAAAAGGAGTAATTTGTTTGTTCTTGTAATATTTTAATCACGGCACCTATCAAATACTGATCTAATTTACCAATATGCAAATAATTTAGTGATGAAAAGATACATCCGTCACTTCTTAGATTTTTTTGTATTTCATTAAAAATCGGAAACTGTTTCAACCAGTAAACACACGGGAATTTATTCAAATACATTCAAATTTCATTTTGTTTTTATGGCTCTCTACTATACAAAAGCATTTACATAATAAAATTACTCAAGGAATCTCACGCAGTGACTCGAAGTCTGAATTTATATCTTGCAATCACTGATATCATAAGAAACAATAAATCTCAAAGAGAGCGGAAACGGCAGTAGAGAACGCTGTTTGAATACATATATTTATTGATACATCAAGGGCTGTTTATTTATGGGTGGGTAGGGACAGATAAATCTTGTGCGAAGTATCTCCATACCTTACGTCACAATTTATTTGTGGATAGATTCGAAGAGAGAACTGCCAACAGATACATTACTAGATTTACTGAGAGACATGACTTTAATCAATATTACTCCGTTTACTTCGGACAAATGTCTAATGCATAATTTTGTTGGCATTAACTATAAACAAAACATTTTTTTATAACCTAACTATAACATCCAACTAAGCCTTCTTCCACTTCCTAACCACTAATCCATGTTATAACCTGGTTTGGCCTCATAACTGTTTCAGTTTCCCATTTGTTTCATTCACTGGTAGCCTATAAGCAACGTCCCTGACTAGCAATCTGCTGAACTGGGATTCGAGAACCGGGTAAGCTCGATAGTTTCTTGTAGTGTCTGCAACCTCGCTATCCTTGTGAGCAAAAGGATGGTGGGTTTGGGAAAGCCTAATAGTTATACCTGCAGAGCCTACAGCACCTTGGTTCTCCCTGGTCCTATCTTGGGTGGAAAGGGAGCTTGGGCGATGATCATATGTATCTATGGTCAGCCTCTAGGGTATTTCCCTGCTTTGTCAATATCCCTTGCCTCTGCCATTCGTGATCGACCTTTAAACCTTTAATTGGCGATAATCTCAGACAGCAAAAATTTATTCCCTCGATATACACAAGACTTCAAAATTTGCTTCTCAAATTTCCTATTCCAGTAATCCATATTAATTGGAATTTATCAAGGTAATCTTTAGCCATTGAATTAAAAAATTTACCAGAGGCTCTCTGTGATACTAACACATGATTTTTGCAGAGAAGATATGAATATTCCCCGACACCCGAGATACAGGAAAATGGTATTTCACATATATTTCTCCCACTTTCTAATACTAACCAAAATATACTAATATCTTGATATTTCTCATAAAAAAATTAAATAAAAATATAATAGTAACTTAGTTATCATTTAATTTAATGGAAACATTGCATTGTATGCGTCTAACGATGTTTATATAAATAAATAAATAAAATAGAAAATAAATAAATATATATATGAGTAAGTACACATTTATAAGACTCCAGGAAACGACATTAGGACACTAATAAACACGACATTTGTTTCAACTATCTTCAAATAAAGTAAGAAGCAATATGCAGTATAAAAATGAACATTACACGATTTTATTACATTAATAAAGAATCCTTAATCCTTGGTTCATGGGAATGACACTGATAATACGAGTCCTCACAAAAAAGCAGGAAAGCCATTAGTACTCTCGTGTAACAGAGAAAAATTTATGGCCTAGTCATAACAATATCTATAAATATAACTGTGAATTCTCATTACTTCTCCAACATGAGAGAGAGAGAGAGAGAGAGAGAGAGAGAGAGAGAGAGAGAGAGAGAGAGAGAGACAGAGAGAGAGAGAGAGAGAGTTGAAAACATGGATAAAATACCTCACCATTAGTTTCCGCTTTCCAATCTTTATTGATAACAGGTATATATACCAACGTCCTTTCATCAATAACATAGGAACGTGGCTTACACCGTAACGAACTTTTGATCTGTCCCAAGAATGTAAATGGTTCCTTTTTTCATAAATCAAAAAGACGTCCCTAAGCTTTATCGCCAGTAACGTGTAATATATCACTCTTTAATATTAAATGAGTAATAATATTTCAGAGAGAGAGAGAGAGAGAGAGAGAGAGAGAGAGAGAGAGAGAGAGAGAGAGAGAGAGAGAGAGAGACTCTATAGGTGGTAACTATAGCGTCTGGATGCTATATCAAGTGATATAATACTTGGGTTAACCTCAACCCTCCTATCTTAGTGATCATCATAAGTAACGATATTATGAGACTTTTGTTCTTCGCCTTCTCCGAAAATCATTCCGTTCGTCTCTTTATTCTTCCTATCAGTGCTAAGAAAACACGGAAGGAAAGTGGGGAACTCCTATAATTGAAAATCAAGTCTTAAAGGATGGGACATTGTAAATAAAGGATTACAATAAATTATGTGTGCACATGTGGCATTTATTCCTTATAGGGTTTAGACTTCTGCATGAAAGAAACATACAATTTTTTTTTTCAGATCATTATAAAAATCTAGGAAGCAGCCTGGTTCTGTTTTAAAATTTCAACACTGGGAATTAAACTCGGATTCGAATTCATATTTGAGACTAAAATGGAGTGCAATACTGAACAAAAATCTCAGTGAAAAAATAAGGTTACAAGTAATTGCGATGTCAAATTCTTGCAATAAGATTTTCAAGGCTATAATGCTTGCAGTATTTTAAAAAACAAAAACTTGTACATGTTAACAATGGAAAATTATAAATCTTCCTTCATTTCTTTACTCTTGAATGTTTTCAATTATTCACATATTAACACATAAAAACATAAAATTTATATAGCTTTGCATATAAATGAGTACAAATGTGAGACTGTAAGAAATAAGACAAATGATGGGAAGAAGGTGCAGTAAAATGCAACTCTGAGAACATTGCTTCAGTCTCTAAATTCAAATAAATGGCTCATTGTAAAACTTGTCATAAAGTCGAGACATCTATAATAAAAGACCAGGTTTTACTAGTCTGTGGAAATTATAATCACGAAAAATCAGAAAGGGTAGTGGTCATAGGATTAACGAAATACTTTTTTAATGGGAAATATAACAACTAGAGAGGATACTGGAGATTGAAGAGAGCAACTACAGTAGCTGGTAAAAGGATTTGATTACAAGGAGGAAGGAGCACTTGAGATGGATGATACACAAATGATAGCAGATAAGGTAATTTTAAGGTAAATGTCACTGACAATGTTGGAATAAACCCGTGCCTTTTGGCTGAACCCTGAGTGCAAATGAAAACAAAAAGTGTAAACAAAAGTTCATTTTACACAAAAGTTATAGATTTATTTGAGAAATTAGAAAGCACAAGAGTTCAATAAGAAGAAAAAAAAAAGATTGTCTTATGAAGAAAAGAGAAGGTGTAAAACATCGATCTACAATTCCTTGATATACTCTGGGTACATGGAGATAATAGGAATTTTTGAAGATAGAAATCAGAGTAAAAGGTAGAGAACTGAAAGGGATGCCACTACAAATTAATTTTCTAGATAGACGTATAAAAGCATTAGTTGCCTGTATGTGAGTTCAATCTTAGAATTATACATTACAAATAAACGGTGGGGTAACAATTCTTCCAGTGTTCATTGGGCTGTGGAAGAATGACTCTTTTGCAAGTAGAAACAAATACATTAGTCACTCCACAGAAGAAACACCCATATAATTATGTAGCAATGACCCCTTTGTCTAATGTCAATTCCAGAACGGCATGATGGGAGATAAAACCATGGGAGGACCGATGAACCTACAGCAGCGACAGCAACAGGCCCAGCAACAATTTCAACAGAAACTAACTGTGAGTAAACCTTTGACATGCTTAGAATGGACTGTGTTGCATCTTTTGGGTTTTCCCTAGCTAATATGTATTGAGACCTTTAGGGAATTTTGGATTGAAACCGAGTCTTTTATTCAACCAGTTCTCTTACCTGCTGGTCACTGAATTGCTTGTACATACATATATTAGCACCTTGCTCGGTTTGCAGACTTTACGGCCATATTTGGAATGAATATATAGCTATTTTTTTACAAGGACCAAAGGCCTTTGGAGATAGTAAAACGCTCTCTTATAATCAACATGATTTACTCATGTAGTGAAGTAGTACTTTGGCGTAGGGAGTTGCTATCGTAATAATATTTCTTGTAACATCTTGTGTCTTGAAATCATATAAATATATCTAGTTAGTTTTCAAAAATACTTCACTACAGCCTCCAAGATAGCTTCCTTAATAAAACTTTTCTTTTTCTTACTAATATTACTTACATTCATCGTTAATCCCCCCTAATTTTTTTAATGCAAATTCTTTCCGATTTTTATTATCAATCAATTAAATTATGCAGTGGCCTTAATTTCAACCTAAAATATAATCATATGGGGTGTATCTATGCGGGTTTGAGGATTATCATAGGAGCTTAAGTGTGCACATTACATGCAAATAGGTAAAGTATGCATATTATGTAATTTATAAGCGTGAAGAGGAGCACTTTTAGCATATTATTTTGTTTTTTTTTTAAAGCAAAAGTTACCTGGAATGCAATAGGTGTAGTCCGTAGCTTATCCTCCTAAATTAGCCATGACATTTCTGCAGTGCAAATTACATAGCAGAGTGAGATGCATTTTTTATTTAGTTAGACTAGTAGACATGTTTCCTCATACTCCTAGAGATCAGCCCTTTCATCCCCCTTGTGCGAGTAAATAGATATAGGGTATGATGACATGGACGCAAACACAGCTGTATTAAAATTTCAGGCTTCCTTATTTTTTTTCTAATTGAAAGCCCGATGTATTGTGTGCGGGTTTTTTAGTGATGCCACAGTGTGAACAATGTAGTTTAGTAGCTCTTGTGTTGATATAGTGAGTGGCGTGTTCTCCAGCAGGCTGGCCTTGGGAGTGCTCCTCAGCAGCCACCTGCCAAACAGCTATCGGGACTTCCCAGCATTCGTCCTCAGGGTCCGCAATCTCAATTTGGACCTAATAACAAAACAGGACAGCTCAGTTCTCCTGGACCCCCGGTCCAATTAGGTACAAACAGCCCACAGGGTTCAATGAGACACAATGAACCTTTTATGCCTCAAGGGTCCAAAAGTCCATCTGGCTCACATACTTTACGATCCCAGTTGCCTACAGGTGGTAGTCCTCATGGGCCTTTCTCGACCCCTGGTGTTCCTGGAATGCGCAATGGGTCGCTGTCTCAGGCGGGACGACCTATGGATGCCAATGATATAAAGTCACAGGATTTACATTCTCCTATGCAGTCCCATGGCAGGTCAGTTGGTTCATTAGGCGCCCCAAATACATCTTCCTCTCTCAGCTCACCACAGTCCAGGGAAGGACACAGTTCACTTGAAAACACCCATGGTCAGCATGCCAACTCACAACAACTACCATCACCATCACCACAACAACAACAACAACAACAGCTGCCAACAACGACTACTATGGGGGAGACGCCCACCACTCAGACTGCGTCGTCCCAACAGCCTGCAGATGAGACTGACAGGGTAGGAAATTCCTATAAATTGCCATTCGCTATATGTCATTTCCTTCTCCTGTGTAGCTCCCTGGCTTGATGCATGAAGAAATTTTTTACAATATAAATTTTGCTAGAGTTCTTGATTTATTTTTCAATTAAATCATTATTTTTCTTAATTTCCTTTTGTGCACTGCTAGTCTGAAACGCTTTATGAAATTAAAGTCAACAACAGATCCTTTTTTAAGATGCCCCTTTTAGCCTTACACTGACACCTTTTTTAAATAAATGCTCACCTTCCAGGGTATGTTCGGCAATCAGGCTGACCAGCGAATGGGTCCCCATGGAATGCAAAACCAGCAGGATACATTACACCAGGACCAATTAAATGCTGACCGTGAGTATGCCAAACAGTCCTCTAACCTGATCCCTTACAGTTCTTTCCAACCTTTAAGCTCCAACCAACCTAGTCCTCCAAAGTCACTATCTTCCCCAGCAAGGGAACATCACTCTTTGCCAACAAAAAAGTCATTAGATAGTCATGCTAAGTCTGCATATTCACATTCAAACATAGAATCTCTTTCTGAAATGTCAGCCATTAGGAATCACACTTTGGACACCCAAGAGGGGTCTAGGGGAAGACCATCGTCGGTGAAGGAAGCCACAGCAATAAGCCAAACCAAACATCCCTCTCCCAGTGACAACAAAGAAAACATGATCATGAGCCCAACGCAATCCAGGCCGAGAAAAATTAGTGATAGTGACTTACACGCGGATGAGAAAGTGAAAAGAGAAAGTTCTTTAGAGTCCCCCACTAAATCTGATACTAGTGAGTCTGAACGATGCAAAGATTCCACTGAAACGGAGTTTTCGGAGGAAGTTACAGCTGAAGATGTAAAGCGGTACCTCTCGTTCCTTAATAAACCTAATGACGAATCCCCAAGTGACATTAATAAACCGGACTTAAGTAAACAGGTCACAAATGCTAAAGACACTGGTGCTGACAGTGACAGAGGTCTGGGACACGATGATCAGGTTGTCAAAAGAGAGGAGAGGGAAGGGTTGCGAAAGGAGGAGGAGAAGGAGGTGGTGATAGAAGATGAGGAGGAGGAGGAGGAGGAGGAAGAACCTACTTCCCCTGGCTTGATGGCGGCCATGACTTACTACGATCGGTCTCCCGGCGAAGTATATACGATCCATGAGGA
>NC_090762.1:32365451-32371072 GCF_036898095.1 Palaemon carinicauda
ATATATATATATATATATATATATATATATATATATATATATATTTATGTGTGAGGGATAGGTGGAGATGGCTTGGGCATGCTCTTCGCACTCCCACGAGAGATTAGTTCACCAAACTTTCAACGGGGCTCCACAAGGTACCAGAAGAGTTGGAAGACCCAGGCCTACATGACTGAGGACTATGAAACGAGAAGTAGGAGATGATGAGTTGAGAAGTATTGATTTAAAAGCTCAAGATAGAGACAACTGGGAGAAATGTAACTGAGTCCCTTTGCGTCAATAGGTGTGGGAGGAGATGATGATGATGATGAAATACATATTTCATAAATGCATATTCATATATAAGTATATATATATATATATATATATATATATATATATATATATATATATATATAAATTTATATATATATATATAGATAGATAGATAGATAGATAGATAGACAGATAGATAGAAAGATATATATATATATATATATATATATATATATATAGATAGATAGATAGATAGATAGATAGATATATATATATATATATATATATATATATATATATATATATATATATATATATATATAAGCGCATTGTCATCCTTCTAAGTCTTTCCATAAAAAAGATATATAAGTAAGTGCATCTAAATTACCTAACCCCAGATGTATATATACAGACATAATCAAATATACATCAGATGTCAGAGGAAAGGATTAAAGCCGATCGTATCAGTCAATCTCATTTGTACATTTCAAGGTTGTATTGAACCAATGCGAAAGCCCTTGATACCCACGTTCCTTTTTTTTCTACGTTTTACAAATCAATTAGTAAAAATGCTCCATCTCAACTAAGGAGATTAAAAAAAGTCGTACGATATATAGAAATATCCATATGAGTGTGAATTTATCCAAATACCTTTGTATACATACATACAAAACATAAATACACACACAGATTATATATATATATATATATATATATATATATATATATATATATATATATATATATATATATATATATATATATATATCGCAAAGAATGTTCGGAACAAGAGATGATATCTATTTAACTACATTAAACCACAGCTCATGGGATTATATCATAACCCTAGCGTTGGAAATTATGTCAGCAAATAAACTACGGATGGCAATTCCTTTACTTTAAGTGGTGAAATTGGGTTTGGATCATCGTAGGTATTACAATGGCAATTATTTGAAATACAAAAGAAAAAATACAGATTTATCTTGCTTACTCAGCAGTCTGACCCATTTCACTACGCTCATAAACAAAGAGAGAAAGAAGTAATTTGTTGACAATATCTTGAAGTTAATTGTATAACCCTATAATTGGTTTACTTAAATATAAATAAACATTCACATACATATATAATATGCATGCATGTGTTTTTATATAGATATATTTACGTGTGTATAACTTAAACAAATTAGGTTCTCAATGAATAATGAAATAAAATGTCTTTCGTCTGTTATTCAAAACTATTTATCCTAAATATCCAATTTAAGTGGTGTCAAATACAATTAAAGAAGCATAAAGTTTACATACTAAACATAAACCAAACAATCGAACGACAAATTTAGATTAATGTCTTAATTGCTACTCATAAGAATGAAGGAACAGATTTGGGCGATTCTTTTGAATTAACACTATAATAGAATGAAAAAACTGAATCTCTTTATGTATAGTGTTATGTACAGTAAATAGTTCTAAATATGAAAATGTGGAACTTAAACAGACCGCATACCTAAAATGTTTGACAATATACGTCTGACCAATATGATTAATATCATATTTCTAAGTTATATTTGGTTGAATTATCCATTTTGGGGTCTCAGTTACGACATTAATATTCTTTTAGAAATACGTAGACAAATGAAAAATTGGGAGCGGAGAAATTATGAAAATAATCGTATTAGGTAGAGTAAATTTTATTTAGTTTCTTTTCCTATCAATCAACGATGTTGTTTGTGTCAACAATTAACGTTTTCAAAGGACCGATTCCTAGAAATAGACAAAAATAAAAGACTGAGGGAAAAGGGAAAACTTTTAAAGCAATAGAATTGTCAACACAGCCGTGAGGTAAACAATAGGAGTTGGATGAATATGAATGCTACTGAGAAAGAGATCAACAACAGAAACGTTCGGGTGGCAGATGAAGAACTGTCTATTTCGAGTGACAAAGAGAGAAAAGTTGAAAAGCTATAGAGAGTATTACATAAGTAGTTATATAAGCTAACATGAGAATATGTAAAGCTAAGACCCTTAAAATCTTAAAAAGGCCAAAAATAGTAATTCATGAGAAATGATGGCTCGATATGAATGAAATTAGTTTAGAAGTCAGACTGATCAAACTATAGAGAGGTATAAGCAAGCAGAGATAACTAGAATTTACTTAAGATATGAAATAAAGAAAATAAAAAGTTAAAAATTAAAAATAATCGTTGATTTAAAATAAACTATTATGTGAACTTCAACAACAGCTACCACTAAAAAAATTTCTAAATTTTATCAGCTGTGAGAGGTATTCCAAATAATTAATCTTTCTACGTATAGTTGTTTCATAAATTTCGGTACACATTGCGACAAGCTAAGGAAACATTTGATTACTCCATAAGGCAGTACTTGATATCCGTGAGGCAAAAGGAATATTCATTAAATAGAAGAGTAATGTTTAAAAAATAAATATAATTTTATGGCTAATGTATACTGCAGTATACTATCATGATGAGAATAAAAACCTAATGTGTACAGTGCTGTTACTACACTGTGGAATTGCAGAATGTGAACTAACATTAAATTAGCCACCTTTGCAATATCTATGAACTAAATTAACATGAGAGGCAAAGTAGCCATAGAGTGGGACAATTCAGGAAAAATTTAAAATTGCTTCGAAAAGACGATAACATATCCGGTCAAGGCAATAAATGGAAAAATCAATAACATTAGGGTTACACATGAAGGAATAACAACAGATATCATATCTAGTTAAGTCAATTTTTCTTATGAGTGCTAATCTAAAGAGTAAGGTTCATAGACGTTCTTGGAGCTTTAAAGGTAGTTAACTACTAATTGGAAAATAACATTAAACAAAATGAACATTTCAGATGGAGTGGCCAGAAGGCGACGAGGCTATATAGATGTTACAAGCTTTGTCGATGTATTTTTTCATAGTTATCCAAATATCACTTTACGTTTTCTGTCAACCGTTTTCTATAATCATGAACCACTGACGGAAGTAAAGGTATTATCATTATTATTACTATAAATGGCTAAGCTACAATCTTAATTGGAAAAGAAGCCAAGTTTGAAAAGCCAATAGTGATATAATGAATAAACTATAAATGGGAAATAAAATTGCCAAAAAATTTTAATTTCAGTAACTACTAATAAGAGGTCATATTTAAGTAAAGCTTGTTCTGTGAAACGAGACTTGAGTTTACCTCTTCGATTGAAAACCATTTGCAACAAACTGACATCCAGAAGTTTCATCCATTCAACTAACAGTTTAGGAAGATCGATCCATAATCAGGTCACAGTTAGAATATAACTTCTAGAATACGATGTAACCAAGTATTGAACCTTGTGATAGAAAATGCATGTTAATGTTTTTTTTTTTTTTCTTTTGGTACACAGCAAACAATTGGAAAATCTCAAAATCCAGTTAATAATTCCATTGTCACCAGTTAACAAACAGGCGTTAGAAAATAAAAGAGCCATCGATAATAACATATCCTATATCCTCACTGGTGGGATGATATAATGTTAAGACAAAACCCTAGAGTCATATATTTCTGGCAACAATGGATATAATTTATAGCAATCCAATACGTCAGATACTGGAAGAACAATGATTTATGTTAGTTTTTTCATGTAAAAAAAATCCCAGAAGAAACTCTGGTTGTTTTAACGGGAAAGAAAGAAGAGGAACTCGAGGGTAACTATTTAATGTAAAGGAAACTAGAAAGTTGAGGTATGAAAATATTTGGAGCATTAGTAGGAGTGTTGAAAGCCCTTATACATGTATCATGACAAACCATACGCATTTGAGTATGAATGATTGTGTGTGTAAGTGGGTGTAAGCATACACATATACACATACATATGCATACATACATTCTGAAAAAAATATTTCATGTATATATCCATGTATTATTATGATACGATAAATACATTACAAACATTACATACATACATACACATATACAGTATATATATATATATATATATATATATATATATATATATATATATATATATATATACATACATATATATATATATATATATATATATATATATATATATATATATATATATATATATATATATATATATACACACACACACACAAGTCACTTCCACATTCAGCCTTTACAAACAAACCTGTATTTATACATAATCATGGCATATTTTAAGCATATAAAGACGTGAGTTACTCAAATTACCCACATGAAGTAAATATAAGAAGATAAACCCCATAAAAATTCAAAGATTTATTTTTTCCTGAAATTAAGTAAAGAAACTTTTTAAATTCATCTACAATAGTCCGATTTCTCTCTCTCTCTCTCTCTCTCTCTCTCTCTCTCTCTCTCTCTCTCTCTCTCTCTCTCTCTCTCTCTCTCTCTCTCTGAGTGTGTGTGTATTTGTGTGTGTGTGATTTGGGGGTCCCTTCTGTATGCCTCCCTTTTTCCGTTCTTACGTTATGTGTACATTAGACACATCCAAATGAAGATAAGGACAAATATACAAAACGTATGAGGCTACAAAGAAAAATATAGCAAGCCCCTTGCATAGCTGGTGAAAATACTTACATAGACTGATTTCGCTACGCAGTACATGCTATTAAAAGTGTAATAGTTAATATTTAAAATCGATAAACGAGATATTGAAATAAAATACAAATTCATAGAAATAAAAAAGTTATCAAATACAAAGTATGAAATAACGGCAAATGATACAAGATAATTTTTAAAGGATTAGGAAGTATTTAGGATTAAATTCATAACACAATTAATGTGTTTAAAGCCGAACACCTACAATAGCGAAAAGGCCGGTGTAATTCAACCGTTATTCTTTATAAAACCGGACGGAGTGACCAAGGCACTTTACCTAAAGATCCCTCTTATGAAAAGAAAGCCAAAGGCACCGTATGACCTTGGTTTGGGTCAGTACGCGAGAAAGGTTAAGAGGCATTGGTTGTCCACTCAACCGGACCAAACACTCGAGAGCACCAATCTCGAGCCGATTATGATCCGTTGCTTTCAGGTACTGCCATTACCAAGTCAGCTTAAGGAGCATAAATCCATCAGAGAGAGAGAGAGAGAGAGAGAGAGAGAGAGAGAGAGAGAGAGAGAGAGAGAGAGAGAGAGAGAGAGAGAGAGAGAGAGAGAGAGTGGGTTGGAGCATGACAATGCCAGAAACTGAGAACTTTGATCGTAAAATGAATGACAACTGGACTTCTTGAATATTGATGTGAAAAAGATCTTATCAGTTATAAACATCATAGTTTATGAGGTCTGGATAAAAAAGAAAAAAAAACTATTAGTCACTGTACAGAAAGTATGTGAGTGAATACAAATACACATAAGAACAGGGATGAACCACCGTAA
>NC_090762.1:32371572-32379072 GCF_036898095.1 Palaemon carinicauda
TAAAATCACTTATACAAACACAGATATACTTTTGTAGTCTCTTCTATAAGCTATACTGCAGGAAGAAAATGGACACATTAATAAATGAATTAAAGATGAAATTCAAAGAACTGTTGGCAAAGAGCTTAAGGTTATGACGTTACTTTTTATATCCTTAATACTGCTTCGTTCTGATTTCAATTTATCGCCAGCAAAAGCCCCAACCGTCGAAATACTATAGAAGTACTACAGTATTTATAAACGTAGAAGTAGCTAATCCTTTATTAAGTATGCATCAGTAATGCTGTGCAAGCTAGCGCACTTCCCTATCACCAAAGCTTATTAATAACAGTAGGTTAACCTAATACAACTACATTCGTATAAGATGTAAAAGATAGATTTCCATTCATTAGATGAGGCTAGGATCCTTTGCATTACTTTGTAAATAGAAATATTGTACAGTAAATTGTGTGCACGTAAACATTTGAATTTCAGAATATTCAGTAGAAAATTGTGCGTTCCTGAAAAATATCGTATTATGTGACTCATTGTTTTGGTTCTATAAATTTTCACTTGTTCATTTCAGTTTTATTTTGTTGATCCAGAGAAGCAGATGCTTTTGCAGTACTTCCAAGATAATTCAAAATTTTGTACGAATTTATTCAAATATTCCTCTCCCTTTACGCACAAATTATCATCATGAAGGGCACTAATTTTCCAGGTACAGGCATCCAGGATAAAATCAGTTATAGTAGCTAACAATTCTAGCAAATTTCTTAGCTTTAGTTTCCTAGATGATCATCTTACTAAACGGGTGACTACACAAACTAATACTTGTGACAGGAATGTATTTGTAATTTTCCTCTCAAACATTCTTTGATTGATAATCTAATCGTGCCAACATAGCCACACGGAGATATCAGCTAATAATAGTTTATTATGAAAAAATGAAAAGACTGCAAACAGGAACAACGCGTCCACTGCCTCCTAATCATGTTGTGTTATCCCAGTTCAAGGATAGAATCTCAAAACTACTTTCTAACACTTCATTGAAACAACGAGATGTTATATTTAGATATTGGTATATTACAATTAGTTTTCAATTAAATGAAACAACGCTAAATTAAAAATTTTTCAAGCATGCGATCTCTTACATAAAGAACGGAATAGATTAGAGATATAGAGAGATATCACAGATATACGTTCACAGATCTCATAAAAACTTGTTTTGAAGACGTTTAATAAAATGAAATGAAAAATTATAAATGCCTTTAATGATCGGAGCATCGCTAGAAACTCTACTCGTAATGTTTTGTATTCAATGACTTTTAAATATTTCTACTATTTTCAAGTAAATGTAAAATATTCATGTACATACAGTAATCAGAAATCAAAGTCTTATTTTTTGTGACAATTTATTGATTAACTTATTTGATCACGTTTCTTCACGAAAATTTTCAAATAATTCAAGCTTGTATTTCGTCGATATTATTCTGTAATAATTACTACAACAAACCGACATAACGATCACAAATACAAATTCTTAAAATATAGAAATAAATACGAAGCAATTAAACCCTTTCACAGTACAACCCCGTTTGACTTTAATTCGTCTCATTATAATGATACCTTACAACGGCTCACATTAATTTTCCCTTCGAATTTTAATCCTGTTTCCCATCAGGGGCTTTATGATCTATATCAGCTTAGCGAAAGGTTGATTTCATCAGATATTTTACTAATTAGTCGAGTAACTTTCCAGAATATTAATTGGTATTAAAGCAGAAATAACAATAATAATCCGAGATCACGTGAGATTTTGTCTCCTGTCAAACGGCACATAATAAGGGCGTTGGTACAATACTTGTAAATGCAGATTTAATTTAACCCTAAATATATATATATATATATATATATATATATATATATATATATATATATATATATATATATATATATATATATACATATATACATATATACATATATACATACATACATATATACATATATATATATATATATATAATATATATATATATATACATATATATACAGTATATATATTTACATATATGCACACACACACATATATATATGTATATATATATATATATATATATATATATATATATATATATCTATATATATACATATATATATATATATATATATATATATATATATATATATAAATATATATATATATATATGCATACATATACTCGTGTCCATAAACGAAAATATCTATAAGTACATTATATACAATGTAACCCAACAGTCCGCCAACTGTTCCTCTGCTCTATTATCCATAAATTTACTAGTGAACTGGGTTCTAGCCTAAAATAATAAAACCCAATGACCTTCAAAATGTATTGGCTAAGAGCAGCATCTAAAAAGGAAATCTAGATCACTAGCACTAATGATCCAGACATAAAGATGTGACGTGAGAGTTCGTGACTTTATGAAGAAAGCTTTGACCATTTCAACCTTAGCAAATAATTCGCCCATTTTATCGCTATAATCGAATTTCTCAAATATAATAGTCTTAATTATATTTAGAAGCATTTTCACTCATTTCACTCCAACATACATCCATCTTACCTTTTATAACACTCAGGTAATAATCTTATACAACACAAGCCACACCTCACCATTTTATCCATAAAATCTTTCTTCCCTCTAATATGTACTACATGAAATCTACCAAATTACTGTCCTCGTTCTTATATTTTTCCCAAATACACTTTTAAATTGTTTCTTTTTTAATAATGTATTTCCAAGAATAAAGCCTCTTAAAACATCACCATAGTACCTTCACTCTCATTTACTCCAGTAGCTTCATACCTACCAAGAACACCGTTTCTATTTCTATCAATTACCTTTCCATTCATCTCCTGCAACAGTTTTCATTTAAATTATTAATATCACTTTTTTTCATTTTTGGATGATACACACTTGCTCTTACAAGCTTACAAAGTCCCATACTCAGTCTTACACATACAATCCTTGAATTGGCTCACAACTACTAATTTACCAGTCCCTAGAATCTTCCTGGCACTACACGCGATATGACTTTTTAGCTCTCCACATTTAAAAAAAACACCGGACACAATTAATCTCTCTTTCCAATTTCTACAGACTCTGTCCTACCACTTTAGCCTCTAGATTACTCTCCTTGATTCAACTGTCAAAAATTTCATTTTTACATCATCTCTTCCCAAATTCAAAACACGAACACTTAGGATTTTTTTTCTGATGTTTTTTTGCAAAATCTGGGCAAATTATGAGCTGCAACATCAACCCACTACCAATCTAGTGAATCTGACACTACGCTGAATGACCAGGAGGAATTAATTTTCTTCATTTTTCTTATATTCCACTCAAGTCATGACTTGCACAACACGAAGTATGCCTAAATGAAATCAGTTTGCCATTTTCCGACATCCCCCCTCCAGTGAAAAGCAAGTCTTATTGACCTAAGGAGACCATGCTCAGGCACCGCCGCGCTATTCAAGGGGCATTTTTTCTCACCAAGAGGTCCACAATCCTCTACAAGGCGCTTTTAACACCGAAAGTAAAATTTAAGGGGTGTGATGTCTTATCGGAAACGTCCCTGCCTGGCAATCGCCTGAATGGGGTTCGAGTCCCTCTTAAGCCCAATAGTTTGTTGCAGCGTCAGCAACCTTACCATCCTTGTAAGGTAAGGATGGAGGGGGGGGGGGGGTTTGAGGGAGCCTACGGGTCTACTGGCTGAATCATCAGCAATCATTCCCTCGCCCTCACTGGTCATAGCTTGGGTAGAGAGGTTACTTGGGCGGTGATCATATGGAATATGGCCAGTCTCTAGGGCACTGTCCTGCTAGTTAGATCATTGTCACTGCCCCTTGTCTCTGCCCTTCATGAGAGGTCTTTAAACCTTTAAACCCAATATCATTGGTAATTCTTAGGAAAGCAATTTGCTGGTTATACCTCTTACTAGTACTGCAGTAATAGCCCACAATAAAGACGCTAAGCTAACACTGACCTCAAGAGGGAGAGGTCCAGCCACCATTTGGAGGGTATTTTCTTCACCAAAAGAGGTAACACGCCCCAATAGTATTTTTCCTCCTTTAAAATCTTATGTGACCTCAAAGGGTACCAGTGTTTAAGTAATAATTCCCATGGAAGCAGTCAATTTAAATGACTAACCTGACTGACTAACTTCCACAAATCAGCCATTAATGTAAACATGTGGCAGTGATACATCCCGATATATATATATATATATATATATATATATATATATATATATATATATATATATATATATATATATATATATATACACATATATATGTATATATATATATATATTATATATATATATATATATATACACATATATATATGTATGTATATATATACATATTATAATATATATATATATACACATATATATGTATGTATATATATACATATATATATATATATATATATATATATATATATATATATATACATATACATATATGCAGTGTTGGATAAAGCTATTGCGCCCCTCAACAATCATTTAAAAATAATCCATTCAAAAAAAAAAAATATCTCAAGGAGAGAGTAAAGAGGCAAAATAAATTCCATCATGTGTATTTATGTAGACAGGCTTATTCTTAAATACTAACAATCCAGACTGAATGATCAAGGAAATACAGAGAAAAACAGGGAATTCTCTCTTATGAAGGTGAAGAGGACAAGTGAGCAAAACTAGCTAACTATAATAATGTGTTAATGAAATCGTTCTATCTCTTATATTGTAGAAGCCTGGCACATAACCAAGGCTAAAGAAATGAAAGTGGCTTACAGTCCAGGAACTCTCTTATTAGCACTCACAGACCGAAAGTTAGGCCTTTATGAAAATTAAAATATTTATATAATAAAACTTGGCCTAGTACGTTGTATGAAGGTATTCCCTTAACATGGATACACTCACCTAATTCATATAAAACCTAATTAAGTCCCTCATCTACATAGGGTTGCTCACAAGAGAAATGCAAGAAGTTCCTAAAGATAAAATGGAATTTCTTTGGGAAAGAAATCAGTCATGAAAGGATTCCCGTAAGGTATACTACTATCTACATCAACAAAAATCAACGGTTAATTTTGAATTTAAATAATTAAGTTCATTGGGTCAAGAAGGCAGAGAAGGAAAGAAAGAACGCTAGAGACAGGGGAAAGGACAGACATAACGATTTAAACTATAGTAGATATAAACCATGCGTATAAAAAATTTAAATGAGGCAACAGATAGGAGCAAAGCAATAAGTAGAAGCTTCGCTTACTGCTTACATCATACCATAAAGCTGACAAGCAAAGATACGGGATTCCCAAATTCATGAAAAAAGATAAACAGGTATGACTACAGTGGTATAGGTTATCATTGACCTTAACGTACAGAAATCATAATGATAATCGGTCAGGAGGCTATGATGAACAAGATATTCCAGTTATAGGATAAGCACGAACAATAAGACAATAGTTAGAGGGATAGAGGCCTTATTGTTGGAAGCAGACTGTACAAGGTGCATCTAGAACGAAGGGATAAAAGAACATAGGCTGGCAAGAATTGAAATGTGATGGCACAAAAACAATAGGTAAATATCAATACTGCAAATTGGCGCAATCTATATGAATACGTAAACGCACCTTTGCATAATGGAAATACAAAAACTACGACAATACAAAATATTTGAAATTAAATTTTCTCACCGATCTTCAGGGGGAAATTGAAAATTTTCATTTTCAAAAACCTCCTTTAGGAAACTGAAGGACAATAATATGATCTACAGTTACAGAAACGAATCCGGTCAGTTTATATATTCCCCTCCAAATGAGATATCGAACTTCACTTCAAGTAACGAACATAATTATGTGGAATCAGGGCCAAATAAATCCCTGTAAAAGATATTTTCCAATTGCCCTTAATAGCCCTACCATAAGTTTCAACCACTGATTTCGGATAAAGCCTCCGTAAAATATTTTCCGAAGCATGAGATCTTATAAAAGGATGAAATAAAATCCAAAGAGTTTTTTTAACTAGGTCATCAAGTTCAGCTCTTTGATCTCTCTTGACTTGAAAAGCTTATTGGCATAACAAGAGAAGTCATAACAGGTGAACAATTAAATCTAATGTTAGAAAAGAATCCCGTATTCTTGAAAAATCAACTCCATGGCCATGAGTTTGCACAGGGCCGGAATTCTCACTGAAGTGGGAATACTCAGTGAAATATTGGTTGGAGATGATGGTTTAGGCTATGAAGTGTTTGTGAAGCAGCACGGATCCTATTAATTCCTGATCAAATAACAAAGCACTCGAGGTCTTCCAGACCTCATGTGAAAACTTACTCGTTTTATTATTCTGCCTAATTGACTCTCCAGTAATGATAAAAAAACTACTCTTTCTTTCTAAAGTTCATAACCTGTTAAGAAAATGTGCCGCTTCATGAAAAAGCTTCAATAAGGTTAGAAATAAAGACGCTAAACAACCACACAGTTTTCTTCGATATATTCCCAAACAAAAAAGCAAAATATTTCATAATAACAGTAACAGAGATAAAACTGTCAAAATCAAGTTATATAGGTGAAGGCATCTGTAGAAAAGACTGAAAACTCGTACTATTACTATCATCAGAAGTCAGGCTTTAGCCCTAGCTGGGAGAGCCGTAATCAATAAGCCTTAGGGGCCCAACAGGGAAACCCGGCTAAAACGAATAAAGGAATAGAGAAGTATACTGTAGAATGAACTACAAAAAGAGAAATAACAAAATTAACGACAATGGCAGTGTAGTGGTGGTACTGAAAATGAAGATAAAAGATGGTTATAAAGAAAGAGGCAATTTCTTGACATACTACCCGGAATCTTTGACATCTACAGAGTCTGCCCATCAGACCGTTTGAATAAACAAAGGAGATAAAAACAAGAGCAAAAGTAAACTGACATTAAAGCGTACTTAAGTGTACCCTGAAGTAAGGAAACTGTAACCTAAGACAGCGTAATTTTCATTACAAATGCCAGGTTATAACGATGGTAGCAGATAAAGCCAAAGAAGCATTATTTAAAAAAAAAAAAAAAAAAAAAAAAAAAACACTGATATTCTTGTTTCCTATTGCAAGTACATATCCGTAAATAGAATTTCTGAAAATGACGAATAAAATAGACTCGGAAAAGATCGAAACAGAGAAACGTTAAAATTCCCTTCATCAGTTCGCCTTCGTCATTTTTCAAGTTTTACCCCCTTCCTTTGTTTATCTGGGAGTTATGCTTTTTTACTACAACAACAACTACTACTACTACTACTACTACTACTACTACTTCTACTTCTACTACTACTACTACTACTACTATTAGCTAAGGTATATCCATAGTTGTGAAAGCAAGATGATATAATAAAGAAAAATACCCAAGTGAAAAAAAGAAACCATGAGAAGTCATGAACAGTTAAAATACAATATCTCAAGAAAAGTAACATTAAAATAAATATTGCA
>NC_090762.1:32384072-32394072 GCF_036898095.1 Palaemon carinicauda
TATATATATATATATATATATATATATATATGTGTGTGTGTGTGTGTGTGTGTGTGTGTGTGTGTGTATGTGTGTGTGTGTGAATGTATGAACGCTTGTGTGTATGTTTGGATACATAAACATTGGAATGGACAAAATATTGGTTGTTCATTCACGTTGTCTATATTGAATAAATAATCTTTAATTTGAATTATATCAGCCTAAATACTAAATACTATACAATTTTCTCCATCTTTCCCTTTTACTTAATTTTTTTCCCAAACGGATGCAAGAGGATACAATCATACATATTCACATATTACGAGAAGTTACGTATGTAATGATCTTTTATGGGTAAATATGAATGTATGAGTGAATATACACTATACACACATACACATTCCAGCAAAAAATCATTGGTTTCTGATCCCTAAATTCATCAAACGTTTCGAGAAAACGATGGTATTTACACCTTCTATGCAATCAATTAGGCAATAATGGTGCAGCCATTTTAAGAGATAACACGGGAGGAGGTATCTTCACCAATAGTAAAGGTTACAAAAAACGAGTTCCTGTAACGTGGTAAACCAATAATGTATCAAAGGAATGAAAAAATTATCGGGTGATTCCGAGTTTTAAACAAATGAAAAATGATGTGTAACATAACTACTCATTTCCAAATAAGCCCATAACCTCTTATTAAAATTTCGTTAGACAAATTAGCTAGGAATTTAAACTATGATGGGTGTGTGGATCTTGAGGAGAGGTCAGCAAAGCAATGCAATGCACATCAAATAGCTACGAAAACCAGCTAACGAGAACCCAAGTGGCAATAATTCCTGCAGGTACGAAGCTCCTCTCTGACAAAGGCTTTGGATACGAAAGACGGCAGCTCAATGGTGGCGCGGCGGGGGCTTCGCGTATCCCCAGAATCGAGCTCACCTTTAAGTTTACGTTAGTCATGGAACCGTGCAGGGTGTAAGAGGGTGAGGATCCATAGTAGAGAGAAGCTGCAAAGTGCTATGATACAAACCGGTGTGAAATAACTCTTGTAATCGTTGAGTGGCGAAATAATTTCGGTGTGCGTCTTGATATTCGTTTGGTTTCCAATTTAAGAACCGTTAAACTGATTTCTCATCTCCTATGGAGAGAAAATCTTTCAACAGGAAAGTGGCAAAGGATTGAAAAGGTAGTTAAGCTACTCATGAGAATATTAGCACCACAAGTCTGCATAATCGAGGAAAACCTTATAGGGTTTCTTAACAGAATCCCCCTCCGCCGGGCTCTTTCCCCGTCTAATGCTATCGATTTACAGCCAAGTGAACGGAATAAGTGATATCAATCGAGCCGTTACATAATAATCTTGAGATTTTTTGTATTCCTAAAAGGATGTGATTTATGACGTTTTGTAATGTGGTTTACTGTAAAAAGAAAACTAGGTCTTTAAAACCCTCCATGTGGATATAAAAGCTTCGATTGATCTCTGTTCAAATCAATTGGTAAGTGATATCATTAATAACGGTTTACCACCATAGAATTAAGATTAACACACTTAATAGCGATAGAAAATTAAAAGATATGTAAGAAAACAACGTTCTTGTATGAACTCCTATCATCTTGTATCTTTCAAAATTTACGCTGAAAACCTGTAGTCAAAATAAAATCAAATAAACAGGATGTGAAAGTGACCAGTTCGTGTGCTTCTAAGAAAGTGATGAAGAGAAGATGGGAAAAGGATTTTTCTCGGACGACGTATCGAGTCATAAATCAAAATAGTAATCTACACTCAGGTAATCTGAGCTGAAGGGAAGGAAACCCAAGGATATCTTCAGGCGATAAATTGCCAAAGAAAAGAGAAATTTTTTTATATTTATGTCCCTCAATATTAACTAACGCCGAACTGTTATAGATGATCTGGTAGGTCTTTGAAGACAAATCAATAATCGTTTTTTGAGAATTTCTTCAACAGACAAATCAAAATACACATGTAAAAAGACCCATGGTCTTACACAGAAAATACCGCCCACAAGCAAATATTTTTTTAGCTATTTTTTCTAAAAATACAATGATAAAAACCCGGCCAATATTTGGTTGAGTAACCATCCCAAGTCTGTGTATTAGAAATTATCAGAACTTTAACAGTAATCGACCATACTAAAACCAACTAGGCCTACACACCTAACCGTCTGTTACCTGTCTTCCCGTTCAATGTGGAAAAGAGAGATAAAATATGTTTCTGATTCAAGAAGACTCATCAGTATTAAAGAGAGTCCTCGGAACCATTCTTGACTTTCTTGTTTGGGTAATAACTCTGTTGCCCCAAGCTACCAATAGGTTTAAGTGTCACAGTATACTGAAGGACCTTTCTAGTTTCTTTTGAGAAATATAATTAATGTAGTTTACGATTTTAAAAAATAACACTAGTTAATAAGATAGGAGATTTGAAAAAGAAGATAACAATAGAAAGAAAAAAAAATTAAAATACATAAGGGCAAAACAGTAAAAAATATAACTAATTCTCAAGACAGTGCGGTATTAAATTAGACGATAAATTACTTATAACATGAGACTTCGGAGACACAACAAATTTACAAAAGATGAAATAATTCCTCAAGAAATGGTATTTGAGTCTTCTCTAAATTTAATTTCCTAACAAATGATGGAAAATGTTTTATGAGAAAATTACGCAAATATTTCAAAGAATTTGGGAAAACAATGTATATACAGTATATCATTTCATTCCAGAGACTGAATGATGTTATCTTTGCCTTGAACACACATGGACATCATGAATAATAATTAGGCAATATACCAACAACTCTGATATCGGTGGTGATTCATATATCAACAAACCAGTAATGCCCAATTTCAAAGTCAAAACTAGAAACGCAAATCCCTAGTAGATAACATTAACTCTCAAGAGATTTCAAAAATTTAATAATAATTGCTAAAAAAAAAAAAAAGCTTAGCTCACTTCAATAGAATAAAAAAAATCATAATGAAATAAGATCATATATTTGTTGTTAATTTCAACAAACTCCGAAAATAATTGCAAAACTGAAAACCACTCGAAAAATATTGCAAAACTGAAAACCACTCGAAAAATATTGCAAAATCTAAAGAAAACAATTTATAAAATAGAATAGACTCTCCGATAACTATAACTGTGAAATATTATTTGTGAAAAACAAAATATTTTGATCCAGATAATATAGTTCTGATGATCGTATACAATATTCAACAGGCGTCTGATGGACATTATGAGAGAAAGAAATTAAATAAAAAGATATACATGTGAGGTCAATATGTGAGTTCTTGAATACTTTCATGAGTGAGCACTGGTTAAATATATCTAAACACTGAAGCAGGACTCAACTCAGCAAAACTATCTAGGATAACACCGAGAGAGAGAGAGAGAGAGAGAGAGAGAGAGAGAGAGAGAGAGAGAGAGAGAGAGAGAGAGAGAGAGAGAGAGAGAATGTTCTCTAATTATTAACATCACCCATTCAAGGGGAGACAAAGATTCCATTAGCATAACCCGAGGACCTTGCCGAATAATATGAGTCTAAATTTAAAGCGCTAAAGAAAAGAGAAGGAATGGTCAGAAGACTTAATAGAAACCATAGATATAAGAAAAGTGAAGGAAGTAGCCGATTGAAAATTAGAGAGAATTTCGGCCAGCAAGTTCTCTTTCATAAGACCCTTCTCATTTACTATTTATGTGGTAAAACGTGCAACAGAACCGAAAAGAAAATACAAGAACAAAACAAGAGAATAAATTTCTTTAGTCAGAAAGCAATGTTAAAGGAGTCAGAATCCGGCCAGTCTGGAAACTGCTGACTTTAGCTTCGGTGTCGTAAACATATATCTCAATTAGAGTATAGAGGGAACACAATTCATCCACAGGAGATATATAGCTCCTACGGGTTACTAGAACGAACAAAGGGCAGCGCCGGTACAACACTAGCTTGATCTCAAATCAACAACGCTGTCAGAATACCTCATGAAGAGAACAACTAAAGGAATTCTGAACCAGGGTTGTTTAATTAATTCATGTACTTCGAGGGAATAATTACGTAGCTGATTCACTGCACGAGTTTTGTTAACTAGGGCGCATGTAGAGAAACTCAATCAAAGACAAGCCTCCCAAAATATGATTCGTCACTGATCCTAAGTCAAGGGAAATGACAAACAATGTCATGTTTAATACTAATTGTCCAGACATCATTAACTAGGGAAGAAAATGGTTTAGACTACCAAAGGGAAGCATTGTACAGCCAGGTTTAGAACAAAGGCCATTGACCTCATTAACGTCAATAAATTCAAGGTAATCTATCCTATGGAAGGCTCCTACTATTATTATTATTAATATTATCATTATTATTACTTCTAGCTAAGCTGTAACACTTGTTGAAAAAGGGAATTTTTCAATGTCTGGTCTATTAGGAAATTACAGTTCCAGTTTATAAAAATGACATAGAAAACGCCATTTTCTCAGAGAACAGTTGCCAATATTCTAAGTGATATTATGCGATTACATTTACCAATGATGAATTAATGTTAGGACACACAATAGTACATAACGCCCTCTGTTTTAGGCTGTTTTAAGCAGTATTCGCCCCAATCCATTAACTATCCCACTGCTGACCTTTACATTTCTTATGGCATCTACATCAGTAGATAGTTATTGTGGTTAAATATTTCATCCTTAAGATTCATTGGTCAACTCCTCGACGCTCTTCAACGTCAGCTTATTTGTTATTTTCAGAAGTCATCGGGAAGACCACAATCTGTTATGTTATAACAGAATGTTTAAGGATGACTGCAAACAGAGAGAAAAGTAATCTAGCTTGAGCAAACATACCATATAACAATAGGTCTACTTGATGTAAATTATAGTTGAGTAAGGGTTGAAAGATATAATAGGGTTAAGTAGTTAACTAATTAACGTAATAGTACGGAGATAGCTGGATATGTGCATAAATATTGTGCTTAAAAAAAACACATCTAAATATAAAAAAGAAAATACGCGTCTTCGTATTCAACACGCCAAAGTTTAAATCCTGAGCAAAGGGATAGTACTTGGTCAAGGGATATGGAAATGGCATTTGATTGGCTCTGGAATGAGTTTGGATCTCAGTCAGCCCATTTAAGAACAAACAGTGCATTGGAATAGCCATCATCAACACACGACATGGAGAAATATATTTATTCCACTGGTGAAAGGAGAATCACAACGGAGAATTTAACAGCATCTAGCAACTTGCATTATAAATTGTCAACTTGAATCAGTCAATTTACAATGGATTCTAAAGTGATTACTCGTGTTATCATTTTCATTATAAGTAAGGAGAAGTTTGCAGGTGAGGATATATATCAAATACAAATTTTCACTCCCAAATATACAACCAAATACGAAACATGACATTAGATTATATATATATATATATATATATATATATATATATATATATATATATAGAGAGAGAGAGAGAGAGAGAGAGAGAGAGAGAGAGAGAGAGAGAGAGAGAGAGAGAGAGAGAGAGAGAGAGAGAGAGAGAGAGAGAGAGAGAGAGAGAGAGAGAGAATCAGTCTTATTGACAAGTTAAAAAATTTTGCATTGCTCTTTACAAAACATCCACATCGCGTCATTCAGTTGGAGATATTTATTGGACAATAACTTACACTCTTTACGCACTTATATAGACAACACAAATTATATAATTCCATGAGTATATATGGGAAAATTATCAATACCAAGTCTTAATCTAATACATATTAGTATTATGAAAAATCTAACGCTGTAAGGTGGATTCAGTATCAAATTGATTGTGGAAAAGCGAATCAATATACCTAATTTTCTTAACTCGGTTTTGAAGTAGAGTCTATAACTAGGTTTTGTGGTAATATTATGGTAATGAAGCTTTAAAGAAAAATATTTCAACAAGAATTTTTCAATACAAATCGCATTTGCAATCCTTGTACAGATGTTGTATGACAGATTAATGTAAGAAATAAATCTTGATAGAATGGATATATATATATATATATATATATATATATATATATATATATATATATATATATATATATATATATATGTGTGTGTGTGTGTGTGTGTATCTATATATATACATATATACATATATACATACATATAATTAGGGGTGCATGTATAACCATATACAGTATACACTTCGTACCATAAAAATATAAGGAGATAAAGTAGTACCCTACCGAACATTAATTAACTCCTTGCTTCCTTTTAAGAGCTTATAATTAGGGAAAACAATGAACTCGATTAATGACTAAAGGGAGACAAAAACGTATTGTCTGCCTACTTGCATCATATAATCAAACATTGTTTCCAAAGAAGCTAAAACCTCCACAAACTAGTTTCCACGACACTGAAATCTGAAAAGTGTTATTTTGGGGATAAAAAAAGCAAATGAAGAAAAGAATGGAAGGAAGGAAAATACTTTTGCATATACAGTATGAACTATTCCATACGAATGCTAGTACCATTTGAACTGTAAGTGAATTTTGATAGTACAAAATAATAATAATAATAATAATAATAATAATAATAATAATAATAATAATAATAATAATAATAATAATAATAATAATAATAACTACCAGAACCCGTGTAAATTACACGAAATGATATTTTCAAAACTAATTATCTTGTTCCTAACCTACACATGTTTAAATAAAATGTCCCGAGATTAATTTTATAATCTAGGTTATGGAAATTGATAGAACTCAATTTTCTGTCTAATATTTTAAAAAAGTCAGGCGCTAAAGACAAAATTGGGAAAACTATATAAGATGTGCTTTGGTTAAGTAATCAAAATCTAATGTAAACTTGTAAGAGTATACCATGAAATTATTTCCGTTTTCTTTAAAGCGTGAGACAAAATAATTAACACACACGCTATCGTATTAATAATAATAATAATAATTCATACTTTCATTTTGTAAGAGCATATGTTAATTATCTCAATAAAGCATCTAATATTGCTTAAAATAATCCTCAAATTCTTAGAACATCAACAACGCATGATTTCAAATAAAGGACACAAGTAAATGCTAAATATAAATTCAAAGGACAACAGCAAATCCCTTTTGGGCATAGACCCGTCGAATGCCGTAAAAGGGGGTGGAGAAAAGTGTGGATTAACCAAGCAGGAGAGATAACCCTCTTCTTGAACGGAGGAAGACTGCCAATCATTAAAGGTTCTTTTTTATTTCTAAAATAACCCGTCGATAAGACCGTTTCCCCGAAACTTTGCAACGAAGTTTCGATGCATTTATACTTGCATCATATTAAACTTATGAATAAGATCATAGGGACGATATCAACATACCTTGCGCCAGTTTACAAATATAATTCATGGGTTTCTCCCTTACAGTTATAGTCCTTAGTTTCTACACACATTACCCGAATAATTATGCAAACCTTTAAACTCTCTAGAAATATTATCAAGAAACTGAATTCAATCATTACAAAACATTTAAGTAACCAAGAATGATATTCCAAGTCAGCATCCACAAACTGAGAAAAAATATATTTTTTTTCTTTTTATATATAAAAGAGTGAAAGCCGTGTAGATGAGTAAGTGCTGCATAAACATATCTAACAGTTATGATGCATACATGAAACAACTACGATGCTGGGAGAGCACCACAATTATATAAGGAAAATTTAGATTTCGTAACTCATGTCAGTATACACGATTAATAAACGGATCACGCAAATTACAGATCGACATACAAACACATATATACATACATACACACAAACACACACACACAGATATATATATATATATATATATATATATATATATATATATATATATATATATATATATATATATAATATGCATATTTACAAACGTATGCATATACATAATTCACCCATTTACGCAAAATCATAAGCAACCCATACCATAAATAAAAACACATACGGCCACATTTACACTAATATTTATACAAGCATACGTATGAAAATAAATGTGGATGAGTGGACGTGTTAAAATATCAAAATTTATAAAATATCCTTTCATGTCGGCCAATAAATTACAGGGTAAATATGAAAAAAAAAATATATATATATATATATAATTATATAAAACATCGTTGGTAAGACTACCATAAATTCCTTTCAAACTACCAATCAATAACGACATAAAAAACAAAACTGAGGGTTTTGTTTCCTATGACGTCATGCGAAGGTAGAGTCACGTGACACAGCCAGTCGTGAGTGCACGGGTGCCAGATGAGGAGGAAGGTAATAAGCGATCACTTACTACTTTTCGGGTAATGAACGAACATTTTCCAAAATTGCAGGCCAGTCAACCGAAGGCTATTTTGCAGGAGCGGCTTAAAGAGAACAGGTCCTTTTTTTCTTATTACATATATTTGATATTCTTAAAGGACATTTTCAAGTGTTTTCAGTGTTTGAAGGAAAGCATGATAAGGGCATGTGACACATTCTAAGTATCAGGCGTTGGACTCGCACCCGGTTTATAAGGTATAAGGTATAATCAGGTATAAGGTAATATAAGGTAGGTGCGACCACTCAGTCGAAAACGATAGACATGAGGCAATTGTGGCTATAATTTTAAGTGTAGTTTTTTTCAACTGGTATTTTTTCTTACCTTTTTTTACAAAGTTACATAAATCTTAAGGTTCATGATTTTTGGGCACTGAGTGATCCTAGCATGCCAACAGAAAAAGGAGATCTTGATTTTCTAGAGTTTTACTGAGAATGAGTGCGCTGTGAAGCACATCCTCTGTGTAGAGAAAAAAAATGCAAAAAGAAGCCAAATTAGAGTCCCTGTTCCATTTGTATAGGTAGAGTAGTAGAATCGAGTCAGTATGAAAAAGCTTGGCACAGTATTCAAATCATATATCTTTATATATATACATAATATGCTTACCACCTTCCAAATCTGAGGCACAATGGTATTAAAAACCCTAGTTAAATGTTTACCTCAGCCTACATCTATTGTTAGTTTGCAGTTGAGTAGAAATTTTGAGCATACATGCTTTTATTTTTCCCTAAATTAGAATACAGTATCAAGTAGAATAAAGTAAGATCGTAATCTTAAATATAAGAGTATTCTTTGCCTTCTTATCTATCTCTGTTTCCATAGAGCCTGTTGTTGTTACTCTACTATTATTATTAAGTTTTACAGTTTGCTGTATTTCCTTGTTTGACAGTTTATTACAAACATCCATTTCCTAAAGAATAATTATTTTGAAAGAAGATAATTGGTATTTATTTTACATATTTTTTTTTTCAAACTTACTAACACTGTATCCTCTAATCCTAGTTCTCTATGTGTAATTTATCTTTCGTGTAATTTCAGATCTGTCTAAACACTCCTATTTTTGTCATTCTTTGTTGTGTAATATTGTTTCTCTAGTCTTAATTTATACAAACAAATAGTTCATGGTTTCATTAATGTTTCGTTTGTTATATAGTCATTTATGTATATTTCCTCTCTCTCTCTCTCTCTCTCTCTCTCTCTCTCTCTCTCTCTCTCTCTCTCTCTCTCTCTCTCTCTCTCTCTCTCTCTATTCACCTCACTTGCCATGCTCTACTCATATCATATTTTGTATGTTCTGTGAAATGTGTTGTTTTGAATGTTGTCGCACTCCAGGGCCACAATCGTCTAAATCAATATCATCAGGAAGCCTGGATATCTCATGAATTTTCTTTCATTATTTGTGTTTGGGGACTTTCCTGTCACAGTCTTCATTATCGGAGGTACGGCAAACATGTTTACTTATTTTTAATCAGCTTTCTAGGTCTCACATATTACCCTTGTCTTTTACAAAGACTACATGGTAAGAAAATATAGAAATTTCACATAATACAACGTTTCTGTATGTAAATATTTCGATGTTCATCAAATAATATATAGGCATATCTCTTCTCGCATCCAAGACAATAAATTAAGCGGCTATTATGGTGAAATCCTTACCACAGACCAAATACGATATGTCA
>NC_090762.1:32399072-32409072 GCF_036898095.1 Palaemon carinicauda
TATATATATATATATATATATATATATATCCATCTATCAAGGCACTTCCCCAATTTATGGGAGTAGCCGACATAGAAAAAAAAGAACAAAAGGGGACTTTTCTTCTCTTGGCTCCTCTCTGCCTGACGAAGGATTCAGCCGAGATTGATTGCTACTGCTAGGGTGCCACAGCTCACCCTGCCCCGTTATCCAGCATAAAAGATGCTTAATATGCCGAAACCCCTACTGCTGCTACTTCAGCAGTCACCCAGGTAACTGAAGGAAGCAGCGGGGCCTGTGGGAACTGCGACACAATCGCTCGCCATTCATTCCTATTTCTAGCACACTTTTGCATCTCACATCTATCCTCCTATCATCTAGAACTTTCTTCATTATCCATCCACCCAAACCTTGGCCTTACTTTTGTACTTCTTCCATCAACTCTTGTATTCACTACCTTCTTCAGAAGACGGCCATTTTCTATTTTCTCTACATGGCCAAGTCACATCATCACATTAATATGCACCCTAACTTCTAATACATTTCCTACTCTCGTTCTCATTCTCACTATTTCGTCCTAAACCTATCTAATCGAGATAGAATAGCTATACTCCTCAGACACTTCAATTAGAACACCTTCAGTTTCTGTCTCTCCGTCACTTTCATTCCCCATAACTCAGATCATACATCACAGTTGGTACAATGACTTTCTCATACGGAACTCTTTACATTCATTCCTAACCCTGTATTCTTTGCCACTCCCTTCACTGCCCCTAACAATTTACATCCTTCATTTACTCTTTCACGTGTGTGTGTATATGTATATATATATATATATATATATATATATATATATATATATATATATATATATATATATATATATATATATATATACACCTGGAGGATTTCACGGTGATAATTTAGATGGACAACTTGAAATTAAAGGCTAAATACATCTCTAGAAGTGATTTTTTCATAAATTAAGAGCAATAAACGCATGTTTGGGAAATGTATAGAAATGTAGTTTGATTTTCATTGCAATTACGGTACTTATCTTAGTTGCATAACTTAATTAATTTGGATAAATACGAATGTACATGTATATTCACGTCTTCAAGCAACTCAAACTTATACAAAGGAAACTATTATGCAAATATTTTATTCATCTTATTTTACACTATCATAATTTACATAATACACAAACATTATACACACACGTATATATATATATATATATATATATATATATATATATATATATATATATATATATATATATATATATGTATATATTATATATATATATATATATATATATATATATATATATATATATATATATATATATATATACATACAGAGTCTTTCACCACAGCATCTGCCTGACTGGATATAAATCATCCCATCTCAATAATTGTATCAACTTTGGAAAAGGAAATCGATGGAATGGTAATATCTTAAGCTGACTGTCACATAAAACATTGACCTCCTTACTAAAAAGGCATTGCGATTCTGTATGGTTGGACGAGTGATAGATATCATCCATTGTGATATTCGCAACACCGTTATAAAACATATCCCTTCCATTGGCTATCTTCAGTGAGGACATGGTAAACTTCATTTTATCATTAGGTTCATTTCACTCTCAAAACTTACTGATGCAAAAATATCTCTCTCTCTCTCTCTCTCTCTCTCTCTCTCTCTCTCTCTCTCTCTCTCTCTCTCCTCTCTCTCTCTCTCTCTCTCTCTCTCTCTCTCTCTCTCTCTCATTTTTACTGCAATGTGTTGAATTTTAATTTAGTTACATTTGCTTTATAAAATTTCTTTTAAAATCTGTCTTGTAAACTGTACAATTTCTTTCCTTTTTTTTTTTTTTTTTTGTTTCTTAGCCTTATTTCATGACTCTCCAACTGACATGTTGTAATGGTGAATCTACAGGGCTAAATGCTGGTCTTGGTCCGAATTCTACGGGTTTGGATGCAAGACGAGGTCAGCTCCGGTCACAAGTTTCTTTAGAGGGCCATCTCCTTGGCCCAGGAATGCTAAGAGGTCCAGCCGATGGCCAGGATACTCGAGGGCCATCAACCACTATATCGCAAACCAATTCAACGATCGGTGGCATCAATACTGTTGCGAACCGAATTCCTGTGGGTGGTGTGAAGCTTCCAGGAATGGGAGAATTGCAGACTTCCAGCCAATTATCACCAAGTGTCAATTCAGGGTTGTTAGGTGGATTGCAGAAGGGACCAGGTCAGAATCAGATGGACATGCAAACATCACAAACAGGAGCCCAACAGGCCCTTCAGCAGGGTCTTACCCAGCAGGCTCAAATGCAGCAGGATCAACAGCAGCAAATGATGCAAGGAAAACTGGGTATGAAAGATCCTACAAACATGACAGGAACTTTAGGACCAACAGGCATGTCAACCACCGGAGTGCCCACTACATCAGCGCCTTATGACCTTCAGGGCACCGGTAACATCCATGGTCACATGGGAGCCAACACTAATACACTTAACACTCAGGCCAACATGCAAGTCAACCACTTGAACAACCAGACCATTGAACAGAAAAATCTTCATAACCAAAACCTGCAAAACATGCAGCCTCAAAATAATCAGTTTATTAGCAATCAAATGACTGATCAACAGGGTACCCAGCAACTACAGAACGCTCTCTCCACGACTAATCCTTTACAACAAAACAAAATGCAGAACCCAATGCAGCCCAATCAAACTATGGGGCAAATGGACATGCAAATGCAGACACCAAATAACATTATGGGTCAGCATGGGCCTCATATGGGCAACCACGTCAAACCAGGCATGGGTGGTATGACCAATACCCAGTTACCGACAACAATGGCCTCCCAGATGCCCAATCAGGGTAACCAAATGGACCTCATGAACCATGTAGGACACATGAACCAGATCAACCAGATGCAGAATGCCATGGGCGCTCAGGGGGATAAAACCCTTGCCAATATCATGCATGGCACCCAACTCCAAACCCACCAAAACCCACACCAACAACTTGGACAAAACAGCCCGTACCAAGATCATCTTCATCAGCAGCAGCAACAGCAACACCAGAACCAACAGCAACACCATAATCCACAGCAACACCAAAATCTGCAGCAACACCAGAATCCCCAGCAACATCAGAATCCGCAGCAGCACCAAAATCCACAGCATTCACATCAACAGAACCAGAACCAGCCTCACCTTCCTTCTGCATCTTCGGCGCTAAGTGGTCTTAGCAGTCTTTTTGGCCTCCAGAAAAATCGACCAGGTAATGTGTTTCTCATTCCTAAATATTTGTATTTAAGTGAATAAAGTAAATAGACGTTGACTCTTTATGAATAAAATATTAATCTACACCAAAATAAAGCCTACACAATTTTACGAGGAACTTTTCACTTCAGTAACTGCAAGCTTTTATACAAGAAAGTTGTCATGGGCAGTGGTTGCTTGGTAACTGTGTGAGGCAGTTTTTTGTGTGAAAGGAGATGGTTTTTGTATGTAAGGCTACAAATGTTTATTTGTAAAGGACTATTCAAATGTAAATAGTTTATGAAGGGTCATATGCCACAAAAAAAAAAAAAAATTATTATTTTCATGAATTAGACCATTGAATCTAAATATTAGTGAGAATTCAGTTACCAGCCTAATTGGGTAATTACTGAGAATAAAATGGTAATTCTATGAAAGATCACTTTCAGATATAAATGTATATGATAAAAAGTATCATAGGTTCGTTGTTAAAATGACAGAACTAGAGATAGTTAATAATACTACCATTGAAAGAGATTTTATTGTTTGAAGATAAAATTTAAAGTTTTTGTGATTAAGACACCATTGACTGCTGACAATTTTTGTACACTGATTTTTGCTTATGATTTTTTTCTACCTGTCACTAAATATATATATATATATATATATATATATATATATATATATATATATATATATATATATATATATATATATATATATATATGATCTTCTCCAGACAAGCTTTATCTCCTACTCTAAGACTGTAAATTCCATTCAATCATTGCATTAAATCATTACCATCATCGTACATTTCGCATCAGGCCTCTAATCACTGATACCTCGAGAGAAATAAATCTCAAAATTGTGTGCCTCGGTAAGACTATGTTAAGGGTAAGGGTTTTACTGTAAAGTCAGGATAGGCCTATACAAAAGAAAATGACACAAATTTGCCCTTTTTGCTTTAGTTTGGTTATCATCCAAAGGTTCCTTTAATTATCAAATCTTATTAATCGTGAAAACATAATACTTTTTCAAGGAATTTGCAAAATGTTCGGAAGATACACTGATTTTACAGAATAGCAAATTTTGGATTAAAAAATCGAAGAATACATGTTGCAAAAAGACAATATTTCTCTCTTATATCTAATAATCAATTTTGTACATAAAAACCAAATTTTTCAAAACAGGGTTGATAAGTGTTAGTAAAATTTGAGAGAATTATTCATTTTAGCTTAAGCCAATATTAGTAAAATTTTTATTAATATATCTTCACAGTAAATGGAAGATATGACTATCTTGTATTGTACAGCATCTTGATCATCTCAAAGATCTAGTTTCATATGCAGAAACGCTTGTGTGTTTTACCATGAACTGAATACGATTGAGGGATGGATAAACAAACAACATAAATATTAATAGATGTGGGGTTTTATCATATCTATGGCTGTTGCTTCCTGTTAAAAATTTGTCGAATGCAACCTGAATATTTAATTTAATTTTCTGAGCATGAAACAAAATGTTTTTGAAGGCAGTTATTATAAATATGCAAAGAATACATATACAGTATGTATATAACATATATACAGTACACAGACATATATATATATATATATATATATATATATATATATATATATATATATATATATATATATATATATATAAACATATATACAGTTTATATATTCAAAATATATATATATAATATATGTATATAATATATATATATATATATATATATATATATATATATATATACTGTATATATATATATACATATATATATATATATATATATATATATATATATATATATGTGTGTGTGTGTGTGTGTGTGTGTGTGTGTGTGTGTGTGTAATAAATAAAAGAAAAATTTTCATTTAAATTAACATGCTGTAAAATGTTCTTTGAAATATGACCTTAAAAAAACTACCCTTTTCGTTTTACCTTTGCTTCCAATTTGGTTATGCCAAGACCTATAAGGTAAAATATAAAACAATCAAATATATATCACAGCACTATTAATATACGAGTTCAAATACAAATATTAACATTGAAAGTTCTAGTGGAAAAACTACCTTTCATCACTTCATGTTGAACACGTAAAAATTTCAGTAATTGCCAACGTAAGCTAACTAGAACCCGGTCCATCCTATGCGCAGATTAATGAAATATGTTTCGGTCAATAATCTTCGTATGTGTATTTTCCTATTAATGTTATCAGTTCAGCATTACTATAAACACACACTGATTAATATTTCGGGTAGGCCATTCCCTGTATCACTGATAATTACAAATGTGCGAATTTTCAAATATGAATCAATTACATGTGAATTGTTGTTTTTACATTATTTGAACATTATTGATGAAACTATACTGAAATTAAGTATACCAAAAAACGCAAATATGGGATTTTGTCTACATACATAAACAAATCTATGAGTTTACTATAAGTAGTTGACATACATAAGTAATCTAACACTTACACTTTTAGGTTATGAGAGGTTAAGCAAAAGTTACGATAAAATTCAAAAGAAAAATGAGTCACTTATCCCTTCGACATATCGTTACATACTCATTCCCATTTAGGTTTAAGTGAGAAACTATTAAGACTAGAGCCTAATATCATTAATAATGATTTTCATTTCAAATGCACATCTACTTACGCAGACATATATACTTGTTTGATAAGGTTTTCGGAGGCAGCTGATCACTTCAACTAGTGTATAGATTTTATCTAAGCAGTTGTATAAAATATCATTTTGAGTGTGAAGAAAATCCTATTACTCTGCCAATCATAGCATGACTACTAATGTACAACCGTATTCCCTTTTTTTAGTTTTGCTTGGAATGTGTTATGTTACATCAGGTTTTGTGTAAACTTATCCATTTTTATATGAAAAAAAAAAAAAATATTACCAATACCCTATACGCATTATACGCAGAAAAAAAATCACATTTATTGTGAATGAAATCATATTTTATATAAATATGGTAAAAGAAACACAGTTAACTTCTGATAATGAGGTCGTACTTAACAAAGATGAGAATACCACTGATAATTTCAATAAAGTAGGAGATGCTACTAGCAATTCACTTATAACTCGTTAGGAAAATCGTGTACATATTTGAATACTTGAATGGGTGAATGTCTGTCTGTCTCTTCCTTTCCTCACAGCGAAAGCAACTGCTGCTGATGCCCTTAGCTTAAGAATCCATTGTGTACTGTATGTTCCTTTTCTCCCAAAGCACAGTTGTGCCGGTAACAAGACGTGACACATATTGGCCACTGTTACGTAACGAAAACTTCACATTCTTTTTCTCTTAAATGTATGTGATAATCCAGGAACCAGTCCAATTCCACCTTTGCATTAATGTTCTTCCTATTGTCCCTCTTGTCTTATCAACAGGCCTCATAGGTGACCTATTTAAAGGAAGTAAGGAATCTTGACCAATTTTATATATACATATATTGAGCTAGTAAACAAATAGCTGTTAGTTTGAATGTCCCTTGCATATTTGATACTAATCTATCATTCGCATATTTACAGTTTGTGTTGTTAGAGTAATCAAATTGACATGAGTTTATATACAGTATATATCTATATATATTCTTTCTAACTTCTCTCTATTGTACGTAGAAGCCTTGCTTTTATTTATCCTCATAAGTTCAAGGAATTCTGGGTATGATTAACTGACAGTAATGCGAAACAGAAATCAAAAGAATATATGCGTTTATATCTTCATGCGTATATAAACGATATTTGCATACGTATATGCATATGCACAAGCATATTTAAAGATATATATAAATATTTATACATATATGTATATATAAATATACATTTAATGTGCTGATGCATAAGTATATACTATGCATACGGGATGTGCATACACAAACATATATATATATATATATATATATATATATATATATATATATATATATATATATATATATATATATATATATATATATATAAGTGTATATATAGCATATGATTGTATGCACTCATAAAAAATATATGAATGTGAATATATATGCATATATTCCTTTATTTTCATTTCCTTTCTTCATGGATGTCTCTGACCAACTGCTAGCACTTGAAATCACTGTTTTCATTTCTTTAGTTTTCGTTCTTTTTCTCTTTGTTTTCGGAGTCTTTCTGTTCTCTTTGTGCACTGCAAATTTTCCTTCCCTTTGCTGCTCTTTCTCTTTCCATGACTACCATGGATTTCTGTGCCCGCATTTGATATATGACAAAAAAAAAAAAAAATCTCTCATGAATGCTGCTTTTTTATAAATCAGTCATACATACTTCGAAATACATGTGCATATATATGTATATATGTATCATGTGTGAGAGTTGATGACGGCACGTGCAAAGTGTATGCTGAACCTATATGGATATGTATGCGCATACATGATGCCCTGTCCTAAAACTCGCACACGTGCCGATACAAACCTAAAACAGATCAATTTGTATATGCATATTACATATATACTACACGCAAGTTTTCAATCTTTCTCTCTCTATATATATATCTGGTAATGGAAATCTATAAGAATCACCACTTTTAGCATCTTCCTCTGCACTTTCTTTTTCTTCATTCTCCTCTCCCTGTCCTCCCTCCTCCTCCCCTCAGCCCCCCCCCCCCCCCCCCCCCCCAACTCCCCAACTTTTGAGTGAGACGTAGAATTGCAGGTATGTGCAACCAACGCTGCTTCATTCTGTGGAAATGTCCTACCTGTAGATGCATTAAGTAGGTCATTTACTTGAGCATAGTCAGAGGTCCCCCTCCCCCCACCAAAAAAAAAAAATAGATATTGTTGGCTCTTTTATTTACTAACTGTCACTGTTTATTTCAGGAAGGCCTCATAAGGGTTTAAGTAGGATTATCTTTTGTATTACCTGCTTCTACATATGTAATAATCTAAATATTACCAATTAGGTGTAATACAGTCGACCATCTCTTTTAGTGTAATAGTACTCCTTAGAAATAGGATTCTTAGATGATAGTTTTCTCATTAATTGTATATTTTCAATGATTTTTTTTTTAAATGTATAACTTTTCTTAGATTCTATGACCCATTTCCATAATCAAGAGTGTAGAAACATATTAAGCATGGGTCTTGAAATAGCCGGCCATCATATTATGTCATTGATAATTTTCAGTTATTGCACACAATTTTCTACGATATGCAGCAAATTCTTTAGAGTAGTTGACAAACCACTGCAAACGATTGATAATCATCTAACAATCGGGACCTAAGCGCAAAATATCCATATCGCGAACACATGAAAGAGAAAAAGCACCTAACAAGCTCTGCTTTTTAATTTACGTGATGTTTGCCCTCCTCTTACGATACCCCAAAGAAAACGGAACCTTCCAAATACATTTGTTCTTATTGATCGAGGATATAAAGCAACGGCTTTATCACAGACACCGAGCCTCCCTTGAAATTGACATTCTTAAATTTTCTCCAATTCTTAATCTCTTTTCTTCACTTTCCTATTTGTGCCCTACAGGAAAAAACAGTCGTATAAAATGATGCTTCTTAAATTTAACCTTTGTGTAAGTTTCAAAGTTTAAATTACTGTTCTGAATGTTCAAAGTTAAATAGATAAAAATATTTACAACAGCATAACATAAGGCAAAGTAAATAGGTAAAAATATTTATTATTGGTTTTTAGTTATGATAAACAATATCGAATAATTATAAACAATACGTACTATACGTTAAGCGATTCATTTAATGAAGATACTAATACATCGAACCTTGCGGCATCATACACATGACGAAATACACTCAGAAGGTATGATATTTGTTTTATTCATATCATATACAATTACAATGACCTTCAATTACCTATTGTCTCAATTTTACTCTTCAATGCAAACAAAAACAAAAATATCAAAAATAAAAATATTTCATCTTCCTATATTAGAATATGATTCATGGAAGCTATGATTAATGAACAGTTTTAATGGGTATTAAATTTTTTATTAACTTCCAACAATAAGTACTGACTACTAGAGCCCGGAAAATATACGGAATATAGGTTATTGGGTCTGTATAGAAATACAGGTCTATAATATACATTCATGTAAAAACTCATTGTATATACTGTATAAAATATATAATATACACATACATTACATACAAGTATATATATAAATATAATATATATATATATATATATATATATATATATATATATATATATATATATATATATATATATATATATATATATATATATATATATATAATGTACGCATATATATATATATATATATATATATATATATATATATATATATATATATATATATATACTATATATATACATACATATAATGTTTAAAGGTCACTCATGACTGACAGGGGCAAGGGACAGTAACAGTACCCTATTGACTGACCATATACATCCGATTAGCGACAAAGGCCACTGTTCCTCTAACCTAGGACCAGGGAGGACCAGGCAATGGCTGCTGGTGATCCAGAAGATAGACCTAAATGCTCCTACAGCACCCAATCCCCATCCATAGCATACAAGGATGGTGAGGGTGCAGACGCTACAAGAAACTATCGAACTTGACCGAGTTTCGAACCCCAGTCCATTAGATTGCCAGAGAATGATGTTTCCGATAGTCTACCACAATCAATGTATATATGAATACATATAATTTCTTAATCCTCTAATATTGAACAATTATCATTAGATAAATAATAATTA
>NC_090762.1:32411572-32421572 GCF_036898095.1 Palaemon carinicauda
TAATCATGATGGCGCAAAGAAGAAAAGTCTTATAAAAATTATTTGGAGCAAGATGCACCAATCCCTTCCCGTTAAAAAAGGGTTATCACTATAGTACTGCTTGACATAATTATGTGGTTAACCTTATTGTTGTCTTATTGCAGACATTTGATCTTAATAAAAGAGGAAATTAAAAATTAAATATTTAGAAACCCTTATTACCACGGTCCCACTATTTTAAAAGTACAACCAATGTCTTAGGTTATTTGCAAAGCCATTTTTTACTACTATCTTTAAACCGTAACTTGAACAATGGACAAAACTAATAAATATACACGAGATTGTAATATTCAAAATATGTCATATATTAGATTAGTGCATCCAAAATTTTGAAATCAAATAAAAAACTTACATCATATAAGCACGTTTAGTGATGTCTGACTCTTCATTCTGTAAAGTAGTGTTGCTCCTCTTATCAGGATGTCCCCAAAGTGGCGTTTATCTTGCTTCATAACTCGGAAAGTTAAGGTACATAATTACTCTACGATTCGTAGAATGGTCTAGACGACTGAAATAGTTTAATTTACGGCATTTAGAAGAGGCTTCCCTTACACGGATGTCAGGCAAACATACTTCTAGTAGTACCCTGTAACTGTAACGAACCTCACTGTTACTCAGCCGTGGAAAGACTGTCATCACGAGGACACGTAATGTCACCCTATGGGAGTAATTTGGTGAGTTCTGCCACTTTAAATCATCGTTACGATTTTAGTATTCAACAGCATTCTAGGGTTTTAAGAATAGCCTAGGCGTGTAATTTCCTACGTGGCTTTATCATGGCTCTTCTGCAACATTCATGTGCTTCAAACAAATACATATTGACTTAAGAACCATCCACACCTAGACCTATGCTTACCGTATATTGAACACGTACACTGAATTTATGATGACATTACTATTCAAATACCATGTTTGTGATATGGAAAATGAAAAGGCATCACTTTTCCTTTTAAGTGGCTACCACGTAAGGATATATCTAAGCTAGGCCTACCTGTGGATCAAACCAGTAGGCTAAAGCCAATTTCATCGTAGGCTATGCTAAGTCTGCTTTAAGGTTAGCTTTTCCGATACAGTAGCTTGGTACACTGAAGTTTATAAGTTTTTCACCGCATTTTAACTCGAGCTCAACAATCATAATGTATAGTGACATTAACGATGATACACTTGCAATCTTCCCACGACCTAAATAAGATTGACGGTTCTTAGGGTTGAAGCTGTGTGCAAGTTTCACGAATTCACGTTGCTTCCGAAGCGAGAATGACATGTCGGTTCCTTTATAGCACTTTTCGTCATACTACGTTTATAGGTTAATTAACCAAAAACACGGGATTTGCACTGCTTTGCTTCAAACCACATTTTCGATGTCGGATTCGGCTTCTCTTAGTGTATCTTGCATAGCCTATCGGTGGTAGAGCTTTGTTTCTTGAACTTCATTACAACAGCATTTCCGATTTTACGGTCTGATCGATGTCTTGAATACTTAAATTCGCGAATAATTAATTGACAGATGTGGTTAACACCAAAATAGCACAATAATCACGCGCATATTACCGAAAACGCAGGAACACAAATGAACCGGTCTGGAAACTTCGCCTTGTGGGCGAACACTCAAGACTTTCCGCGCCAAAAGCAGGCAAGGGAAAATGTCTAACAGAGTGCAACCATTCCGGGAAATTAAAGCAAATGCGATGATAATTAAACATTTGCGATCAGTTATAGCTTCACAGCCTTAAGTCAAAGTTCATATTCAAAGCATTTATTTAAAGTATTTAAACAAATATTAGCGCAAAGTTTCTAAAATGCTCTAAAACAGAATCATTTCTTGCCCAAAGTTTTTACGTTTGTAAATCTGTGTTCTTGGCATTTCACGTTTGAATTTTATTCTTATCCAATTACCACACGTTGTGATTTTCCATGTGTTTGTTTACAGACTGGGAAATTGTTCAGTACTTAACAAGGGAGTAAAGATAATAGTTAAATTATGAAGAACGAAAGAAAAAAGAAAGGGAGATCTGTTAAATTGCTCCCTCGGGTTTAACTTTGAAATCTCTCTCTCTCTCTCTCTCTCTCTCTCTCTCTCTCTCTCTCTCTCCATGTTTCATTTCAGTAAATCGCTTTTTAAAAAGGAATTTGTACTGATGTCCAGGCAAACGTTGTGTTACATATAATGTATAATTTTTTTATATATGTCTTTTAGGTTTAGGCCTACACAATAAAAGGAAAGCATTCAGTGTGCTGGCATGCTATTAATACGGTTTCTGTTAATTAATACGAAACATATATGAAGATTCTGTATGTAAGAGCCACCCTCCTGATGTAGCGTTTGTTGTAATGTATTACACATACCTGGAGTGGTTATTTGAAAGCTGTGCTTCATCGAAGCCACCTTTCTTTTAAAATAACTCTTTGGTAAATTCGAACAAATTGAACAATAACAAATATGTACGAAAAAAAAAAAACGAAGAACAATTTTACCAGCACGTTTATAAAACTATTTTTAAATCCTGGTTTCATGTTTGTCGGGTGTAGTGGTTGCAGGTAAAAATATCCCTGATCGGTTTCCATTGTGCCTCAGAAAATACAAAATGCTTTTTACGCGGTATCACAAAATTCGAGAGTAAAGCCGACTGGTACCCCTATGACAGTGGGCCGGTAGGAGGGAGGCAGATAGGGGGCAATAGGCTAAAGACCTCTCTTAGAGAAAGAGAATTGTTTCATTGCTGTTTGGATATTTGAATGTATATGCTGTTATTTGGACATTAATAAACGTTATGAGTGCAGTTATGTTGAGTATTATAGATACAAGAAAAATTAAGAGAATCAACTGGAAGTTTCCGTTAATTACTCAATAAGCTTAATTGTCTGCTCGAATTATCTTGAATCTTAAACGCACGCTAATTTACTTCTCCAACAAGCCTTTAAGTTTGCCCGTTATCTATTGGGTAGATTTTAAATGAAAACACACTATAACTGTCTTAGCCAAAGTGTGATATATTTCACTTTTTTCTTCTACTGGATTTAAATATTAAGGAGCAAAATGCAATGTCAGTTTTCAGCTGATACTACATGATTTAATAATGTAACAGTGGTGAACTTGGATTAAATTCTCACTTGTTCCTCTATTAACTAAGAGGAGGAAAGCGTGCTCCCTCAAGGCTTTGATGAAGGAAACCGAGACCAGTCCAAGATGTCCGTCACTTTACGAAATTCCATTGAAGTCTGTAATTACGTGTCATGCCCGTTTTGGTGTCCTGTCTACCGTCGCAGTGTTCCTTGGAGAGAGAGAGAGAGAGAGAGAGAGAGAGAGAGAGAGAGAGAGAGAGAGAGAGAGTAAATAGCCTAAGGAAAAATAGCTCGCACCAAACATACATGCGTGGATGTATCTTCGTTTGTAGCCTAATTCTGAGGATGACAACAAACCTCACATACATTTTTAACAACCCATAACCATAAGCCCCGCCCCTCTTGATGTGTCTACGATTAATCTGCCAATCGTCACTAGGTTGATTTTCAATGTTTTTCAGCCTTTCACATTATATTCCATGTTTTATTTCTCCCAGTTTGCTGTCCAGCTTTGGTAACTTGTACTTAAGAGTGCAAATGCAGGGTTGTCTGTCTGCCCCTATCGAGCTTCGGCCTAAATGTCATAGTCCAAAATTGTCAACAATCGTTCACAACAACGAGATTAAACGTTAGAGTTAATTCGATCGATGCATTGGTCGGACAGGGGTTTCTAAAAATAGCAAATGCAAAGAATGAAATGAAAAGTGAAGGACAGTTCCCACCAACTGTCAAATCGAGCCCTGTCGTCAAATGCTGTCGATGTGACGGAATGTTTTAAATTTCACGTGAGGCGATGCTATACGCTGTGGTCAAAATGGGTAGGTGATGTAACCGGTCAATGGGTAACCTGCAATAGGAAATCCACTATTAATATACTGGAAATTCCCGGCGAGACGTTACAAATCGCATTGTACTCATTAGACTATGCAGCCTTGAGATTCTCTTATTGCGACTTTTTTTCCCAATTGCTATAAGTGCACTTTGCGTGGTGCACTGTAAGAATTATTAAGCGGTCTTTGTAAAGATATTTCTGGTCTAAATTGCTCACAGTTATCCTTTGACTTTACCTCCCCGTTCCAGCTGTTTCCATCTTGCTGCCCAGACCATCGTAAACTTTTTCCCATAATACAACTGCTGGATTCCCTCCGCCAAGTTTCGCCTCATCTTTGAATGGCCTCCCTAGCCCCAGCTCTAGCCCCCCAGTGCTAGTTTATCTGTCCAAAACCCATCATCTGGCCATAATTACAATTTCCTCCCTTCGATGCGGCGAATTCACTACTTTCAAATACAGTAGGATCAGTCACAGCCTTTTTCTAACTTTCCTCTTCTTTTACTTTGAGTCTGGAGAAGAAGAGGAAGTTACTCTACTGGACAAAGTAAAATGTATTCAATTTCATGTGGCCAATTAACTTAGTAAAATGCCCAGATGAAATGTTTAAAAAATTCAACTCCTACTGAGGCAAGACCAACATTATAGATGATCATAGAGATAAAAGGATAACCGTAAAGTGATATTGTCAAAAGTGCACATACGCCTTCCCACGGGTTACGCATTCACTCCTTTCTGACTAATTCTTTTTCCTCTATTTTTATAGCCGTGTATCTTTCGAGAGTTAAGTCGAAAGTTTGCTTCGCATTTTGGCCATCACTTGTCTGTAGAAGGTAATCTAAGTCTAATTTGGACCTTTAAAGGATTGAACTAAAATAAATCAAGGCTTTATTACTTAGTAAGTGACAGATTGCACTGTTTCTATCCACTGAAAATTAAGGCTTACATTACAAAATTACGGATAGTTTCAATTTTAGTAAGGCCTTTTGAATAGGCAATGTCTCTTGTATGTGAAAATTAACTATTGGTTAATGAAAATTCATAAACCGTGGAGTTATATTTATACATATTTCAGGTCTTCTTCCAAACTATCTATTCATAATTTTGTTTTATCAAAATTGCAGTATAACCTTTACACTGATCGAGTACTGATGATGAAATATATAAAAATAATTCATCATTCTCATAAAAAGATCATTGGACGTAATTTGCCAACTATCGATGATATCTGTCATTAGTGACGCTAATAAAACCCTCATTACCAAAGTGTATTAGCTTCGTTTTTGCAATTGACAGATTGATCATCGATTCCATTATGAAACCATGTTTAGTAAAGAAAAATTGGTTTTAAGGGTAAGAAAAATATCATAATGTTAAATCCACATTATTGAATATCAGAAAAATATATATAGTATGCATAATATATGTGTATATTATACAAATTTATATGTATATATATGTATATATATATATATATATATATATATATATATATATATATATATATATATATATATGTATATATATATATATATATATATATATATATATATATATGTATGTATTTACGTGTATAAATTATGTATATGGGATATATATATATATATATATATATATATATATATATATATATATATATATATATATATATATAGATAGATAGATAGATAGATAGATACAGTAGATAGATAGGTAGATAGATAGATAGATAGATACTCTACATGCATGTATGTTTACTACATATATTTATATATATGAATATATCTATCTATTTATCTGTCTATCTATCTATTTATCTATCGATCAATCTATATATATATATATATATATATATATATATATATATATATATATATATATATATATATATATATATTTATATTGATTGATTGATGTAAAACTTCCCATTTTTTCAAGGAGAAGCTCGGTGGTCATACAAATATACAAGAAAATAAAAGACGTGTATTTGGAAGGCTGCTTTACGACGTAACCCAGATCAAACAACCATCATTATATGACTCAATAATCATCCGATCATGGAAATCCTGAATTTGATTCTTATAGTTTTCCTCTGATTGTTAAGTGTATATTGTCAGCTACTTGTCCGTCAGTCTGTGTCTTATATGAAGTCTATGTTAACTTTTTTTTGTTTCTTGAGACCTCGTACTTATAGCTGCTAAGTGATTTCATTCCCTCAGAATAATATGTCAAGACAGTTTTGAAAAGATCTGAAATTCTCATTAACTTCTTCCCGCTGAGAACTTCCCCGCTATTTTAAGATTTAACTAATTTTCCTATCAACCAGAAGGAGATGGGGCCAGTCAACAACATCAACAGAATCAGCAACAGCATCAACAGCAACATGGCTTCCAGCAGATGAATCAGCAACAAAATCTCCAACAACAACAAAATCAACAGCAACAACAACAACAGCAACAACAACAATTGCTTCAACAACAGCAGCATCAGCAGACGCAACAACAGCAAATGAACATGCAGCAACAACAGCAACAGCCTTACCAACAGACTGTACAGACAGCTCTGCAGAATCAGGCAACACAAAATCTCCAACAACAAAACTTTACACAACAGCAGGCACTTCAACAACAAACTCTGCAACAACAAACTCTTCAACAGCAAACTCTGCAACAGCAAACGCTTCCACAGCACCAAAACCTCCAACAGCAACCGAATCTCCAAAACCAGCAACAGAGCCTCCAACAGCAACAAATGCTGCAACAACAGCAAAACTTACAACACCAACAGCAGACACTACAGCACCAGCAGACTATGCAACTACAACAGCAGCAGGACTTGCAGCAGCAGATGCAGAAGCAATTAATGCAGCAGCAGCAGAAGGCCCGCATGATGGGCGTCAAAGGGGATCAGTATTCATCTGCTTACACGGGCATTTCTCCCCCTTCCCGGCCGCTCTCAAGGGAGGATTTGTACGGACAGCAGCATATGGGTCTGCCTGATGGCACTCTCCAGGGCCCTGGCATGATGCAACAGAGGTGGGATTTGTTCATTTTTTATTTATTTCTCTTTATTTAAAGGATTTTAGATTTTTTTTATTCTGTGGATATTTATTTGGTAAATTGATATTTTCCTGAACGGCCTCGTCAAAAATATGTGGAAGTTACAGATTATGATAAAGAAGAATCTGTTTTCCAATCTTGACCATCACTTTTCAAAAACACTATGAAAAGGTGCAAAATAAGACAAAAAGTCTTTTCACATGCATCTTAGTTTAAGGGAAATTATGCTATTGCTCATATTCCCTACATACGTGTTTATGCAAACAAATCCTTTGAAAATAGGAAGCTAGGCAAACTGTTTGGTGAATACTTTTCGACGAAAGTTTAAAGTATAATTCTTAAACATGGTTTCTTTGCACACCACTTGAGTAATACCAAACAGTTGTCATGGAAAAGAACGATGTTATGTTTTTTTCCAATTTTTTATTTTAAAGTATTTTCCAAACCGTTGATATGTAAAAGAAATATATTATTTAAAGTTTAGCAAAGCCTATCTGCTAGTATAACTTAGGATCATAGGTTTCCTATGTAAGAGAGGATTATCACTGCCCTCAAACTATGGACATGGCAAACTTCTGGTAAACACCATACTCATTTTTTTTTTTTTTTTTTTTTTTTGCTCTCAAGCAATCGAAACACATTTTTCAGACTTTCGTGATTCCTAACTGCTGGTATAAATCAGAATAACATGATTCATTAATTTTCGCCTTTGATTCAACTGTTCTCTGTTATTTGCAGACCGGCGCCACTTTCGCCCACAGAAATGCGGGGCGGTGTGATGGTGACCACCTCGGGCATCGTGAAATCCCTAGACCGCCCCAGACAAACTACGGTAAGTCCCTCTTCTTTTCTGGGGAGAGAACTATCCTGCATATTACTCTGTCATGAAGAATTACTTGTTATCTGACAACTATGACTGACATGAAATCTGATTCTTTCCTTTTGCAGGTCGCTAGTTCTGTCTTGTTGTATGAAATGGTGTGGAAAGATGATGACACTTCTGGGTGTTTGAATAGGAACATGCAAGATACACTTATAGATTTAAATTTTTGTATAACACTAATGAGTATTGACTACATCATATACGTTTCATACACGCCCATATACATGTACATTTTTAATATGTACATATTTAAGCATAAATGCTAAAATATGTGTGAAGGTGTTAAGTACACTTATTTATCTGAATGTCTGTTTATATATATATATATATATATATATATATATATATATATATATATATATATATATATATATATATATATATATATATATATATATATATATATATATATATATATATATTGTATATATTTGTGGGTACTTATACTCGAAATAGGGAGAAGTTTTCTAATAGTCACATACAGGAATATATGATTGGCAACTATTTAGCATTCTTAATTTCTGTTCTGAGTTTATGTCAGGGATTCTAAATAAAGTTTTTTCATACCTCTCAGTCATCTTACTTGACGAAATCATCATGCTCAAATTTCTCGTTTCGCATCCTTATAACCCCCCTTTTCTTCCTTCAAATGTAAAATATAGAATCTATTAGAAAAAAAAATTCCCACTGTAATATTCTATTTCATATTCGTTTCGTTGGTCTTGACGAATAAAGATATGATTTATTTTTTATGAAGCTTAGAAGCGAAACTGTTTTTTTTTTTCTTAATCAAGACTTGTCTGTAAAATACAGAACTCTATTTTCCTAACATCGTAAAATATGATCGCGTCAACACATTATCACATGAACAATAGAAATATAGTTTTACCTTGCATCGCGATAAAAAAAAAAAATTCAAGTGGAAGGTTAGGGTGCTATCAGCTGTTAACTCGTTAGGTCACGCCCTTGCCTTACTTTGGCCTTTCTTGGCTCAATTAGTAGCGCCCTTGCCTTTCATGGCCTTTTAATAGCTTAGATGGTACCGCCCATATCTTCAGTAGTTTCTGTCAGCTCAGATGATAGCGCGCTTGCCTTTGAAGGCCTTTTAATACCTTAGTTGTTAGCGCCCATATCTTTGAATAGTTTTTGTAGACTCAAATGATAGTGGTCTTGCCTTTCAAAGCTTTTTGATAGTTCAATTGAAAGCGCCCATGTGTTCCAATACTTTCTGTTGGCTCAGATGGTAGTGGCCTTGCCTTTCAAGGCCTTTTAATAGCTTAGTAGTAAGTGCCCACATCTTCAGTAGTTTCTGTTGGCTCAGATGATAGTGGTCTTCCATTTCAAGGCCTTTAATAGCTTAGTTGGTAGTGCCTACATCTTTGATAGTTTCTGTTGGCTCAGATGAAGGTGGCTTTGCCTTTCAAGGCCTTTTAATAGCTTAGTTGGTAGTGCCTATATCTTTGATAGTTTTGGTTGGCTCATACGGTAGTGGTCTTGCCCTTCAAGGGCTTTTATTAGCTTAGTTGGTAGTACCCACATTTTCAAAAGTTTCTGACTGCTCAGATGGTAGTGATCTTGCCTATCAAAGCCTTTTAATAGCTTAGATGGTAGTGCCTATATCTTTGATAGTTTTGGTTGGCTCAGATGGTAGTGGATTTGTCTTGCAAGGCCTTTTAATAGCTTAATTGTTAGTGCCCACATCTTTAACAGTTTCTGTTAGCTCAGATGGCAGTGTCCTTGCCTATCAAGGCCTTTTGATAGGTTAATTGGTAGTGCCTATATCTTTGATAGTTTTTGTTGGCTCAGATGATAGTGGCCTTGCATTTCTAGACCTTTCAGTAGCTTAATAGTTAATGCCTATATCTTCAATCGTTTTTTGTTGGTTCAGATGATAGTGACCTTGCCTTTCAAGACCTTTCAGTAGCTTAATAGTTAATGTCAATATCTTCAATCGTTTTTTGTTGGTTCAGATGATAGTGGCCTTGCCTTTCAAGGCCTTTCAATAGCTTAATAGTTAGTGCCTATATCTTCAATAGTTTCTGTTAGCTCAGACTGTGGGGTCCGTGCCTTTCAAAGCCTTTTAATAGCTTAGCGGGTAGCGCTCATGTGTTTCAATAGTTTCTGTTGGCTCAGATAGTAATGTCTTTG
>NC_090762.1:32426572-32431572 GCF_036898095.1 Palaemon carinicauda
ATATATATATATATACTGCATATATATATACTGTATATATATCTATCTATATATATATATATATATATATATATATATATATATATATATATATATATATATTGTAATTATTTGCAGTCATAAACCTTTATAAGTTCATCAGCATTTCGAAAATGAATGTAATATTAGGGCTTTTGCAAATAGGTCTCCCTCTCCGTTTTAATACAAATGAGCAATTAGAAGTTAAGAATAAATTTTATCTAGCTGTTTCTGTATTGATGGAATTCAATCGCTTAATAGAATATTCCTATACCTTTAAGGGTATCTTTGAAGAACAATCATTAATTTCTTATTAAAGATATATACTCCGAAAACATGAAAATGAGATGACAAAGGCTTTGGTATTGATGAGTCAAGTTCTGTTCCTTCGTTCAGATTAGAATGTCATTTGATGTATTAGATATTGCGTCTTACATATTCATGTAAGGCAATTTTGGTTCTTCCTAAAAAAAAAAAAAAAAAAAAAAAAAAAAAAAAAAAAAAATTCTGTGCTTCTATCGAAAAGCCTATTCCCGTTCATATCATCATATAGTTTTATTTTAGTTATAACTCGTGTTTGAATTTTACCTAAAGTTTATCATCTATAGGGTAAAGGAAAGATTATGACTTGTCTACTTCATGGAATGATTACATTTTCATTCAAGAAGCCACGTATATTAAGTCTCGAACACGTCACCAACACGAGCATAGCTTACTACACAACTCACAAATTAAAAATACAACTTTATTTAGCTTTCGAAGGAACCATCTCCCTTCCACTTCAGGGAAAAAAAAGGGGGCATGGTCCCTTCGAAAGCTAAATAAATTTCAATTTTCATACATTGTGGGTTGTTTTAACTATCATAAATACACGAAAAATTGTGTGTTTTAATGAATACAAATTTATTAATAAAAACATAATGTGCTCCTTGGTCTTGGTCCGATAGCTGAAAGAGAATCTAGAGTTGCATGTCAGTCTCGCCTGTTCACTTTTCGAAATCAGAAATAATCTTTTGATTTGGCATTCATGCACACACAGCTATGTTTGGTGTCAAGTTGCTATAAGGGCTGACAAATTGTACAGTATTTTGTATTTTTTTATATATATCAAAATGCTATTTTAATCTTATCAGAAGTGCTATAGATCCCCCCCTCAAAATTTTTTTGGCCATGTAGGTATGGCGATGATAGTGCTTGTATCGAGGTTTTTATTTCCATCTCTTGACTTACATCCTTTGCACAGCTGATTAAAGGGGCACCCATTTTTACCACATCACACTCACTGTATGAAATTCTCTCCGTTTCTCTGCATGGATTTCCATTCTATTCTTATTCGCTTGTTCCTAAGAAACATTCATTTGTCACTAGAAACTAGCATTTGTATCGGGTATGCAAGAAGAAAAAAAAATATCTGCATATTTGCTATTGAACGAATCACAATGAACACTTATGATGATCTGATATGAAAACCAGGTGAGTAATAGATCCTTGGATTCTCCTTGTCTCTCCTGCAGGATGTCAGAGGACCAAATGTATCGGCGGCGCAGGGAGTGGGACTCCAGGGCCAGCAAGGGCAGAGTAAAAGTTCCATAAGTGGGATGCTGTCCGATTTCACGAGAGCTCTAGGTGAGGTTCCCTTTGGCAGCTGTTAAAATATCTCTCTCTCTCTCTCTCTCTCTCTCTCTCTCTCTCTCTCTCTCTCTCTCTCTCTCTCTCTCTCTCATTTAATGTATGCTACGTTATGTTATAACAAAAAAAAATTTCAGTCCTCTTAGTTACAAACATTAATATTACTTTGTAATTGAATAGGAATTTGTGCACTAGCTTATATCTACTAATATTTTTATATATGTTTATTATTTCTCTTATCAAAGTATGAGGGACAAATGAGACCATCTAACTGAGAATCTGCACCCACAGGTCTTGGTGGCAATTCCCCTAAGGATGAACAGAAAGGTCAAATTGGTGCCAACCTCCAACAACAACAACAACAGCAGCAGCATCAACAGCAACAACAATTGTCTCAATCTCAGGCTCAAGCACAAGCTCAGGTTCAGTTAAATAACTCTCAGAGAACAATGGTCAATGCCCAAGGTCAAGTAGTGAACCAACAAGGTCAGATTATAGGCCAGCAGGTTTTGACCTCCACGGGCCAGCTGATCACTCAAGCAAATCATGTTCCTTCGGGCGCCAACACGGCGCAGCACCAGACGATGGTTGGCGGACAGTTGTTACAGAACCCATCCGTTGTAGTTAGCGGAGCTCAGCAGATCGGCGGTCAGCAATTGCTGTTCCAGCAAATGACCCCGGCACAGCAGCTGCAACTGCAGCAGATGCAGTTGCAGCATCAAGCACAACACCTCAAGAAGATGAGACGGCAAGACCAGGCAGCGTCTTTGCAACAACAATTGCTTGGCCAGGGGAAAGTGTCGCCAACGCCTCTCAGAAAAGACCTAGGAGCATCGATGCCAGGGCTGCAACAGCTGCAGAACGTCCAGCAGACGTTAACCGGGAAGCTGATGGGCCGCGTCACTTCAAATCTCCCGACAGCGGCGCTCCTCCAGCAGTCCACCATCACGACGAGCGACGGGAAGTCCAGAGTGATGCCTGGACAGCCGGGGCCATTAACGGAGTCTCCCCTCTCCTCTCTTCAGAGGTAAAGTTTAGTGTGTAGATAGATCTTTTTTCTCTTCTCCATCCAAAATCTCTCCCTTTCCCGAGGTATCCTCACTTTTGTTTCCTGTAAAAGAAAAAAAAAAAGGCAATATAGATTCCATGTGCCACCCAGCTTATGAGGTTGATCCGTTCTTGGTGTATGTGGGCGCCACCTTTCCGGGGTAGGCGTTGCAAACCCTGACTCTATACTTAAAGAATTATAATTATCTTCTGATTATTGTTTTGGGTGAAGCTGCTGTGAAATATTCTATACTAATCTTAAATAAAAACATTTTGCACACAACACAAGGCGCATAGGCAGGCAAGATTTTGGGTAAGTAATTAGCTTCCATCTACTTAAAATTATTATTATTATTATTATTATTAATATTATTATTATTATATATATCACATTTTAGAAACACAGACATTTATTTGAAATGTGATGCATTTGATCTTTGAGTCTTGCCAGCGCAAACAATGCATTTCATTGCTCATTTGGCTTTTCAAGATTACAACTGAGACTTGGTATATTTTTTTCTAATGCATGAGTTAGGAGAATTATCCAGTAATTTTAGTAGCATGGCAACATAGCCAATGGCTATAGATGACATTAATCGCCTGTTTTGAGAATACTCGTACTCTTATTCGTCCAGTCGAGACATAGAATATGCTTTTTTATATATTAAAAAAAAAACATTTAAGACAAGACCATTATATGCATGACAAGCATTATAGATAGAGGCTTTATTTTTTCCAATAATGCGTATACTATGCAAGACGATTAGTACAGAATTATAGATCCAGACGATTTCGGGAGATCATGCATTATGTATGTCAACCAGATGAATGTATTTTCTCTAGCTCTGAGATATGTGTACTTCTATGTCATTTTGGTATCCTTGATATGACTATGTGTTGGTTTCGCCTATCTATCAATCATGAAAATTGATACTGAGGGTTTCAAGGTACTTCGGGGAAAATGCTCTGAAACGTTTAGAGTAACAGTCCAATGAAATAACACACACACGCACTCACAAACTATTTCATTCTTCAAGTGATCCCTTACCGCTGCATCGTAACCTTAAGAGTTGAAGTTTTATGATTTTAAGAAAGTGGCTTTCGTTAATTTCAGAGGTTTTTGCAATGCTCCTGGCAGTTAGCAAGCAATGAGTTCATACACCCAGTAGTGCTTTGTATGGTAGTTGCTTTTTTCTTTGATCTTAAAGATCATCAAATATAAGCCATGTATGAAATTCTTATGTATATCAACGATGGGCTTTTCCAAAAAAATAATTCTGATTTTTTGTTAATTTTAGCATTAGGTTTTTTCAAACATCAAAAATGAGTTTTCACGAATGTTAATTAACGTTGAACCTTTACTCATTTTAATGTTGGGGTTTTAGGAATCTTAACACCAATTCTTTGCCAATATTAACACTGGGTTTTTAAGAATGTTAATTATGGGTTTTAAAGAATGACAGAGGGTTTACAAATATTGATACTGTCTTTTTATGATTGTCAAATCATGTTTTTTCTAAATATTAGAGATAAGTTTTTAATGATATTAACGCTAATTTTTGTTTCATATATATTAATCGACGAGAGGCGATATTTGAGTTCTTATAATTACTTGAAATATTGCAATACTGATCAAATGATTGATGATAAATATTTTCACATGAATATCTCCTTCATATATGTTTCATATTAGTACAGTATTAATATTCCATTTATAATAACAGATTCACTTGTTATATAATGTAATGTAGATATATTTGTTCTAGTAATTCCGTATTTATTTACGAAAAAATATATATGAAGAGCATCAATATTTTCAAATATATTTTATATAGTCAATAAGATATACTACACAAAAGTAAACAAACATTTGTATCCAAACTTCATACATTACATAGGAGCACATATATATTCATGGATTCATGTACATTCTTGCTGATATATATATATATATATATATATATATATATATATATATATATATATATATATATATATACATATATATATGTATATATATACATATATATATGCAAATATATGTGTATATATATATGTATATATATATATATATATATATATATATATATATATATGTATATATATATTATATATATATGTATATAGATATATATATATATATATATATATATATATATATATATATACATATATATATAAAATGCACGAACATAGACCCAAACAAATCACTAAAAACCCAACGAAATTAGTATAGAAGAGGAAATTCTCCATCTTTGGTATTCATAAAGAAAGCATCATCTGGCTATCTAATATAAAAAGGGAAT